>NC_138383.1:30642307-30695796 GCF_054177405.1 Leptonychotes weddellii
TCTTTCTTTCTTTTTTTAAAGATTTTTTATTTATTTGACAGAGACACAGCAAGAGAGGGAACACAAGCAGGGGGAGTGGGAGAGGGAGAAGCAGGCTTCGCACGGAGCAGGGAGCCTGATGTGGGGCTTGATCCCAGTACGCTGGGATCATGACCAGAGCTGAAGGCAGACGCCCATCAACTGAGCCACCCAGGCGCCCCCTCTTTATTTCTTAATAACTAGAATTACTTGAGTTATTTAAGGGCTATCTTTGGGTTAGGTTTTGTTTGATTTTGCTAGTCAGTCTTTAAATTTTCTAAGTAACTCCATGACAATACAGACTTGGACTGGATGAGTGAGATAGGTCAGGACTCCAGTAAGTCACTTTGCTGGATCCTACTGAGCTGAGAGAGGGCAGAGAAGTATTTAGCATAAGATATATAGAATAAAATTTGCCATTTTAACCATTTTTAAGTACATTTCAGTGGCATTAATTGAATTCACAGTGTTATGGACATATCATTACTATCTTTGTCTAAAATATTTTTATCACCCTAAAGAGAAGCTCTGTACCCATTAAGCAGTAATAGGCCTCCACCCAACCCCTTGCCTCACAGTCCACTTTCTGCCTCTTTGAATTTGCTTATTATAAATATTTCATATAAATGGAATCATACAATATTTATCTTTTTGTGTACCTCATTTCACTTTACATAATGTTTTCAAGATCCATCCATGTTGTAGCATGTGTTAGAACTTCCTTTCTTTTTATGGCTGAATAGTATCTCATTGTAACTAGTAACTTAAGAGTGGTTTTTTCCTCACAATATCCTTCTGTTTAACGTTTCTTTTACATTGTTAGAAGTTTTTTATCTTGCTAATTGTTGTATATTTTAAATTGATGTGACAAATCAGTTTGAAGATGTAGGATGTCTTGAATTCAATGAAATTTTTGTTTATGGTTCCACCCCATTTAAATTTGGGGGCATTGAAATAGTTTGGTATATGCCCCTGACCTAGTCCCAGTCTCATTTTCTAGCTTTAGAGGTGGCGGTGGAGCTGGAAGCCACTGGGGATTTTGGCATAGTATCACGATCCCAAAGTTTGTGCTACTAGAACCCCCAGTGGAAATCTTTTACCTCTTTTGAGTTGGAATTCACCTATTTGAATTGGGAAACTGGAACCTTTCCTTCTAGGCATATGAATAAGTCCTTTTCTCCTGCTGCTTCTTCACCATAGTTAATATGTTAATCTCATGCTGTTCTCCAGATGGAATTAGATTAGTGAACAGTAGGAGAATATTTTATTCTTTAATCACTATCATGCAGCATAAAATTGTATTAACTTAAGCAAAAAGGTCATAGCTTTCTTAGCTAAAATTTTCAAGCTTAATCTTGTTTTTCTATCCTTATATATACTGTTTTTAAGAAACTCTAAATACATTTTGCCTAAGGTGAATTTGATTTTATATTGTTACCTATTTTATTAGCCATTCCTTCCACTTCTGTCATTTATAAAATTAATACACATGCCTTCTATGTCAAATCCAAATCACTGATAAAAAGATGTTTAATAGGGGTGCCTGGGTGGCTCAGTCAGTTAAGCATCTGCCTTTGGCTCAGGTCATGATCCCAGGGTTCTGGTATGGAGCCCCACATAGGGCTCCCTGCTCCGTGGGGAGCCTGCTTCTCCTTCTGCTCCCCCTGGTTGTGCTTCCCCCCACTCCGTGTGTCAAATAAATAAAATCTTAAAAAAAAAAGATGTTTAATAGTTATAATAAAAATAAAGTCCAGTTAGGACTTCTTTTAGAGTCTTTTTTCCAAAGAAGATACAGAATTCTTGGGATGCCTGGGTGACTCAGTTGGTTAGGCGACTGCCTTCAGCTCAGGTCATGATCCCAGTGTCCTGGGATTGAGTCCCACATCAGGTTCCTTGCTCAGTGGGGAGCCTGCTTCTCCCTCTGCCTTCTGATCCCCCTGCTTGTGCTCGCTCTGTCTCTGACAAATAAATAAAATCTTTTAAAAAAATAAAACAAACAGTAAAATAAACACTTAAAGAAAAGCAGAATTAAAAAAAGAAGATATAGAAATTTTAATCATTTTTTTTGTGTTTATAATCACTCAGCCATATTTGCATGGCTCTAACTATAATTATTAAATCTACAGTTTACCATAATATCTAAAATATAATAATATGAGATCTTGTCAAATATTTGTCTAAGTAAAGTAAGCTTGCCTTTACTTTAATTCTTATTGGTTAATTTGATTACCATTTAAAATTTCTGGAACATGATCTTTGTCATAACATGGAATCTAATTAATTTTTTTTGTAACTTCTAGGCTAACTTTGGGTTAGGCATACGAGGAAGTTGGTCTATTTTTATTTTTTTTAAGATTTTATTTATTTATTTGACAGAGAGAGAAAGCACAAGCAGGGGGAGAGGCAGGGAGAGGGAGAGGGAGAAGCAGTCTCCCCGCTGAGCAGGAAGCCAGGTGGGGCTTGATCCCAGGACCCCAGGATCATGACCCGAGCTGAAGGCAAATGCTTAACCGACTGAGCCACACAGGTGCCCGGGGAGTTAGTTTATTTTTTATGTGATCTCTTAAAAGGTGTATAATTTAAAGATTCACTTTTATAGTGGTTTGAATTGAGCCCTTTTTCAAAGTAGTAGAAACATGTAAGAATTGGTATATTTAATGATTAAAAGATTGCCTTATTCATTTGATTTACATTTCCGTAATGACTAAGATTTTGAGCATCTTTTCATGTGTTTATTGGTTATTTGTATATCTTCTTTGGAGAAATGTCTGTTTAAGTCATTTGCCCATCATAAGTCATTTGCCCATTATTTGTTTTCTGGTTTATAAAGTCTCCTAGTTTTTGTTTTTTCATTTGCTCATTAATTGGGTTGTCTTTTTGTTATTGAATATAGAATCCTAGGCTGTGTGCAGAAGTTTTTTTCTTCCTTTCAGCACTTCAAATGTGTTCCTTTTACTGTCTTCTGGCTTGTGTTGTTTCTGAAGTCAGTGATAATTTTTATTTTTGTTTTGTTGTATAATGTGTCCATTTTTCCCCCCCTCGGTGCTTTTAAAATTTTCATTTTTTTAAAAGATTTTAATTTATTTATTTGACAGAGAGAGACAGCGAGAGAGGGAACACAAGCAGGGGGAGTGGGAGAGGGAGAAGCAGGCTTCCCACTGAGCAGGGAGTCCAATGCGGGGCTCGGTCCCAGGACCCTGGGATCATGACCTGAGCTGAAGGCAGACACTTAACGACTGAGCCACCCAGGCGCCCCAAAATTTTCATTGTTTTTCCATGAATTTATGATATGCCTTAGTTTGGTTTTCTGTATTTATCTTGTATGAATTTCTTTGAGAATCTTGGATCTGTGATTGAACTGGAGAGGTACTTTGCCACTATCTTTCAAATATATTTTCTGTCTCCCCTTCCTTTTTCTTGGCCTCCAATTACATGCATTCAAAAATGGTGATTATTCACATGACTGGACTCTGATTTTCTCTTTAATTTACTTTCCATCTTTTCCCCACCCCCCTTGTAACCTTTTTTCTTATTGTACTTCAGTTTGGGTAGTTACAATTGTTCTGTCTTCAGGTTCACTGATCTTTTATTTGCCAATGTTAAATATGCTGTTAAAGCTCTATAGTAAACTTTTTTCAGGTATTGTTATTTTCTTCACTTTGAAAATTAAATTTTTTCTTTTAAAATATGGTTTCAGGGGTTCCTGGGTGGCTCAATCTGTTAAGTGTCTGCCTTCAGCTCAGGTCATGATTCCAGGGTCCTGGGATCGAGTCCTGCATTGGGCTCCCTGCTCAGCAAAGAACCTTCTTCTCCCTCTACCCCTTCCCCACTGCTTGTGTGCATGCATGCACACACGTGCTCGCTCTCCCCCTCTCAAATAAATAAAATACTTAAAAATTTTTGTAAAAATACATAGTTTCAGTTTTCATGTTCATATCTTCATTTAAATCCTTAACCTTATTTAATAGTTATTTTCAACTTCTTATATATTAGTTTTTATCATCTCTGTCATTCTTTTGCCTGATTTTATTTCTGGTGATTGTTTACATTTTCTTCTTACGTCTAGTATTGTTTATATCTGCTGGATAATATAAATTTTTTAAAAAGATTTTATTCATTTGAGAGAGAGAGCATGAGCAAAGGGGAGAGGCAGAGGGGAGAGGGTGAAGCAGACTCCCCACTGAGCAGGAAGCCAGGCAGGGCTTGATCCCAGGACCCCAGGATCATGACCTGAGCTGAAGGCAGGTGCTTAACCAACTGAGCCACATAGGTGCCCTGGATATTTTAAATTTTTAAAAAAGATTTATATATTTTAGAGGGAGAGAGAGCATGGGGTGGAGGGGAGGGGGAGAGGGAGTGAGAAACCCAAGCCGACTCCACACTGAGCGTGGAGCCTGTGGCTGGGCTTGATCCTACCACCCTGCAGACACAGCCTGAGCTGAAACCAAGAGTCGGAGGCTTAACCAGCTGTTCCACCCAGGCACCCCTGATTTTTTTTTTTAAGATTTATTCATTTATTTTAGAGAGAGAGCACGTGCAAGCAGGGGAAGGGGCAGAGGAGGAGAGAATATCTTCAAGCAGACTCCCTGCTGAGTGCAGAGCCCTACACTGGCTCAGTCTCATGATCCATGAGATCATGACCTGAGAGGAAACCAAGAGTCCGATGCTTAACTGACTGAGCCACCAGGCACCCCTCTAGTGGATATTATAAACTTTATGTCTTGAGTACTTGAGTTTTGTTGTCTTCATTTAAAGAGTGCTAGCTCTCTTTTATTCTAGCAACAGTGAAATTAGTTGCAGATTAGTCTAATTCTTCTGAGGCTTGTTTTAAATTTTTGTTATGTTGGGTCATAAGTAGCCTTTACTCTAAATCTTTTTTAGTTCTAATAGTGAGGATTGATTCTTCTGGAGTCTCTTCTAAATGCACTGGATATTAATGGAGGTCTCTCTTCTGACTGGTCAACTTCATACGAGCTTTGGGTAGTATTCAGCTTCCCAATACCTGGTAGTTTTTCCTTAGTATTTGTTCTTTTTCTTGTGTGGAATTTACATTATGCACCTGAATGTTATTCGGAACTTCAAGGGGTCCTTTTTGATTTTCTGAAGCTAAGTCTGACTCTCTCATATTTCTGTATAGAATTTACAGAAAAGGAAAATTTGATTAGTATTATGAAATGCATTTGAAGTAAAGAAACATTTAGTTGGAATAGACTTTCTGCAAAGGCAGTAATGTAAACAGAAATACTTTTTATCTTTAAAAGGAAAAATCTTTTCAACACATATATATAGAATCAGAGTTTGCATTCGAATAGCAATATTTGAAATTTTATGGGTATTAAGTATATTTTATGTAAATGAATATTTCATGTTTTTATAGATTATGTACTGTGGGTCTTATTGTGTACTTGAATTATTCTTTGAACTTTACCAACATAGAGTGTGACTCATTTTGTGTATTCATGTTATATATTTGTCATTAATTATATAAAGACAATTTTTAGGCATATAGGTTGGTAGAATCAGAGTCTTTGGGAAAATACGTTGTTTTGGTTTGTTTTTTTTTTTTTTTACTTTGAGCTTTTGTACCTTTTTTTTTTAATGCTGTGTGAGTCCGTATAGATGATGTTAACACTTTTGTAACAGATGTTTCCCCCAAAATAGTAGCTTGAGATAACACAAGGTTATTTTTCACTCATAAAAATTCTGTTGATGGAGTCAGGTGATTCTCTGTGACAGCTCCTTTGTGTGTTGGTTCAACTTTCCAGGCATTGTCAATTCTTACTGTGTTTTTGTTTATCAGAAGGAGCTTCTATAAATCACCAAGGTAGAGGTAGGTGGTCATGCCAGGGAGGGGTCTCTTGCCTGCAATTAGATATTTAGCCCAGAAGTGGTATATGTCATTCTGTCCTTAATCCTTTGGTCACAAATAGTCGTATCAATTATAAGGAGCATGAAGAAATGTCTCCTTGCCTTATGCCCCAAAAGAAAGGAGAACTATATTTGTGAGAGCATCAGAAGTCTCTTCTACAAATATCTAGGCCTAATATTTTCATGCTTTATGCTCTCAATTTCCCTTTTGAAATTATCATTGGAATTACTTTCCTGTTCTTATTATTCTACCTTCTTGTTACCTTAGTTCAGCAATGCCCTTTAGGAAGGAGGATTGAAACATTGTTCATATTGAAACTTTAATCCATATAAAAATAAAGTGATTAGTTGACATAAGAAGGGAAAGATTACATGTATATGGAAGTATGAGTATAAATTCATGATGTATTTTCTAGCATAGTCCACTGAAAAGTCTGAGAAGCAATCACCAATACCCAATCAATAAGCACCCCCAGCACCTCTAATCAACTATTGTGCCACCCTGGCTCTTCTATACAAAATATATCTCAGGATGGCCAAATAGTTGCTTAGGGGAATTTTCTCGCTATAGAAGTACTCTAGCCAATTAACAAAAAAATGGCAGAATTATAATTACCAGCATTTTTTTAACCTTTAGTGAATTTGTGAGTCTAGGCAGTGGCCATCAATGGCTACTAATGTCACAGAAAGAGAAATAAGCAGTCATTATGTGCCTCCTGATGGAGATACAATAGCATCAACTGGGAGATGGTTTTTGCCAAAAAATATAATCAGTTCGCTGGAACTGACTACCATTGCACAGGAAATACAGAGGACAGAATATGTAATCATCAAAATGCAAACTTTGGGAAACTGCTCAGGACCAACATCTTGGTTTCTTCAGCAAGTAAATTGTGAGGAAAAAAAGACAGGATTGGAAGGAGAGAGAAAGAAAATGTACATATAAAGAGACTTAAGAGTCTAGCAACCAGTTATATATTTTAGATCCTGATTTGAAGAAACAAGTTGAAAAAAATTATGAGACAGTTGAGGAAACTTGAATACTGACTACATACTTTGTGATACTAAGGAATTTTTGTTAGTTTTCATGTCAGTCTGTTTGGACTGGTATAACCATATCATATTCTGAGTGACTTATAAGCAACAGAAATTTGTTTCTCACAGTTCTGGAGTCTGGAAAATCCAAGATAAGATGCCCACACAGGAGTGCCTGGGTGGCTCAGATGGTTAAGCCTCTGCCTTCGGCTCAGGTCATGATCTCCGGGTCCTGGGATCGAGCCCTACCTCAGGCTCCCGACTCAGCGGGGAGTCTGCTTCTCCCTTTCTCTCTGCCTCTCCCCCTGTTCATGCTCTCTTTCTATGTGTGTCTCAAATGAGTAGATAAAATCTTAAAAAAAAAAAAAAAAGATGCCCACACATATAGAATCTGGTGAGGGCTTGCTTCCTGCTTCATAGATAACTCTCTTTCCCTGTGTCCCCTGTGTCACCTGTCTCACATGGTAGAAAGGACAAGGGAGCTCTCTCAGGCCTCTTTTGTAAGGATGACTAATCTCATTCATGAGGGCTCTACCCTCATTACCTAATCACCTCCCAAAGTGTCGTACCCCACATTGGGATTCAACATAAGAATTTGGGGGAGACAGATTTGTTAAGTGGTAGTCCTAGTATGGTTATATTTTTAAAGTATCTTGTAATACATAATAAAATATTTACATATCACATTAAGAATAAACTGCATAGAGCTTTTTTTTTAAACACAGAATAAGTTTGTTGTTGTCTAGGCATTTCCAGAAAAATCAGTTCTTCATTAACAAATTTAGAGCTGCTAAATTTGATGTGAGAAAATTGGTTTTGAAAGAAATAACATCTTCAAAAGAAAGCATAGAAAAATTTTGATATGGAGTAAAACTAGTTGATGAATCAAATGTTCATTAAAAGTTTAAATGGAAAAGTATTGATCCTCACAAAAATTATGTAAAATGAAATGAAAATTGAAAACATAAACTTGGTTCTGTTGACTATTAATCAAGCAGTTTAAAAAGTGTAGTAGAGTTTACTTAGGAAACTTTCCAAGGCAAAAGTTATGAGCTCATTGATTCCGAATTAATTCTTACTAATTAACAAAGTGGAGTCAAGCTCTGGTTTCTATCTTCTGCCCTGAGAATAGCACTTCTCACACAGGAGCTGCTCTTTGGCCTGGGTCCTGGAATGAGACGACATGTGACACCTGCATGGAATGGAGTGGAACTAAGGCTCAGGAAGTTAAGTGATTTGCCCAAGGTCATATAGCTAATAAATTAATAAAGGCTGTGTTCAAACCCAGGTCTCTCTCATGTCAAATGCCATGAGACAGTGTGCATCACTTATTTTCCCCAAGGAATAGTGGAATACCCTTGTACCTTATAGCCAAAAGACAGTGGAGGGAGAAGGACCAGGGCATAGAGCAGCAGTTAAAACATGGCACAACTTGGGCGCCTGGGTGGCTCAGTTGGTTAGGTGACTGCCTTCGGCTCGGGTCGTGGTCCTGGAGTCCTGGGATCAAGTCCCGCATCGGGCTTCCTGCTCAGCGGGGAGTCTGCTTCTCCCTCTGACCCTCCCCCCTCTCATGCTCTCTCTATCTCAGTCTCTCTCTCAAATAAATAAATAAAATCTTTTAAAAAAAAAAAAGGCACAACTTTTCCTTAAATCTGGAGACCTATGTACATCTGCCTGTTTTTAACCTTTTAACTATATTCCAGGAATTCTTGGTATGTTACAGAATATAGAATAAGTCTTTCTCGTTGGTTTTCAAGTCTTTCTCTTTTAAAATGCATATTAATTTCTTTTCTGAACTAATCATATTATTTACTGGGGTGATATCATTGCCTGAAAGGAGGCTAGTGAGATCATTACCACAAGCATCAATCTTCTTCTACATTAGTATAATAGTATGCCAAGTCTCAGTCTGGATATTTATGGCTACCAAATATTTAAGAAAATATGTTTCTTATTCTCCTTTATTTTTTAATAGCTACAGAAAATCACTAAAAAGATTTTTTTTTTTTTTTTTAAGTAGGCTCCACGCCCAGTGTGGAGCCTAACACAGGGCTCGAACTCACGGCCCTGCGATCAAGAATCGGACGCTTGACCAACTGAGCCATTGAGGCACACCCCAAGAGATTTTTAAATAAAGATCTTATAATGAGTTACAATAATAATAAACACTTATGTGCTTTTTAAAAGGTAGCATCAAAATATCCTTTCTACCCTGTGCACACCCACTCTCACCAATCCTAAAAGCAAAGCTGAGTAGTAATGAGCATGGCACTTAGTATTTCATAAGTGTTAAAGCATTGTCAGTTGTAACATAACCATTGCTTTAAAAATAACTTTTTGGGGATAAAAAAAAGATATTACACATTAGATGTGTTAGATGCATGATGATTTGTGAAACATTAATAAAAGGTGGAAAATACATATGCTTTAGAATTCAGAAAATAGGGTGATTTTCCCGGGCCTCTTTTCCTCATCTGTCAGATGAACTTTTGAACTTGGTAGTTTTGGATGGTTATTACTGTTCTTGTATTTTGGGAGTGAGGTTACCAGTACGTTCCAGCATTCCAACCAGACGTATTCAAAACAAAATCTTCTGTATTTTAGAAATACTTGCAAAACTGAAAATCCTATCTTACCCAAAATTCCTTGATTAACTTTACTCTCTTTGTATTAAAGTCAGGTAAGTGGTCAGAAATGAAGAGCCTACATCATTAAGTTAAAACGGGGAAAGGGGATGCCAAAGACATAGTGGTTATACATTGAGTTTGTGATCATCTGGAATTTTGTAGTTTAATTTTCAGTAGATTTCACCAAAATGGTTTCATCTTGCTGGTGATGGCTTTCATTTCATGTAATACTAAAGAATGTTTATAACCATATTATAGAACCATGAAGTGGTTAAGAGTTCAGTTTCAGGAACCTGTCTTGCCTAGTGTTTGAATCTTGACTCTGCCACCTCATTAATGTATGACTTTGGACAAGTTACTTACTCTTCTTGGGCTCTAGTTTTGCTCAGCCACAAAATGGGGACAACCAGTAATACCTTCCTCATGGAATCATCTTGAGGCTTAATACTGTTAAAGCACTTACCACAACAGTTGTATGGCACATAATAGGCATTTAAATGTTGGCTGTTGTTTTTATTATTATAAAAATAATAATTTATTAATGGAGTTAATGTTGGGTTGAGGACTATAGTGCTGTGATTTAGTAAGTAGTTTCTTGCTGACTGGCAATATAAAGATCAAGATACATGATATACCATTGTACGTGTAGTATGCAACAGTATGTGTCCAGTTCCTTTCTCCCATCTGTGCTACTGTCATGTGTTTTAATTTTTTTTTTAAAGATTTTATTTATTTATTGGACAGAGAGAGTGAGAGAGTACAAGCAGGGGGAGCAGTAGAGGGAGAGGGAGAAGCAGACTTCCTGCTGAGCAGGGAGCCTGACGCAGGGCTCTATCCCAGGACCCTGAGATCATGACCTGAGCAGAAGGCAGACACTTAACCATCTGAGCCACCCAGGCCCGCCATGTGTTTTAATTTTACACATGCTATAAACACATTACATTTTTACTCCTATTCCTTTAGATGGCCAATTATCTTTTAGAGCAATTAAAAATAAGGAAAAAACTACATTTCATATGTACCTTCATTTATGCCATTTCCTTTTCTTTTGTCTTTGTGTAGGTACATGTGTCTGGTTTGGTATTGTATTTCCTTTAGCCTAACGTACTTTTCTCCCCCTTTTTTGTGGTGTAGCTTTGCTGGTAATGACTTCTTTGTTTTTGTTTTCCTGAAAAAATCTATTTGACCTTTCTTTTTGAAAGATATTTTCTCTGAGTATAGGATTCTCAGTTTTTTCTTCTTAGTGTTGTAAACATGCCACTTCACTGTCTTCTGGCTTATGTAGTTTTTGATGAGAAATGTTTTCTCTCAATATAGTATGTCTTTTTTCCTCTGTGTGCCTTAAAGATTTTCTTTTTATCTTTGGTTTTGAGTAGTTTGAATATGATTTGTCTAGTTGGTTTTGGGGGGTTAGAGGTGTAATTTATCCTGCCTGTTCTCAGAACAACTTCTGTCTGTGGTTTTGTGTCTTTATTAGTTTTGGAAAATTCTCAGCATTATCTCCTCAGATATTTCTTCTGCTCCATTCTCTTTTACTTCTAAGATTTCAACTGCATGTGTGTTAAATCAATTGATTGTCCCACAGCTCTTGGATTTTCTGTTTTGTTCCTTCCTATCCACACATTTTTTCCCCTGTTTCATTTTTAACAGTCTCTTACTTGACTCTCTTGAGTTTATTGTTGAGCCATTCCAAAGCTTTTATTAACTCTCTGTTCCCGTTTTTCCTTTGTCAGGGTGGTTTTTTCCTTTCCTTCCTTGTGTAACTTATAATTTGTGGTTGAAAGATGGATGCATTATATACTGGACAGTACAGACTGAGGGAAATAGTATTTATGCCTGCCTAGATCTTTAGCATGAGTGTAGCTGAGTCAGTCTTGTCTGTGGTTGAGCTATATTTTGTATTGCTATGCTTACCCACAGTGTACTACAGACTTCAAATTCCAGTCTAGGGTTACCTTTTTTATTTTTTTATTTTTTTTTAAGATTTTATTTATTTGAGAGAGAGAGAGTGTGCAAGAGAGAATACAAGCAGGGTGAAGGGCAGAGGGAGAAGCAGACTCCCAGCTGAGCAGGGACGTGGGACTTGATCCCAGGACTCTGGGATTATGACCTGAGCCGAAGGCAGTCACTTAACCGACTGAGCCACCCAGGTGCCCCTCAGGTTACCTTTTTTAGGGTGGGATCTCATTTGCCAAAGGATTTTTCTTTCCTTTTCTTTTTTTGTTTTTTAAGATTTATTTATTTTTTGAGAGGGAGAGCACGTGCACAGAGGGAGAGAATCTCAAGCAGACTCCCTGCTGAGAGCTGAGCCTGACCCAGGGCTCGATCTCAGGACCCTGAGATCATGACCCATCCCATGACCCCGAGATCATGACCCAAGCCGAAATCAAGAGTTGGACGCTTAACTGACTGAGCCACCCAGGCGCCCCACCAGAGGATTTTTCTAATGTCTACTCTACCTTCAACTTTGGATCTCATTTTCTTAGTTGTTAAAGTACCTTAGAGAGTGTCTCTCTCCCTACTCTTCCCTTCCCAGCAGTAGACTGATGTTATTTATTACCTCAGTGTTTGCTAACACAATGGTGGTAATGGGTGTGGGTGCTAGGGCAGGGGACAGTCTGTTTTCCATTTTTCTGTTTCAGTTTTAGGCAGACAGTGTATCCCCAGAGACTTTCTCAGTGGTTCCACCTCTCTCCCAGGGGTTGGGGATCTCTAAAGGTCTAGGGCTATGATTTTTTCTACCCCTGCCTCAGGGATAGAGGGTTTTTTCTGTTACCTTCCTTCAGTTTATGCAGGGGCCAACTAAAAATAGTTACTCCATAAAGTATATCTATTAAGATTTTTTTTAATGTTTTTTATGTTCTGATCTGAAGCCATCTCCCTAGGCTATTTTTGCTAGACTTTTCTATCAGTGGCACCAGAGATGCAAAGTTTTTGGCATCAAGTGTGTTATTAAATATATTTATAAATATCACTTAATAAATAATGTATTTTCATTTTTTATATTGATTCTAAGTTTTATTTCTTTAATTCTTTTTTTACTGAAGTATAATTGATATCCAATGTTAAATTAGTTTCAGATGTACAACATAGTGATTTAACTTCTCTATTCATCATGGTATGCTCAGCACAAGTGTAACTACCATCCGTCACCATACAATACTATTACAGTACAATTGACTGTATTCCCTATGCTGTACCTTTTATCCCTGTGACTTATTAATTCTATAACTGGAAGCCTGTATCTCCCACTCCCCTTCACCCATTTTGCCTGTCCTCCCCTGCCCCTCTGGCAGCCATCAGTTTTTCTGTATCTATGGGTCTGTTTCTTCTTTTTGTTTGTTTATTCATTTGTTTTGTTTTTTAGATTCCACATATAAGTGAAATCATTGTCTTTCTCTGTCTTGACTTACCTCACTTGGCATAATAACTTCTAGGTCCATCCGTGTTGTTGCAATTGTCAAGATCTCATCCCTTTTGTATGGCTGAGTAATATTCCTGTGTGTGTGTGTGTGTGTGTGTGTGTGTATACATACACGTGTACACACACATCTTCTTTATCCATTCATCTATCAGTGGACACTTGAGTTACTTCCATATCTTGGCCATTATAAATAATGCTGCAATAAGCATAGGGGTGCATATATCTTTTCAAATTAGTGTTTTCATTTTTTTTGGGTAAATAGTCAGTAGTAGAATTACTGGATCATAAGTATTTCTATTTTTGATATTTTGAGGAACCTCCGTACCCTTTTCTACAGGGGCTGCACAATTTATAATCCCACCAACAGTGTATAAGGGCTCCCTTTTTTCTCCAATCCTCACCAACACTTGTTATTTTTTATGTTTTTGATTCTAGCCATTCTGATAAGTGTAAGGTGATACCTCATTGTGGTTTTGATTTGCACTTCCCTGATGATTACTGATACCGAGCATCTTTTCATGTGTCTGTTGGCTATCTGTATGTCTACTTTGGAAAAAATGCCTATTCAGATCCTCTGCCCTTTTTTTTTTTTTTTTAAAGATTTTATTTATTTATTTGAGACAGAGAGAATGAGAGAGACAGAGAGCACATGAGAAGGGGGAGGGTCAGAGGGAGAAGCAGACTCCCTGCCGAGCAGGGAGCCCGATGCGGGACTCGATCCCGGGACTCCAGGATCATGACCTGAGCCGAAGGCAGTCGCTTAACCAACTGAGCCACCCAGGCGCCCTTTTTTTTTTTTTTTTTTAAAGTATCTCCATGCCCAGCACGGACCCCAGCCTGTGGGGCTTGAACTCAACAACCCTGAGATCAAGACCTGAGCTGAGATCAAGAATCACGTGCTTAACTGACTGAGCCGCCCAGGTGCCCCATGTCCATTTTAAAATCAGATTATTTGTTTTTTTGGTGTTGAATTGTGTAAGTTCTTTATATATTTTAGATATTAACCCCTTATCGGATATATTATTTTTCGAATATCTTTTCACATTCAGTAGATTGCCTTTTCATTTTGTTGATGGTTTCCATCACTATGCAAAAGATTTTTTATTTTGGTGTAGTCCCAATAGTTTTATTTTTGCTTTTGTTTCCATTTTACCTAGAAAAATGTTAACAACAGCTGATGTCAAAGAAATTACTGCCTATGTTTTCTTCTAGGAGTTTTATGGTTTGATGTCTCACATATAAATCTTGATTCCATTTTGATTTTATTTTTGTGTTTTGTATAAACAGGTGGTCTAGTTTCCCAGACCTGTCCAGTTTTCCCAGCACCATTTATTGAAGAGACTTTCATTTTCTCATTGTATATTCTTGCCTCTTTTGTCATAGATTAATTGACCATATAAGTATGTGTTTATTTCTGGGCTGTTTATTCTGTTCCATTGATTTATATGTCTGTTTTTATGACAGTATTATGCTGTATTGATTACTGTAGCTTTGTAGTAAATCTTGAAATCTGGGAGTTCCAGCTTTGTTGTTCTTTCTCAAGATTGCTTTGACTATTGGGGGGGTGTCTTTTGTGGTTCCATGCAAATTTTAATATTGTTTGTTGTAGTTCTTTGAAAAATGATGTTGGTATTTTAGTAGGAGTTGCATTGAATCTATAGATTCCTTTGGGTTTCAACTATTCTTTAATCATGCATTTTATTGACAAAAATTCTGCATGGCAAATACTAGGTCAGTTTGTTTTAAAGAACATGGCGCTTCTGACACCAGTTGTGTGGGTTTTTCCCCTTTATCAGTTAATTTTTCAACTCTCTGGACACCACTTGGATGTCCTACAGTTCAATTCAATTCTGATACTAAGTACCTGGAATTAGTGCAGACCTCACAGGTCTGGTCCTGGACCTCTGGTACTTCTGACCAATTGGCTGTAAATCTAGGGTTCCTATGACCCCTCTATGGGTTCAATAATTTGCTAGAATGGCTCACAGAACTCAGGAAGACACTTTAATTACTATTACCAGTTTATTTTATTTTATTTATTTATTTTTTTTTAAAAAAGATTTTATTTATTTATTTGACAGAGAGAGACACAGTGAGAGAGGGAACACAAGCAGGGGGAGTGGGAGAGGGAGAAGCAGACTTCCCGCAGAGCAGGGAGCCCGATGTGGGGCTCGATCCCAGGACCCTGGGATCATGACCTGAGCCGAAGGCAGATGCTTAACGGCTGAGCCACCCAGGTGCCCCATTACCAGTTTATTTTAAAGACTACAACTCAATAACAGCCAAATGGAAAGAGAGGCTAACGGTGGCGGCAAACAAGGGATGTGGATGGGCAGGGAGGGAGACGGTATGCAGAACTTCGATGCCATCTCTGGGTGCTCCACCCTTCTAGCACCTTGATGTGTTCACCAACCTGGAAGCTCTCCAAACCCCGTGGTTTAAGGGTTTTTAATGGAAGTTCCATTATGTAGGCATGGTTGATTAAATAATTGGCTATTGATTGGCTATTGGTGATTAACTCAGTTTCAGGCCCCTTACCCCTTCCTGGAGACAGGGGAGAGATGCTGAATATTTCAATCCTCTAATCACATCTTTTCCTCTGATTGGTAGGCTTACATTCTGAAGCTTTGTAAAGGTCCACCAGAAGTCACCTCATTAGCATATGAATTAAAGGGGCTTATTAGATGAATAACAAAAGATGCTCCTTTCACCTACATCACTAAGGATTTTTAGAAGCTCTTGTATCAGGAACCTGGAAGAAGACCAAATATGTATTTCTTCTTATATCACAATATCACCCTAGGCACTCAAAAAATTGTCAAATGAATGAATTCATGTGATTGTTGTTGCTGTCCCTTTCTTATGTGTAGCTTTTTTTCTTTTTTTTTGATCATTTTAATACTCATTTCTGAGTGTAAAAAATGTCTTTTGTGGTCTTCTATATATTTTACTTTTTAAAAATTGAACATATAATGTAAATTTGAGACATACATGTTAATTTGATACATTTATTTATTGTAATATGATTGCCATTCCATTTCTGAACTTTCACTTAAGAGAATGTCCATCTTTCAAATCAAAATGTGTGTAAGTTTTACAGAGGATGAAGGAAATTCTGTAATTACACAAAATTCTTATCACATTATTGGGGCTTTTGAAGGGGAGGACCTTTATCTTCTTTGGCCTTGATAAGGACTGCAAAGAGAAAGAATATTCAGTGTGTGAGCCAGTGATACATGTACTTTAGAATAGATACAGTGTATTTTTGGCTGAGTGCAATAACAAGATGTGTAAGAGGAAGAAGAGGGAGAAACTTAACATCATTTCACTAAGGTTTACCAAAGCCTTATTTGGAGATGGAGACAAGATTTGTTAAAGGTGATATCAGCCTCAAATTCCTCAACAACTAAAACATCTAACGTTGGCTTTATCATTTTCTCCTAGGTGATTTACTGTTCTTTTGGTGGAACATCCAAAGGACTGCACTTCAATAACTTAATAGTTGGACTTGTCCTTCTTACAAGAGGCAGAGATGAAGAGAAAGCAAAGTGTAAGTACTTTTATTATCTGAAAATGATAATACTACATTTGTGTGCAGAATAATTTACCTGAAAATTCTTTTTTTTTTTTTAAGATTTTATTTATTTGACAGAGACAGCAAGAGAGGGAACACAAGCAGGGGGAGTGGGAGAGGGAGAAGCAGGCCTCCCGCTGAGCAGGGAGCCTGATGCAGGGCTCAATCCCAGGACCCTAGATCATGACCTGAGCCGAAGGCAGGCGCTTAATGACTGAGTCATCCAGGCGCCCCTTACCTGAAAATTCTTGATGACAGTCAAAGCATTTGAGTTAATATTTCTCCAAAGAAAATATACAAGTGGCCAATAAGCACTTGAAAAAACGCTCAACATGATCAGGTATTAGGGAAATATACATTAAAATTAGAGTGAGATACCACGGCATATCTACCAGGATGGCTGAAATAAAAAAGACAGATTAGGATTGGTGAGGATGGAAAAGTTGCAAACCTTATACATTGCTGCTGGGAGTGTAAAATAGTACTGTCACTTTTGGAAAACTGTTAGATAGTTCTTCAAATTGTTCTTTTTTTTTTTTTTAAGATTTTATTTATTTATTTGACAGAGAGAGACACAGCGAGAGAGGGAACACAAGCAGGGGGAGTGTGAGAGGGAGAAACAGGCCTCCCGCTGAGCAAGGAGCCTGATGCGGGGCTCTATCCCAGGACCCTGGGATCATGACCTGAGCCGAAGGCAGACACTTAATGACTGAGCCACCCAGGCGCCCCAGTTCTTCAAATTGTTAAATATTGAGTTATCATATGACCTGGCAATTCCACTCCTATGTATATATCCCAGAAAATTAAAAACATGTGTTCATTAAAAAAATATGCATGAGTATTCATAGAAGCACTGTGCATAATAGTCACAAGATGGAAACAACCCTAGTGTCCATCAATTTATGCGTTCAACATAAACAAAATGTGTATGTCCATATAATAAATTACTGCTTGACAATAAAAAGGAATAAAGTACAAATAAATGCTGCAACATGATAACCTGAAAATATTATGTTGGAAGTCATAAATGCCAGTCAAAGTAGGCCACATAGTATGTAATTCCATTTATATGAAATGTCTGGATTAAGCAAATCCTTAGGCACAGTAGATTAGTGATTGTTAGAGGCTGGTGGAGGAGAGGAAAAATGGAGAACAACTGCTAATAAAGGTGGGTTTCTTTTTGGGATGAAAGTTTTATTGAAAATTTCCCAGGGGAGGGGCGCCTGAGTGGCTCAGTGAGTTAAACTTCTGCTTTCAGCTCAGGTCATGATCACGGGGTTCTGGGATCGAGTCCTGCATCGGGCTCCCTGCTCAGCAGGGAGCCTGCTTCTCCCTCTGCCCTTCCCCGGGCTTGTGCTGTCTCCTCTTTCGCTCACTCTGTCTTTCAAATAAATAAATAAAATCCTTAAAAAAGAAAAAAAAAGAGGAAAATTTCCCAGGGGAAGTAAAGGCAAGTGTTTCTGTTACATAGGATATATATCACTTTGCTCCAAAAATTCCTAGGTTTTTGTCCTTGGCCACTGGATGTTGGGTCTTTCTCTCTTCCTTCTTCCTTTTCTAACCTGCCTTCTGACTGCTTCCCCCAAATCTCTCAGAATCTTCTTTCTTACCCCTGAATTTAGACTGTTTTTTTTAATCTTTTTCCTTTTTTATAGTTTTATTGAGGTGTAATTGACTTAAAATGCACATATAAAAAGTGTAGATTTTGATATGTTTCGACACATATGTGTACCCACATTATCACAGTTAAGATATTGAATGTATCCTTAAACCCAATAGGAATTTCACTGTGATCCTGGTTTTTCAAATTAGAATCCCTCTACCAACAAATAGTGTGGCTCCAGGCAGCCAGTAATTAAAAATAATATTTTGGGAGGGTCACAAACATAAACGTATATTTAAATGTTTTTTTTTTTTTTAAGATTTTATTTATTTGAGAGAGAGGAAAAGAGCACAGAAGCAGTGGGGAGAGGGAGAAGGAGAAGCAGGCTCCCCTTTGAGTAGAGAGCCCAGTGCGGGGCTTGATCCCAGGACCCCAGGATCATGCCCTGAGCTGAAGGCAGATGCTTAACTGACTGAGCTACACACCCAGGCGCCCCTCTTTATTTTTATTATACTGTTGTATTAGTTTTCTAGGGCTGCCCTAACAAAGTACTGCAGACTTTCATAAGTGGCATAAAACAACAGAAACTGTCTTACAGTTCTGGAAACTAGAAGTCCAAATTGAAGATGTTGGCAGGGCCCTGCTCCCTCTGAAACCTATAGAGAAGAATGCCTCCTTCATAACTTCTGGTGGTGTTGTCCTTGATGTTCCTTGGCTTGTAGCTCCATCACTCCAATTTCCGACTGTGTTTTGTCTTCTCTTCTTATAATCAGTCATATTGGGTTAGAGCCCACCCTGATGACCTCATCTTAACTCGATTACATTTGCGAAGACCCTGTTCCAAATAGGGTCATATTTGTGGATACTGGGGTTAGGACTTTACCATCTTTGGTGGGGAACACAGTTCAGCCCATAACAGGTGGTCAAAGCATTCCAGCAAATACTCCCTCTGAGGAAATCCATTATGGGATGGAGGAAGGCAGGCAGGGGAACCTGCTGGGCCTTCAGAGGGATGGAATGTCTCTTCTATCTTTCTGTCTTCTATCTTTCCAAATAAGGTCCCATTCACAAGTACCTGATGGTTGGGTTTCAACATATCTTTTTGGGAGATGCAGTTCAATCCATAACAGCAATATTTCAAACATACATATAATATGTACATCCACCCAGCTTTATTATTTCTTAACATTATATCGTATTTGTTGTGGATCTTATTTTTTAGGAAATAAAATAATACAGCCAAGGTGTGGCGCTCTCTCTCTGTATCTCTTCATGGTTCTGTCCCCATTCTTCCCTTCACAGAGGTAACCACTCTCATGAATATAGTGATCTTTCGTTCCTCATGTAGGTCTTTATACATTTATGATGTTTTATATACCCTTAAACATATCTTCACCTGTTTTGCAGATTTTAAACTTTTTAAGTAAATGGTATATGGTACAGATTATTTTGCAATTTGCTTTTTCCCTGAATATTTTTGGTACTTATCCATCTTGAAACACTTAGTTCCTTTATTCTAACTGCTATATAGTATTTCATTGTGTGTGTATCTCAGTTTACCTATTTTCTTATTGATAGACATTTATCTTTTTTTCCCCTAAGTTTTGCTATTACTAATAATACCCAGTAAACATTGTTGTATCTCATGCATATGTATGAAATTTCCTCGAGGGTGGAAGTTGAGTTGCTTAGAATCTGAATTTCTAGCATATATCACCTTTGCTAGATTTGGCCAAGTTACTCTCTAAAGTGGTTGCAATAATTCATACTCTTTTTTTTTTTTTTTTAAGATTTTATTTATTTATTTGTCAGAGAAGAGAGAGAGAGAGAGAGCAAGTACAAGCAGGGGAAGCTGCAGGCAGAGGGAGAAGCAGGCTCCCCGCTGAGCAAGGAGCCCAATGTGGGACTCGATCCCAGAACACCAGGATCATGACCTGAGCTGAAGGCAGCCACTTAACCGACTGAGCCACCCAGGCACCCCAATAATTCATACTCTTATTAACAGTGTATAATAGTTCCTGTTTCTCCCAATTTATTGCTGACACTTTGTGTTGTCACACCTAAACATTTTTGCAAATTTGGTGTGTTTGAAAAGCTATCCCATTGCTGTTTTAATTTGTATTGCTGGTTTTCATTTTCTTTCTTTCTTTTTTTTTTTGGAATAAATTAAATTATATATTTATAAAGTGTTTGGCACTAGTAATCACTCAGTAATATTTACCTCTCTCTTCCTTCCCTACTTCTACCAAGGTATATTTAATCTATGGTAAGTTTAATTTATTCTTTCTTTCTCCTAGACATTTTTAGTCTTTTTGCAAGTGAATCTGGGAGTTATGTTGTACGGGAAGAAATGGAAAGAATGCTCCATGTGGTGGATGGTAAAGTCCCAGATACACTCAGGAAGTGTTTCTCAGAGGTATATTTAAAGATTTACATTTCATCCCTACCTATTACAAAGTATTAACTCTTAGATGTTTATGTGCAGCATATTCTTGACATTTTTGTTTTTAATGGTTGATGTTTCAACTATTTATGTGCTGTGCTTAAAGGTCCATAACACTTATTACTGCTATATTTGTGAATCTGAAAATTCCCAATTCTACTTAAAAGGCAAGTGTCTGTACTTATGGTATAATGAAACACACTCTCACATTCTTACACCAACACACACTGGTGATCCTGCAGGAAGCTGAGCATAGCTCACATTGTAGTTTCATTGCTTTTCTTTGTATAAATGGCCTTGAGTCATTCTGTGACTCTGGGACCCATCAAGGCTTATTTTATCATTTATTTGACTTAGCTGATTTGCATAGTGAAATATTTAGGTCTGAAAAATCTGTCATTTTTTTCTGTTTTCATAAATAATAATTTTCATTGTAGAAAACTTAAACAATAAAAAAATGCATATCTTTAACAGAGAAAACTCTTTTTTTTCTTCCTTTTCATAGGTCTGCTAATATGGGAAAAGTCCCTAGAGATGGTAGAGTAAAAACCCTTTTAGAATTTTCTGATCCTTTCCTGCAGTGAACTCAGTGCTACATGATTTCTTACACGTGGCTGTTTGACCTACTTGCATTTCACAGATATGACAGTTCCTTACTGCTCATAGTTTTATTCAGTTTAGTTTAGTCACCTTCCTAACTGTATAGGGACTGATGGTCTGTACTCCAGCCATATGCATATATTTGGTTCTAACGTCTCTTTGGACCCTCTAGCTTTTCATTATTCTGTCTTTGAGTTTCTTCTGTGTTGATAGCACCTGGGGATTTCCCTTTCTTGCTTTGAGCTTGCCTGTATGGTTTTTGGTAGTGGTTATGGTGTTACATTTTACTCAGCATTTCTGTGTGTTTGGTACAAAAGGATTGGCTTCCTGCATTTTGCTTCTGACACATTGACTGGAAGTTGCTGTGATAGTATTTCAGTACTTCAAGACAAACTAAGCTATGGTTTTTCTCTCCAGTAACAAATATTGTCTGGTCAAAAAAAGTCATCTAATCTTTGCAGGCCTGATTAATTGGATTTTTCACAGAGATGTCAAATGCATTAATACTCTGCACATATTGGGGGAGAATGTATATTTTTCTTATTTTAATGAGTTTTATGCACACATTCCCATTTTATAGATGGGAATTAAATGTTTCTAGTTTCTCTAAACCCAGTTCTCTGAAGTTCTCTAAAGTTTATGCACAATAGCAGGTACATGTATTAGACGATAATTAGTGCTATAGGGGAAAATTTAAGTAAATTAAGGGGGATAGTTAGTGATAGGGAGGATGTGGGTGAGTGTAGGTAATTTTGTGTAGGATAGTTGGGAAAGGCTTGTCAGATAAAGTGATATTTGAACCAAGAATTTAAAGGAAGAGAGCTATAACCATGTAGATATCTAGGGGAAAGCATTTTTCAAGAAGAGAATACAGCAAAGGCCCTGCTTGACATGTCCAAGCAACAAGTAACCTGGAATAGAATAAGAGAGTGGTAGGAAATGAAGTTACAGAGGTTGGGGAAGAGGGTGGGATAAAGTGGGGGAGATTATATATGGCTCTGGAGGACAGTGTGAGTTCTTTGACTTTTACCAAGTGAGGTAAATCATTGGAACGTTTTGGGCAGAGGAATGAATAGATGAGGGGTTTTTTTGTTTGTTTTTAAGATTATTTGAGAGCGAGAGCACGGAGGGGAGGGGCAGTGGGAGAGGGAGAAAGAGAATCTCAGGCTCCGCTGAATGCAGAGTCCGCCGGGCTCAATCTCATGACCCCAAGATCATGACCTGAGCCAAAACCAAGAGTCAGACACCTAACTGACTGAGCCACCCAGGCGCCCCAACATAAGTTTTTTTTTTTGAACATGATCAGTTTGGCTCTTCTGTAGAGGGTAGGCTAAACAGAGTCCAACTGAGCTGTCTGTGAATAATCCAGGTGAGAGGTGATAGTCATGTAGATCATGGTGTAGCAGTGAGATGGTGAGAAGTTTTCAGATTCTGCATTTATTTTGAAGAGAGAATTGACAGGAATTTTTCTTGTATTGATTATGGGGTATGGCAGAGAGAGAAGAGGATGACTAAGGTGTTTGGCTTGATTTAGTAAGTGAATGGAGTTTCCTTTAATTACGATGGCTAAGACTATTAGCGGTTCAAGTTTGGGGTTTTGATATCAAGGGAGATTTAGGACATAATTAAATTTGAGAATCATTTTAGACATTAAAGTGGAGATGTCAACTATGCTTTTTGATATATAATTTAGAGTTCATGGGATAGGATTTGTTGGCTTATAGTTGAGGATGAGATCATCTTAGAGTGAATTTAGATAGAAAACAGATTGGAAGACTGAGTCCTGTATTCCAATGTTTAGAGATTAATGAGATGAAGAAGAATCAAAACAGGAGCCTAAGGAATAACCTGTAAGGAGAACCAGAAGAGAATGGTGTCCTGGAAGCCAAGTGATGAAAGTGTTTTAAAAGAAAGGAGTACTTACATCAAATAAACTGAAAGGTCAAGTGGGTTGACCTTTGATCATTGAGAAGTGATTATTAGATTTGGCAATGTAGAGGAAGGTCATTGGTGTAGGTCCTGTGGAGTTAAAAAAAAAAAAATCACTGGAGTTAGGATACTAAAAGAAGTTTGCTCATAAGAGGAAATTGTAAGGGGGAAAGTGGAATGTTAAAATTGCATTTAATGGAAAGGGAACAGTTATTATAATGAAAAGATCATAAGACTGTTAGTAAGGCTGCGGTTAAGTGTTATATGAAGGACAAGATCTTTGGAAGAGGAAAGATCAAAGAAATGAGAGGCCCTGGTTTTGGAATGCTCATGAAGAAGCTATTTAAATCACTAGATGCTTGTGGTTGGTAAAAAAACCAACACTGTAAATGGGCTAATTTTTTATCTGATTCAACTACTTGATGTATTTACCTGCTGTAATTTCTGAGTAATGTGTCTGATTATGTCCAAACCCTTGCTTTTCAAGTTAACCATGTTTCAGTATGAATCTACTTGTATTAGAATAGATTTATTTAGACCTCCCAAAGCAGTGCTTTATGTTGTTTTGGGGCAATCCAAAAAAAACCCCAAGACTATAAAGAGAAGCACTTTAGCTAAAAGATGTGGACCTAGCACCTAGATTTAGTGACATGGAATGGGTTTCAGCTTTTTCTGTCTTGTGCTTTTATTAGTCTTGATGAAGTTATAAAGGAATCCACGTAGGAGTTGTATTATTCTTTTCTTACTGAATATTTTCTTTGGTTGTCAATTTTTAAGGTGGAAATTCATATTTTGTATTGTTCTTTAAAGATATAACAGTTTCAGGAGCCTGTTCATTTTTAATTGCCCTATGTTTCTGGAATTTTTTTTCCTAAACTGCTATTGTGACAATTTATAAAAGGAAACTTTCTGTTTGCTGCCTTTTTTAGAATACATCCATGACTCAAAAACATAAAAAGTCAGGTTTAACAGATGGAATTTTGGTGTTACCAGTATTGCAGTGATCTGAATGGACAGATAGATTTCAGAGCTTACTTTATATTTCACTGAGTCAGCCAACAAGTGTGGTGTATAGCTTAGGCTTAGAAAATTTGGACTACCTGGGTTCAGTCATATCCCTGTCACTGTATAACCTTAGATTATTTAACTTTTTAATGCCTCAATTTTCTCTTGTGTGAAATAGAGATGATAATAGTATCTCCTACAGAGGGTTACTTTGAAGATTAGGGGTGCCTGGCTGGCTCATTTGGGGGGAGCTTGTGACTCTTGATCTCAGGATTGTGAGTTTGAGCCCCATGTTGGGTATAGAGATTACTTAGAAATAAAATCTTAAAAAAAATTTTTTTTTAATAATATTAACTATATGGGAAGGTGGTAGAAGTGTCTATTTTAACTGGCAGCTTCTTTCTTTCTTAGTACATCAGAGTGCATTTTATAGCAACAACATCTTAGCTTCTCTGAAACCATTGATGCTACATGTTTCGTGTATCTAAGATCCCATCAATTGTAAGATGTACCTGTATGTGTTACAAAGAAAGAAAAAACCTGCCAGTTATAATTGAAGGATGCTATTGATTTTAAAACTCATCCCAATGTTAGAGATGTTAACATGTGTAAAAATGTGTGTGAGCTTGTGAGATATATACAGCTAATCGTCTTTCTAGACTAAATGTGGGAAACAGAGAAAGAATATGGGTATGATCCCTAATCTCTACACATGCTGGCAATATCCTCACATGTCCCTGCGGCAACTCTGAATGCCACATTCTTCCATTCAGAAAAACAAGACTGTCAATGTTGTTTTGATGTTTTGAATTATACTGTTAAGTCTTCTGAAACTACTAGGCTAAGTATATTGCTGTACTTAACAGGATGCTGCCAAACAATATAGAAATTATTTCTACCATATATCTCTTTTAGGTTATGAGTTATTTGTATTCCTTAATATTTCTATCAGGATTAGACCTAATAGGCTCCTGAATGTCTTTCTTCATTGTATTTCCAAGTGGGTTGCTTCTGTCTTTTTTTCATAGAAACATCTGGCCCTCATTCACCCTAGGTCCTCTTGTCTTCCAGACAAAGAAATTGACTTGCACAGCTAAGTGATGTTCTTTCTCCGCTCAGATACTTTTTTTATCCAGAGATTTAGAAAACAAAATATTTGACAAGAAAGCAAAGAAATAGAAATGTACTTGTTTCTTTTTGTATTCTAGTTGACTTATGAATACATGTATTCAGTGATGCCTTCTGGAAGAGGGCCCTAGGATAGTTGTTTTTAATTTGCCCATGAAATTTAGAAGAGTATTTTAATGCCACACATATTTAATTAAAATATGCTAATTATGACAGATTAGTAAAAAATTGGCCTTCTTAAATATAGAAAAAAATGCAGTTACTGATTTCAGGATGTACCTTAGTAAATAAAATGTGGCTTATTAGTAACAATGCACTGCTTTAATGAATTGATGAAATAATTTACAACTAGCATATAGATTCTATGGAACTGGAAGTTCTTAAATACAGTTATTTTTGAAAGCAGTTTGATTTCCAGGTATACAGCCCGTAGTGTTATTTAGATAATCCTAAATGTCAACCAAAGGTAAATGTCAACAAATCGCAAATTTCAGGTTGTGCAAGTTCTAAGTAAGATACCTTAAAATTTGACTAAACCTATCGTTTTTTTTCTTTTAATTTTAGGGTGAAAAGGTAAACTATGAAAAGTTTAGAAATTGGCTTCTTCTAAACAAAGATGCTTTTACCTTCTCTCGTTGGCTACTATCTGGAGGTGTTTATGTGACCCTCACTGATGACAGTGATACTCCCACTTTCTACCAAACTCTAGCTGGAGTCACACATTGTAAGTAATGGCATTTCATTGTTTTCTATTCATTTTTTAATACAGTTGCCTGGTAATACGAGAATATAGCTATTAAGGAGAAATTTATTGTCAGTGGTTTTTTTCTTCCAAAGTGTAATAAAATAAAATACTCTGGAGCACTTGGTACATAGCTGAAAAGGAAAACTCTTGTTTTTTCTCTACTCACCAAATATTTTTGTACTTCACATGTGTGGGGTTTTTCCCCACACAAAGCAATTCCCCAATGCTCTGTATATACCAAATGGCTGTTCTGTACTTCAGTTCAGTTCTCACACACTATCTACCTGGGGGTTAGCATAGATCCCACAGGTTTAGGGCTCAGTCCCATAAGACTATCCACCTGCTGCCCGCATCAGAGGCCAATCGCAAATCCCAGTTATCACCAGTGCTTCTGATCAACCAGCTCTAAATTAGATGATCCCCCTCCTTGGGTTTGATAATTTGGGAGAAGAACTCATAAAACTCAGGGAAACAGTTTATATTTACTGACTTAATATATAATAAAGGGTATGTTAAAACACAGATGAAAAGCCAGATGAAGAGATACATAGGGCAAGTCTGGAAGGGTCCCAAGCACAGGAGCTGGGATGCACCAATCCTTCTGGCATGTGGATATGTTTATCCATCCAGAAGCTCTCCAAAGCCCATACTTTTGGGATTTTTATGGAGGCCTCATCATATATAGGTATGATCAATTATTAACTGAATTTCCAATCTCTAGCAAATGGGGAGTAGGGCTGAAAGTTCCACGTTTCTAATTATGGCTTGGTCTTTCTGGTGACCAGCCCCCATCCAGAAGCCCAACAAGAGTCACCTCAAGCATTAGAACAAGACTGCTATCACACAGGAAATTACAAGGGATTTAGGACTCCTTTGTCAGAAACCCTTATCACTCAGGAAGTTATAAGAGTTCGGCCAAAGACCAAATATTAGGAACTGGGGGCAGAGACACCAATTTCATACTATTTCACAATAGCCCTCTACTAATTGTCCTTAACCAAGCAGTTTGGTTTCCTAAAGTTGCTGTAACAAATGAGCACAGTTCTGGAAACTGGAATCAAGGTGTTAACACATTTCATCTGAAGGCCCTAGGAAAGAATCCTTCCTTGCCTCTCCCAGCTTCTGGCGACCCTAGGCTGTGCTTGTGGCAGTGTAGCTCCACTCTCTGCCTCCATCTTCCTGTGGCCTTCTCTGTATCTGTGTGCTCTCCTTTTCTTATAAGGATGCTAGTTATTGGATTCAGGGCCCAGCCTAAATTCAGGATGCTGAATTCATTACATCTACAAAGACCCTATTTCCAAATAAGGTCACATTCTGAGGTCCCAGGTGATCATGAAGTTTTGAGGGATAGCATTGAACCCACCACTGTATAGGCCTTAAGTGTTAATTTCTACTGTTCTTTCCTGTGGGTACAGAAAAGTACCTGCACGGGGCTTTTGCTAATGCTACTTCTTAACACTGGAATGCCTTTCCCTTTCCTTCTCCCTGTAAATCTTGGTCATCTTTGAAGACTTAAATCACATGCCCCTTTGTTTCCATGAAACCTTTTCTTGCCTTCCTGTGAGAAATCATCTCATTCCTCTGAACTGTCATAACACCTTTATGTACACTTCTTGGATGAGCTTACCATTTTCCATCTTTTATTGTAATTATTTATAGCATTCTATTTATGTGTACATGTCATTTCTCTCTTTTTTAGAGAGAGAGAGACCATGCGATTGGCGGGGGGGCGCCGAGGGAGAAGGAGAGAGAGAATGCCAGGCAGACTCCATGCCCGGTGTGGAGCCTGTGTACCTGTCATCTCTCTTAAATCTTAGAGTCTATATTCTTTCCTTTTTCTCCCTCTATGCCAAGCCTTAAAAATAAATGTTTGTTGACTGAATAGAGTACCTTGGGTGTCACGTACTGTTGCTTTATGGAACTATGACTGGCTATTAATTATACAGCAGCTACTTTTCTGCCCATTTTCATTCCATTCTTACCAGAAATTCCAATAAATTCTGGCATGAATAGGCAATGAACTTGATTCTACTACTTTTCAGTGCCCTTGTCTTTATTTTTGATAGGAAGCCTCTTTTATTTATTTATTTTTTTTAAGATTTTATTTATTTATTTGACAGAGAGAGACACAGAGAGCAGGACCACAAGTAGGGGGAGTGGGAGAGGGAGAAACAGGCTTCCCGCAGAGCAGGGAGCCTGATGTGGGACTCGATCCCAGGACCCTGGGATCATGACCTGAGCCGAAGGCAGACGCTTAACGACTGAGCCACCCAGGCGCCCCTGGAAGCCTCTTTTAAAAAAAAAATTGTTTTCCATAAAAAATTAGGGAATCTTTTTATATTCACTGTAAGCTCTAACTTACATTAATATTTAAATTGTCATTCTTAGGGATATTTTGCTGAACTTTTGCTTTTATTTGTGATGGTATGGTAAATTATTTTTCTGTTAATATTGGCTAAGTGTGACTACTTTCCTTTAATGACTTATGTTAAAGAAAAATTTATTCTGACACTTGTTAAAATGGTAAGGAAGACTCAAATCCAAGACTTCTGCAGTAGTGTCTTGCAATAGGAGAGAGAGATTGGTCAAAACTCTCTAACAAGGACAAATGAGGAATTGTAGCTGGGGAGTGAGGCGAGGTGGTCAGTGGAGGGAAAATTACTAAGAGGAGATGTCAAAGGCAGGGGGAATTCTTGCTAAAGGCAAGCCAAGGACTTATTCATCAAAGGTGGGGTATGAGGAACTTGATCAGATATGATATCTAGGGTAGGCAGACAACTTGGCAGGATTCTTTGCTAACACTGGATTTGAGCAGACCAAAGACTGAATGGGGGCCAAGTTGGAAGCCTAGTCGAAAAGAGGGCTCAAAGAAGCAGGACTAAAGTGTGTTCAAGGAGAAAGTCTTTTATCAGTTTCTTAAAGTTAAATTAGGTCTGACATACTTTGCAAATGCAAATGCTGCTTATTGCTTATTTTGGAAAGAACTATATATTATTACAGATTACAGATTTACTTAAATTCATTCAGTCAAGATAATTTTCAAATTGTTAAAAATGTTATCCCATTATGTGATTCCATTTTTATTTGAAAATGATCTTTTCTATTCAGCTTTTTATTACTTGGGAAGATTTTTGAATTTTTAATAGTATTTGAATTTGCCTTGTTAAAAAATATTTATCTTAGGGGCACCTGGGTGGCTCAGTCGGTTAAGTGTCTGCCTTCGGCTCAGGTCATGATCCCAGGGTCCTGGGATCAAGCTCCACATCGGGCTCCCTGCTCAGCAGGGAGTCTGCTTCTCCCTCTTGCCTCTGCTGCTTCCCCTGCTTGTGCTCTCTCACTCTCTCTCTGTCAGATAAATAAATACAATCTGAAAGAAAGAAAGAAAGAAAAAATATTTATCTTGAATTATTTAAAGCAAATATTAATGTAGAGCCATTGTTTCACCTGTAATAATGACCTTCTAATTTCTGAACTGAGTGGTTTCTTAGGGTCATTGTATCTACTCCTGTCTCTGCAGTATTTTAGCACTCTTTGACCATTCAGTTTTCATGAAATTCTCTTCTTTGGCTTTTGAAACATTGTAATTTCCTAGTTTTTTATTATTTGAGTTTTCTTTACTGCTCTCCTTTTTCTGTCTACCTTTTAAATGTAAGTTATTTCTCATGGGTTCACCTTTGGCCCTATTTTATTCCTAGATGATGTGCATGCTTTTGTTTCATTACAGCCATTTCCATTGCCTTGCCTATCCATCATATCTCTGTAGGTGATACCTTGATGAAATTTTCTGGTCTTGGGGTATCTCAAATTGTATATTCATTTTAATAAATGCCTCCTGGATATTAGTGAAAAGCAAAATTCAGTTGAGTAAATTTGAAAATCAAATTGGCTTTATTCAAATCATGAACTCAGTAGTATCCCATTTAGCAAATAGAAAGGAGCTCTGAGGAATTGTACAAAATGGAAGGCTTTCATAGGCAGAAGGGAGCGGGAGTAGTGTATGGGAGGTGGAGTTTCTAACAAAGAGTAGATTGTTAGATTGTTTCAGGCAAGGTCATCTTCCTTTGGGGTCTGTCAAGCAGATTACTTTACTAGTGCTGATCAAGTAATTCCAGATTGACTGGTTAAAGGTCACATTTCTGGGAAAGGCTGAAACTACAATTAGATTAGATATTAGGTCTTTGTTTGCTAACATGGGGCTCAGCACAAGTGACTCCATTTGGAGCCTATTGTTCTTTTTTTTTCTTTTTCTTTTTCTTCCTTTCCTTTCCTTTCCCTTCCCCTTCCCCTTCCCCTTCCCCATCCCTCCCTGAGCCAAACCCATACTGGAGCGCAGATTGAGATGGACACTTAACCGACTGAACCACCCAGGTGCCCCTATTGTTCCTTTTTTAAAACTATATATATATTCTAACATCTTAATCTCATACGTAAAATCAAATTCATGTTTCCTTGCTTTCAACCCATCTAAAGGTTCAAAAAGCAAACAGTATGTTCTTCCTCTTGTCTGTTCTATCATGGTTAATAGTATTTGTAATTCCAGTCATCCAATTTGAGATTAATTTTGACTTTTCCTTGTCAGGCTTCACATTAGATACTATCAATCTTAGCCATATTTCTTGCATCTTTCTTTACTGCCGCTGTCATTGCAGTATTTGTCCTTATTTATCTAACTATATGTTAATTCTATGAAAGAATGAAGGACAAATTTTTTGTGTTTGTTGTTTAGTTTACATTAAAAAATGTTAAACTCTTCTTTTCCCTGCTCCAAAATCTTTGAAGAGTCTTCATTTTCTGTAGAACAAAGTTTATAAAGTCCTTAGCATGGCTCTGAAGTCTCTTAGTTTCCTATTCTTAATTTTCCATATTCATTTCTCCTTACATATGTTCTCTGCTTCATCTACAGAGCACTGTTCAGTACCCCCATGAACTTTTTTAGCTACCGTATACATCACTCCTGGTAGTCCTTCATTTAAGATTGCATTTCATCTTTCAGCCCTTGATAATTGAAATACTTCTTTGTCCTCAAAGCCCAATTCATATGCTCCCTTTTTTGTCATGCTTGCTCCATTTTTCTTCAGTTTGAATTACTTTCCATTTGCATTCTTGCTCATTTTACACTTCAATTAAAGCAATTAAGATGCTTTTTGCCTTACCTTAGAGGCATTTGGAAATGGCTTTGATTCTCCCCAGAAGTTACAAGTCCCTGGAGGACAAGGCTCTTGTCCAATTCATCTTTGAGTTCTTTTTAGTACAATGGACTAAATGCACGTTATTAGATTGGACAGTATTGAAAAATTTTCAGCCACTAACAGTCTACTTCCTAAGTACTGATTTAAACATTTGATTTCCCCAGGAGTGAGCAAGAGGTACATGCTCTTTTAGGATTATAGCACTAAACTTATGCCAAGGAGAAAGGCCAACATCATGTTTGACTAAGGTTCAACAGTCTCGGGGCGCCTGGGTGGCTCAGTCGGTTAAGTGGCTGCCTTTGCGGCTCACATTGTGATCCCGGGTCCTGGTGATCCCGGGGTCCTTCCTGGGATCAAGGGCTCCCTGTTCAGCGGGGAGCCTGCTTTTCCCTGCCCCCGCCCCCTGCCCCCTCTGCTGTGTTCTTTCTCACTCTCTCAAATAAATGGATAAAATCTTAAAAAAAAAAGGTTCAACAGTCTCATAGTATGTGAACATTCATATAAAGACATACTATATTTTTAGGGGGAAAATGAATTATGATATTTATAAATCACTGCTGAAGTAACTACTGAAGGTTGCAAAGTTCTAAGATCTTCCTTCTGAAACTCTTGGTTAGATAAATGATGTTAAATACAGAAAATTGATTAGCATTAAGGTATATAGAGGATCAGCTTATTATAAATAGGAGGGAATTGTCTATCTGAATTAATTATTTTATCTACCACTATAGTGCGCCCATTGATTTCCCTGGTGGCCATAGAAATGTCAGTAGTGTATGGTAAAAGCCTGAAGAAATGCTATGCTTCAGATTTTTTCAGTTATTTATAACGTTTTAAATGCTGGCATCTTAGCTGAATTTCGTCAATCCTTGTGTCTTGTAAGAGGAATACACCAAAATTAAAAATTAATCAAATATAAGGCCACGATGGTATATTGGTAGTTACCAGTCTTTATTGAGCATTAGAATTACTTGGAGAGGGTATTAAAAGTGCAGGTTACTGATTCTATGATCATGATTGTTATTCAGTGGGCCTTGGGACTGTGTACTTGAACAGACATCTAACGTAATTCTGATGTAGGTGGACCATGAACTACATTTTGAGAAATACTGATAGGATGTTTAGGAGTCTTCAGACTCTGAGTCAGATACTGGCCCTACCACTTATTACTCATGTAAGTTTGAGAAATTTATTTAATCTCTCTGAACTTCTTTTTCCTCCTCTGGAAAACAGGGAAAATGATACAATTTACCTCACAGGTGTGTTGTAAGGCATGTAGGGGAGGAAAACTTTTTTCCTCTATCCATCTTGGGTTCATTGGCTAGGGCCCTTTAAATTAGACTGACAAAAGGCAGATAACAAGCAAAAAACATAAGTTTATTAACATTGCTTATGCATGGGAGTATTCATTGATGAGTAACTGAAACAGGTGGTTAGAACTTGAGTTTATATCGCATCTTAGCAAAAAACAGTAATTTTGTAGGAAAGGGACAAGACAAAGGAAAAAGACTTTGACTTTGATCTTCTAGAGGTGGCCAATTATGGGAAGGCAAATGTATGGAGAAACTAATAGTAGATAGGGCTGCTTAGTAAGGTTTGTTATGTAGATTCATTTATCTGGTGCAATCTCCATGTTGGTAAGGATCTAGAATAGTCTCTGGTGATTACTTCTGTCCTTCCTGGTAGAGGGGCAGGGAAGACACTTTTACAAATTAAGTAAATGGTGGGGGGGCGGGTGGTTGGCAGAGAGCTTTTCTCTTATCTGTCTCTTCTCAGTTACCTTCAACTCAATATAATCCTTATGCCAAAGTGACATATTTGGGTTGGCATATTGTTCTACCCTTTAGGCGCACTTGAGATAATACCTGTTTTAAAAGACTCAGCTCCATGCCTGTTCTGGAATTGGTGCTTTACAATGAATATGCATCCTCTTGTATCATTGAACACTTGGCTTGCAAATGTTGGTGAGCTTCACCCCATTATCTCCAGGGAGTGATTGTTTTAGAAGCAAGTAATTTTGTAATAGAGGGTTATAGATCGGTATAAAAATTAACTCGTCCACATCTGTGGGAAGGAAGTCTTCTTCGTTTGTTTTACAATTTATAGAAACAAAGAACCACCATAAACCAGTGGAATAGACAACTCAGTGGCTATGGGCTTCAGCACATAGCTACTTTCTTCATGGGGCTTACTATGAAAGCATTATCACAAAGTCAGAATTATTCTGACATAGGTAGGTTTACATTCTGATGGCTATGTTTTATCATATTATGTGTAAATTCTCAGTTTCTGGATAAACAGTTCACAGTTGAATTCTTTGCAGGCTCTTCCACTCAGAGAATATTTGGTACAGTAAACTTCTCAAATAATGTGTCCTGAGTGTGGAAACTTGTGATAAAAAAATAGTGTTATTAACTGATTTATAAGTAGACAGAAAATACTTATTTTAAAGCATCAGTGACTCCATTTAAGTTTGTGTAATGAGCCAAGGTATCTAGGAAACAAAAAGGAATTAAAAATTTTCACTTGTAAATAACATTTATATTAGAGTGTAGATGCCTTTAATTACTTTTTCACATACAATTATAAAGTAAAATTTGAAGTCACAGTAAGTTGAACACACTGCCAATATTTAATCAAATGTTCTCTTTTATGTAAATCACAAAGGAAACTGGGGAGCTATTTGTATTCAGTACAGGTTAGAATAATTAACTGATTTGATTTATACAAGATTTCAGATTTTATCATGGCATGTGCGTTTTTCAGAACTGCAAATTCCAAATTATTGTTACCTTACCCTTTTTTTTTTTTAATTTAAGAAATTCAATTGGAACTTTAGCGCAGAGTTAAGTTTTGAATGTTTGAGTAGATCTTAATTAAATTTTTATTAGGGCTGTTATATTTTTCTATTATAATTTGCTATTTAAATACCTAAGATTAGATCTGAAGAAGATCAAGGTGGTAGAGAAGGAAGATTCTGGGCTTACCTCCTCTCACAGACACACCAAAACTACAACCACAACGACCTGAAGACTAGTAGAACAGCTAATCCACAATTAAAGATATAAAGAAAAAGCCACATTGAGATAAGTAGGAGGGGGCGCAGACATGTGGTGTAGTCAGGAACAACATCCTCAGTGTGGTAACCCTTAAGCAGAAGGGATATCACAAATATGGAAGTCCTCCCTGGAGAACAAGGGATTTCAAGCCCCACATTGGACATCTCCACCCTAGGGTCCTGTACTGGGAAGATGAGCTCCCAAAAAGCCTAGCTTTGAAACTCAGCAGAGCTGAACTCCAGGAGAGCCGCTGAGCTATAAGAAACCCGAAACTCTACTCTTAAAGTAGTCTGTGCACAAATGCACTCACTCCAAGAGCACAGAGGCAGGAGTTTGAAAAGTCCCTGGGTCATATGTGAAGGAGATTTATTCGCCAATTTTAGTGCATGTGCTGAAGGGGCAGGGATTTGTTGGAACTTTATCCTGGAACAGAAACGGAGGTAGGTGCCATTTTTCTTACTCTCCTACCTAGCTGGCCTGGTGCTGGTAGGTGCCATTTCTGACATTCTCCATCTACTTTACTAGTACCAGTCACCATACCCCAACATTCCTGCACCCCTAAATTGTCTCTCCCCCAAGCAGGTGACTCTCCAAAACAGCTTCTCAGCTGGATCTAGTACCCCTCTTCAAATGGCTCCCTCCCCACAGCACCCATTGGGTGGCCTCCACCAAGACTGGAGGCCCCCAAAGTAACTCCTGCCATTCTGCATGCAGCGTGTGGATATGGCCTGGACCAGCAACCCCCAAACTGACTTCCGCCCCAGAGGGTCAGCCCAACCCACTAGTGTGCCTATAGCAGCTGCATCTGGTCATTTCAGCCATTCGTGCTAGGGACAGTCCCATTTATCAGTGCGCTTATAGCCATCACACCCCAGTCACAATAGGAAGGCACACGCAACCCACAGGGGAATACCCTTGGAGCTCCTGGTTTTGGTGACCAGGGGGACTGTGCTTCTGGGCCCCACAGGATGTGTTCTACATAAGGCCACTCCTTCAAGACTAGGAGATGTGGTTGATCTACCTGATACATAGAAACAAACACAGTCAGGTAGAATGAGGAGACACAGGAATATGTTCTAAATGAAAAGATAAGACGAAACCTCAAAAAAGAACTAATGAAAGAGAGATAAACAGTCTACTTGATGAAGACTTAAAAGTAGTGGTTCTAAAGATGCTCACTGAACTGAGGAAAAGAATGGATAAACACAGTGAAAACATCAACAAAGAGCTAGGAAATATAAAAAAGAACCAGTCAGAGTAAATGAAATGAAAAATACACTAGAGGGAATCAATAGCAGATTAATGATGCAGAAAAATGGATCAACAATCTGGAAGACAGAGTGGTGGACATCACCTAAGCTGAACAGCAAAAAGGAAAAAGAATTCTTAAAAATGAGTATGGTTTAAAGGACTTCTGGGACAACATCAGGCATATTAATATTTGTATCATGGGGGTACCAAAAGGAGAAGAGAGAAAGGGGCAGAAAACATTTTTGAAGAAATAAAAGCTGAAAATTTCCCTAAATCTGGGGAAGGAAACAGGACATTCAGGTCCAGGAATCACAGAGAGTGCCAAATGAGATAAACCCAAAGAGATCCACAGGAAGAAACATAAATATTAAAATGTTGAAAATTAGGGGTGCGTAGGTGGCTCAGTCAGGTAAGCATCTGACTCTCAATTTTGGCTCAGGTCATGATCTCAAAGTCATGAGATTGAGCCCTGCAGTTGGCTCTGTGCTCAGTGGGGGTCTGCTTCTCTCCCTCTGCCCCTCCCCCCAAATAAAATGTCAAAAATTAAAGATCAGAGAGAAACTTGAAAGCAGTAAGAGCAAATACAGGAGAACCCGCTTGAGACCATGAGCTGATTTTTTAGCAGAAACTTTGCAGGCCAAAAGGGAGTAGCATGATATATTCAAAGTGCTGTAAGAAAAAAAACCTACAACCAAGAATACTCTACCTGACAAGGTTATCACTCAGAATAAAAGGAGAGATAAAGAGTTTCCCAGACTTCCCAAACAAAACTTAAAGGAGTTTATCACCATTAAACCTGCCTTATAAGAAATATTAGAGGGACTTCTTTAAGTGGGAAAGAAAAGGCCATGAAGTAGAAGTAAGAAAATTATGAAAGAAAAAAAATCTGACTGGTAAAAGCAAACATATAGTAAAGGTAGTGCAACCACTTGTAATGCTAGTATGAAGGTTAAAAGACAAAGTAGTAAAGTCTACCATTTCTACAATAATTAGTTAAGGGATACTCAGAATAAAAAGTAAAATACGACATCAAAAACATAAAATGTGGGGGCAGATGGTAAAAATGTAGTGTTTTTAGAATGCATTTGAACTTACATGACCACAAACTTAAAATAGACTACTATATATATATTCGGGTGTTACATATGAATCTCATGGTAACCGCAAGCCAAAAACCTATAATATATACACAAAAAATAAAGAGAAGGGAATCTAAACATAATAATAAAGAAGGTCCTACAGTTTTCAGAGTATAGTTCTCCTCTCTGCTTGATTAAATTTATTTCTAGATATTTCATTCTTTTTAATAGTTGCATATAAATAGGACTGTGTTCTTAATTTTTCTTCCTGAAAGTTCATTATTAGTGCAGATTGAGCATTTACTAGAGGAGGTACTATATGTACTCTGTGTATATTATCTTGTTTAATCCTTGTGCCCTCTTTGAGGTTCATTTTATCCATATTCTAAAGATGAGGAAACTAAAGCTATAAGAAATTAAAGAAACTTTCTCAAGATCAGATGGCTAATCGGTGCCAAAACTGGGATGAACACTGTTTATTGACACACACTCTTGTTATTCTTCAGTCCTTTATGAGTAGCTTGTAATTATAGATAAAGGAGTTGGTCATGTGGTTATTGTGGTTGTGGTGAGCCAACTCCTTCAGACTCACTTCAGACAATTTTGCAGATTCACTTTTCCAATTTCCTTTTTTCCCCCCTCTTGGGATATTTACAAATGATTATTTTTTTATATTTCTTCAATAATTAATTTCATTTGATCCAAGCAAGGTCCTTGAATGATTGTATATTTACCAACAGTGAAATTGGCAGTAGAACTATGATTTTATGAACTATGTTTTAAAAATGAGTTATTTTCTTTAGTGTTGATCATATTTTCACATAATTTAGCTATATTTTTGGCAGAAAATATGTGTACCCGTTCTTTTTTTCTTTATTTTTGTTTTTTGGGGTTTTTTTGTTTGTTTTTTCTTTTGTTTTTGTTTTCTTAAGTAGGCTCCACACCCAGCGTGGAGCCCAGCATGGGGCTTGAACTCACATTCCTGAGATCAAGACCTGAGCTGAGATCAAGAGTCAGACACTTAATGGATTGAGCCACCAAGGTGCCCCTGTGCCTATTCTTTCTTATAAATAGGTCTCTAAATAAACTAAGAAAGAGTTTTTGGGATTTCCTTAAAATGTATCATAAGAATGAATAAGCCTATTAACTCAGTGATTTCTTTTTAGTAGTAGAATCTGGATTTTGAGGTAATTAATGTAGTATTTTGGGTTAATTTTAGGGCCATAGAATTCATTTTGATCATTTTTCTTTTCATATCTAACTTAAATTGTCTCTATTTTAGCATTTATTATCTCAACTAAAAATTCATGTTATTATATTCCCTTGCCACACTTCAGTTGGTATTGCTAGCATCTTTTTTCAATGAGAAAAAAAGTATTTCAGTGATTCTTTGACCATAAACCCCTAGTAAATCTGCATGTCCCTTTTTCATTATCCTCTTAGCTGGTTGTATGTGATGTAGGGATTACAGCCATTTTAAGTAGATCTCAGAAGGTCACTGCGTTTGTGACCAGGTTGCTTCCTCAACAGTGTTAAAGAACTATGTTACTGTTTGAAAATACTGGGATATTTTGCCTGGTTTTGTTTTGTTTTGTTTTGTTTTAAATGAGAATCCAGTTTTGGCATTAAAGACCTGTTTCTGCAGCTGCAGCCTCTGGTAAGGTGAGACTTGATTAGGATGGCCCAAAGTATAGGCCAGGAATTATTTAGAATGTTGGGAGTGTGGTGTGCTTCTGTTGTGAACCAGAAAAAATTATACCTGTAGGTGGGTGATAATAAATTCAATCCTATTTAACTAGTAAAGTGTAAGTTTTGGTATTGACCTATGAATTCCAAGTAGAATAATTACTGCAGTCATTACCTCTAACTTCTCTAAGTGAAAATAAAGTCAGTTTCCTTCCCTCTTCCCAGGAATTCAGCTGCCAATTCATGTAAAATGTTTGGGTAATACTAATATATATAATTTACTTTAGCTTGCTTTTGGCAAATACTCGATAATGGATTGCATGCAGTCTATAACCAAAATATGAACAGATCACATAAGCTTAAAAGGGAACTGTAAAGCATGGTTTTAATTGGTGGCCATAACAGTCTAATCATTTTTTTTTCTTTTAAATATCTTCTACATGTCTTTCCACATTTCTCCTTAAGCAAAGAAACTGTGTTTTTTAAGGAGATTAATAAACAGTTTTCAAAAGTAAAAAAAAATTAAGAGGCAGTTAGTGTGATTTGTGTGTGTGTTTCTAATTTAGTGTATTGTGTAAACAGCAGTTAATCAGAAGTACTTACTGAACATATGCTCAGTACCAAGAATTATAGAAATAAAGGCTGCTGTCTTCCTTGTTTTGTTTCAGGGTCAGATTTTTTATGTGCAGATCTATTACTTGGAAGAAAGTTTAGAATTTGAGAAAGCTATTTCTCTGCAGGAACAGAAGAGGTTTCTCTTTCTTTCATATATTCTTTTATTTATTTATTTATTTATTTATTTGAGAGAGAGAGAATGAGAGACAGAGAGCACGAGAGGGCAGAGGGAGAAGCAGACCCCCTGCTGAGCAGGGAGCCCGATGTGGGACTCGATCCCGGGACTCCAGGATCATGACCTGAGCCGAAGGCAGTCGCTTAACCAACTGAGCCACCCAGACGCCCCTCTTTCATATATTCTAAATGGAGTGAACAGATACCTTATTTTAGAAAAGGAAACAGTATGCTATCTTAATATATTTATCAGACACCTGTGATTACTCTCCTTATTGTTAAATTTTTAAATACTTCTTTTTAGTAAATTCAGTTTTCTAGGTATTTGAAGTAGATACCTCTGTTTTTAAAAAAATGAAAGCTACGTGCTCACTACAAGTTTTGCGTATTTTAAAAAATTAGTTCCAGTTCCAAAATAATTGGACCTTTGCAAAGGTTGATTCATCAGAAGGTTACAATGTAATATATTTGGTATTTGTTTAAAAAAGAAAAATGTGTACTCTTGTGTGAAAATTTTATCTTTTTTGTATCTCAGTCTTTCTTGATGATTTTGATATAAAATTTTAAAAATTAACTTAGCCCATTGATTATTTGAAGCTGTGAACAATGATTTTGTGTAATTTGAGAAATCATACAATGGTATAGATGATAACAATGCAAGTATGAAAATAATCTTCCCAATCTAAGTGACATTCAGTTAAAATACATGTATCTTCAGGGGCACCTGGGTGCTTCAATCAGTTAAGCGTCCGACTCTTGATTTTGGCTCAGGTCATGATCTCAGGGTCAAGGGATTGAGCCCCGCTTTGGGCTCCGAGCTCAGCAGGGAGTCTGCTTGGGATTCTCTCTCTTCCTCTCGCTCTATCCCTCCCCCTGCTCATGCTCTAGCTCTATCTTGTGTGCGCTCGTGCTCTCTCTCTCCCTCTCTCTCTCTAAAACAAATAAATGAATCTTTAAATAAATAAATACATGTATGTTCAAATAAATATGGCTGTATGAAAACATGCAATTACATGTTTTTTCTTTTTCCTTTTTTTTGATTACCTATATTTTAAATAATATTTCATACAACAAAATGTATTACTAGTCTAGTAAAAACAAGTAATATAAATTTAAAATTGGGGTGCTTCAGTGGCTCAGTGGGTTAAGTGTCTGACTTCAGCCCAGGTCATGATCTCTCAGTCCTAGGATTGAGCATTTGGCTCCCCACTTAGTGGGGAGTCTACTTCTCCCTCTCCCTCTGTACCTACCCCCATTTGTGCTCGCTTTCTCTCTCAAATAAATAAAATCTTCTTTTAAAAATTTAAAAATTAAATTAGTATTATTAGTATTTTCAATTTTTAATTTTTTTTTAAGATTTTATTTATTTGACAGAGAGAGAGCACAAGCAGGGGGAGCTTGCAGGCAGAGGGAGAGGGAGAAGCAGGCTTCCTGCTGAGCAGAGAGCCTGATGTGGGGCTCAATCCCAGAACCCTGGGATCATGACCTGAGCCGAAGGCAGACGCTTAACCGACTGAGCCACCCAGGTGCCCCTTGAGTTTTTAACTTTCTAAAACACGTTATAACTGTCACTCAGTTTTCACTCAGTTGTTTATAGTTACTTTTAATAATTAATAAGTAAGTAGTTCTTTTTAAATGCCAAAGTGTAATGTAACTTCATTGTCACTCTTAGAATCCCTGTTCCTAGATTTTGTGGATCATTAAGAGGACTATTCTAGGATAGCCAAGTTAAGAACTTTCTAAGAGAGCATAAAGTAGGGACAAGTTAGAATCAGTGACATCTGTCAAGGCCTTTTTTGTTTTCACCTATGGCAGGTATGGTCGTTTCCATGTACTTTTTCTGCTTCAGGGTAAATTAGAACATTGTCTTTCTCAAAATCTCAGTTCTTCCATCTGATGTGTAATAATGTGCACAAAATTCTGTATTCCTAGTGCAGATTTATTTTTATTTTCATATTTTACTTTCAAAAGAGTTTCACTCTCAGATCATTTAAGTAAAAACCTCTCTTTTAGGTTTCAGGTATAGAAAACATCAGGGCAGAATAAGGAGCATGAAGGGAAAATAGACATTAGCTTTAAGTCCTGAGAGCCCCTTGAAAACCAAGCAAAAGGAATATAATTTTTCTTAAAATTTTGTGGAAGTTGGTGGAATATATGTTTTCATTTATTCACCTACTTATGACTATAGCACTTATACAAATACAGTACAGGTATGCATTTTGATTTGACTATCTCTCAATTATCTTGTTGATGAGTAAAAAAGTTTTCCTCCTAAATTTGTACTAAAACTACTAAAGAATAGAGTAAGAATCCTTTGAAAGCAGTGGAAATTTAGAGAACATTGTTCTTGTCTTCCTAGTAACTTGTAAGTTATTGGAGGCCAAGGTTCCCTACTGATACCAATCTTCATCTTTTATCCCAGTTAACATTATTCTGAATATATATATCCTGGGTTCAACAAATAAGTCTTATTTGTTCATTAAAAAATATTAAATGAGTGTTCAAAATGTATCAGGTATTATTTTTTTTATTTTTTATTTTTTAAAGATTTTATTTATTTGATAGAGAGAGACACAGTGAGAGAAGGAACACAAGCAGGGGGAGTGGGAGAGGGAGAAGCAGGCTTCCCGCCGAGCAGGGAGCCTGATGCGGGGCTCGATCCCAGGACTCCGGGATCATGACCTGAGCCGACGGCAGACGCTTAACGACTGAGCCACCCAGGCGCCCCCCTGTATCAGGTATTATTTTGAGTGTTAGAATGTAGCAATGAATAAAATAGATTGTAAGACCTTACCTCAAGGAGGGTATGTTCTAGCTGGAGGAGGCATCCAATAAACAAAACAAGTAAATTATGCCATATATTGATAAATATTAGGGAGCAAAGTAAGACAGGGAAAAGGGATGGAGGAGTATCATCAGGTGGGGTGCAGTTCAGATGGTCTGAGAATATGACATTTGAGTAAAGAGCTGAAGGAGTTGTTGGAGTAACCATTGCAGGTATCTTCGGGAAGAATGTTGAAAAGTTTTGAAGCAGAGAAGTAGCATGATTCTGTTTAAATTTTTCTTCTGAAGTGATTTTTTTTATTATTAGTGAAATTAAGTCCCCCCCCCATTATTATGAATTGTCCGTCTGTGCTTGTTAATCTATGGTCTTAATGTTTTTTAATTGCATGTACTGATGATTTTAAATCTTTATTAAACATCTAACTGGTCATCTCACTTCTGTTCTTGCCCACCAGGCTGTTCTCAACTTAGTAGTGAAGAGTAATCCTCTTAAGTCAGATCATGTCACTCCTCTGCTTCAGGCCCTCCAGTGGTTCACAGTTTAAAACCAAAGTCCTCACAATGACCTACATAACCTGACCCCCATTTTTCCTTAGACTTTATCTCCTACTACTGTCTCCCTCACTAACTCCACTTCAGTCACTCTGATCTTTCTTTTCCTTGACCTTGCTAAGCATGCTTTTGTCTCGAGGCTTCTCTCCTTGTTCTCTCTGTGTAGAAAGTTTTTTTCTCCACCATTTGCCCCCTTGCCTCCTTCAGATCTGTACTCCTGTCACCCTCACAGTGTGATCTTACATAACCACCCTATTCAAGCCCATGGTAGGCCTCTATCAAGGCCCTTTTTAGGACCGTGGTATGCTTCATTTATTCAGATCTTTAATATTATAAAGTTTTCTTCATAAAAATCTCGCTTACATCTTAAAGTTTACTTTTAGATATTTGTTTCTTATGGGGAATTGCTAGTTTTGTGTTTTTTCTCTTTAATGTTTTCTTACATGTTATTAATGTTATATAGAAAAACATTGGTTTTTGTATATGTATTTTGTATCTCTACAGATTTTTAAACTCAGTTATAATTTGTAAAAAAAAAACCCTCTGTGTTTTTTGATATGCATTCTGCTCATATGCAAAGAATAACCTTGCTTCTTTTCTAATTTTATAGTTTGTATTTATATCTTATTGAATTGGTGAGAATTTTCGGATTCATGTTAAATAATAATTGAAGGGTTCTGGTTGAGGTTGGGAAGTAAAAAGACATGAAAGACCTTCACTCCCATTGTAATAACATGAAATCATCACATAAACTAAATAATCATACTCTTCTTTAAAGCCCTCGAATGCAAAGAAATCTTAGGAAGGGAAAGGGAAGGACTGAACTCCAGAGGGACAAAGCCCTTCCTAGGTGATCAAGGGATGTAGAGTGCTTTCCTATCTCAGGCCAGAGGCTGAGATTGGGATTGAGGCTGGCAGAGGAGTGAGCCTGCCTGAGGACAAGCTTTACTGGAATGAGGAGAAACCAGCCAAACTTTTGAGAAACTAGAGACCCTAAATACAAAGATAATTGTTTCCACCCAGTTCTCTCATGTGGAAATCTTGCTGAGATTGGGGGCAAGCTGAAAAGTGAAGAGAGATCTCTTGATTTGCAGTTTCATGGCCTAACAATTTTGAAATATCAGACTGTTGAAGGCTAGCAGTCTCAAGGCTCTGTGGTCCCTAGGTGCTGTCATTTTATGAAGTCTCATAGTTTTGAAGTCTTGCGGTCATGCAAGTTTAAGGTCTAACACAGAGATTGGCAAAACGTTTTTTTTTAAAAAGGCAGATAATAAATATTTCAGACTTGGGGGCCATATGTCTGTTTATCACCATTACTCAATTCTGCCATTGTAACACATTAGCAGCCATAAACTATATGTAAGTAAATGGCGTGACTGTGTTTTAATAAAATGTTATTTATATAAACATGCATGCAGCCTTTAGGCTGGAGTTTATGGACCCCTAATTTCAAAAACTAGCAGTTTCTGGGTTTTCCTGAATAGAAATCTGAACTCAGTTTTCAAAGCATTTGAACCAGAGGCAAACTTAGTCTAACCAAAGCTGCAGTCAAGCTCCTATCCAAAATCTGGGATGATCAGTGATATCAGCCCCATGGAAATTAGGGACTTTGCATTTCATGCTTTCATCATTCCTTTGTGTTGATTGCTCTCTGGCATCATTCAGTCTGAGGAACATCCTTTAATGCTTACTTTTGGTGCAGTTCTGCTATTGATGAAGTCTCTCAGCTTTGGTTTGTCCAAAAAATTCTTCATTTTGCCTTTTTTGGGGGAAGAATATTTTCACAGGATATAGAATATGAGATTAACAGTACTTTTTTTCTTTCAGCACCTTTTCCCCCCCCGTTGTCTTCTGGCTCCCTTGTTTCTGAAGGGAAGTCATTGCTTATCTTAGTTCCCTTGTTTGTAATGTGTTTTGCTTACCTCTGTTGCTGCTTTAAAGTTTTGCTATTAGCAATTTGATTGTGACTTGCCTTGGTTTGGTTTTCTTTGAATTTTTCTTACACAGAGTTTAATGAACTTTGGGATTTGTGGAATTACAGTTTTCATCAAATTTGGGGATTTTTCAGCTGTTATTATTTCAAATATTTTCTGCCATCCTTTTATGGGATCCCATGTGTGTTGTGTTGTTTGATATTATATAGTTCACTAAGATTCTAGTAACTTTTCACCTTCTTTCTCTCCTTATGCTTCCATTTGGATAGCATTTCTTTTGCTTGGTGTTCAGATTCACTTATCTTTCCTCTGTAGGTTTTAATCTGCTATTAAATTTTCCAGTGAATTTTTAAATTTCAAATATTGTATTCTTTATCTCTAGTAGTTCCAGTTGGTACTTTTTTATAGATTCCATTTCTTTCCTCAGTGTAGTCATGGTTTTCCTTAAATTCTTGAGGTATTTCTGATAGATGTTTTAAGGCCTTGTTTGCTAATTCCATCATCTGTTATTTCTATAGCTTTTTGTATTGACTAATTTTTATCTTGGTTTTGGATCACTTTTTTCTGCTTGTTTTCATATTTTTGTGGATGCTAGACATTGTGAATGTTAAGGCTAAGTGGATTCTCCCTTTAAAAGGAGTTTGTTTTTTTTTTTTTTTAAGATTTTATTTATTTATATGACAGAGAGAGACAGCTAGAACAGGAACACAAGCAGGGGGAGTGGGAGAGGGAGAAGCAGGCTTCCCGCTGAGCAGGGAGCCCGATGTGGGACTCGATCCCAGGACCCTGGGATCATGACCTGAGCCGAAGGCAGACGCTTAACGACTGAGCCACCCAGGCGCCCGAGTTTGTTTTCTTTTGATAGGCAGTTAAATTACTTGTGGATCAGCTTGACATTTTGAAGGATTTTTTTAAAAGCTTTGTTGGGGCAGGTCTGGAGTAGCCTTTATTTTGGAGTTAGTTTTTCCCCTTTTTTAAGTGTGACCCTCTGAGTCTATGAATACTCCCAGTGTTCGGTAAGGTATCCCCACTCTGGCTGGTCAAAACTTAGGCATATCCAAGCCCAGCCTCAATGAATTTCACTGTGTGCATACATAGCTTACTCTTCTGCTATTCTGCCAAAACTCAACAAGAGTCCTGTGCGTACTTTTGGAGCTCTTTCTTTGTATAACTCTTTCCTCTCCAGTAATCTGCCCTGTAAATTTCAGTTATCTTAACCTCCCAGAACTACAGCTTCTCGGTTTAACTTAGTGAAATCTCACTGCTTAGGTTCCTCATACCTTACCAGTGTCTGGAAAGTGACTGCAGGTAAAAAACCATGGCAATGGAAGGACTCACCTGCTTGCTTTCTAGATCTTACTTTAGTTCCTTGGGGGGGAAAGCACATATAAAATATAACTGTGGTTGGAGCTTATCTGTAATTTTTTATTGTATCTTCTGTTGAATGAGGAGAGAAAGATATTCATGTTTTCATGATGCTCCTATTACTTATCACATTGTAAATCCTGTTCTACATCATCTGTCATTTATTGACTTTTGTTATTTATGAGATCCTTTTCATATTCTTTTTCATTAATTTAATAAGTATTGACTCTGTAGGTAGTTATTCTATCAACAGGATGAATCAGACATGGATCCTGCTATTAGGATGATTACAGGAATGAAATAAGATAAAAACAGAGAGAGAGGCAAACCATAAGAGAGTCTTAACTCTAGGGAACAAACTGAGGGTTGCTAGAGGGGAGGTGGGTGGGGGGAATGGGGTAATTGGGTGATGGGCATTAAGGAGAGCACTTGATGTAATGAGCACTGGGTGTTACATGCAACTGATGAATCATTAAATTCTCCCCCTGAAACTAATAATACACTATATGTTAACTAACTTGAATTTAAAAAAAAAATCTTTAAATCCAAGATAGAGATTGAAAATTATGAAAAATGAGTATAAGTAAAAGTGGTATAGGAACCCAAAAAGAAATGTCTCAGTTGTTTATTATTTTACATGTTGGATTTAAGCAACCTACTTAATGGGAAATTGCAGACATTTTTTTTTCTGATTTTGAAGCCACTTTTCTATTAATTTGAATTTAATTTTCATGCAGTTTTCTTTATTTTTTAATTTTAGAGCACAAGTGGGGGTGGGGGAGGGGCATATGGAGAGGGAGAGAGAATCTTAATCAGGCTGCACGCCCAGTGGGGAGCCCAACTCCAGGCTAGATCTCATGACCCTGAGATCATGACATGAGCTGAAATCAAGAGTCAGACACTTAACCAGCTAAGCCACCCAGGTGCCCCAATTTTCATGCCATTTTAGATATAATGTATTTGTCTTTCAGTTTTGTTTAGGTAAATATTTTTAGCAATTGAATTGGAAAATTAAAATATATCCTTGGAAGTTAAATGATCAGGTTGAACTAACTGCCTAGAAGAGAAGTCTGAGGTTTTATAATCTTATTTGATTTGACTCTCAGTGGAGGAATCAGACATCATTGATCTGGAGAAACGCTACTGGTTGCTAAAGGCTCAATCCCGGACTGGACGGTTTGACCTAGAGACATTTGGCCCATTGGTTTCACCACCCATTCGTCCATCTCTAAGTGAAGGTAGGAATCATTCTATTCTACAAATTCATTCATTTCTACAAATGTTCCTTGGTAAACACACCTGAAGCCATCTCTTATTTCTAATGAATATATCTTAACTCTAAAAGACCATAATGTTACAAGTTTGCAAGTTTCTTAAAAATAGTATAGTGGAAAAAAACTAAAAGGGGAATTAAGATTGTAGTGTTGAGCTTCCTATTCTACCTATGTGTAACCTTGCATCAAGGTTAGCTCCCTGCACCTGAATATCCTCAAATATAAAACGAGTTTGACCAAGTTAGTCACTGTATTCCAGTGAAGTATCTCAGCCACTGGTGCAGGGATTAGGGTGATGGTCACTGCCTGGGTAGAGCTCCAGGTCTCCACACATAACCCCACCTCTTCCTCACCTCAAGCGCCTCCACTTTTTTTCTTCTACATAAGAAGGTTCCACTGCTGTATCTACCCCACCCCATTCCTACCCCCGCACCAAAAAAAGATTTAAGAAACTATTGGGCTGAACCATCTCTGAGGTCCTTTCTAGCTCTAAACTTTTCATTACTATAACTTTTTTTTATTTAATTAGGAATACAGAGAGTAATTATGGGTGATATCATAAAAATCATATTTAGAATCTGAATATTTGGGTTGTCTTTTTGATTCTGACCTTTTTTAACTTTTCTTTACTTTTGGCCAATCATTTAACCCCTCCTGAGCTTTAGTTTTCTACTATTTAAGGAATTATATTCTTAAAATGTACAGTCTGTGTTCATCACATTCCTGGGGTACTTCAGAAGTACTTATTGGAGGAGCCGGAGCAGATAGGGCTCTGGGCTTTTCCACTTACTTCAGCAGTGCAATTGGGATTTTACCTTTTTAGAATTGAATATTGAGAAATCATTTTATTTGAAAACAAAATTATTCCATTTGTATTTTACAAAAAGTTTAAAAACCACGGGATTATAAATTCTCTTTCTGATTTTAAATATTTATTTATAAAACATGAACTATGACAAAGAAGACTTCATTACAGAGAATATCTTTTGTTTGCAATATGGTGTGTTATTTTTCTTTGCTTAATGAAAGCTTTATGGGAGCTTACATAACATTATGTTATATCTTTGAGTATACATCAGCTTTTCTCCTTCATTTTTCCTTTTTTTTCGTAATCTTTCTAAGTAAGGATAATTATAATTTCTGATTTTTTTTCAGTTTTTAATTTTTTAAATTGATTTTAATTTTTTACATACTATTGTCATCTTTAGCTGTTACAACTAATAGAAGATAGAAACGAACAGGCAAATATAACTGAACACTAAATGACTGTAATGTATTTTCTGCAAGATCTTAAGTTTTAGTTATACCAGGAGAAAAATGCTTCCTGAGACAGTGAGAACTACTGATAAACTTTTTATTTTTTTTAATTTGGCAAGTTTATGGGTGTCATGCTCCTTTCATAAACATGATATTATTAACATTAGGAGGCTTGTTGACTGTGATTTATGGTGTCTTTTCCTGTTTCACAGGTTTGTTCAATGCTTTTGATGAAAATCGTGACAATCACATAGATTTTAAGGAGATATCTTGTGGGTTATCAGCCTGTTGCAGGGGACCCCTGGCTGAAAGACAAAAATGTAAGTGTGTTAAACATTTAATTTAAACAATTAAAAATCTGCAAACTGTATATACAGAGAAAAAATTAGCATTCATCCATGTAAAATCATCTGTGTATTAAGGCTTGAATTTTTATCACGTTGTCAGGTTGGCAAATACCAGTCTCACGTTGAGGTTTTACTGAAGTCGGTCTAAGGATTCAATCTTCGCTTCTTTTTTACTGTGGAGTAGTTTGGGATCTTTGTGATTAATAATGGAACTGATTTTCCTGATGAATTTGCAGTTCATGATAAGTGACGCTGTCACAATATATTTGACAGTGTTAAGCATTTAGAAAACATTTTCTGGTAGTCCATAGAGAATTTGTGTCTTGCATAATTTAAAGTACAACTCATTTTCTGTCACTTGTATACATTAATATTTTATTAGTAAGATGAAATCTGTCATCAAAACACAACTTTATTAAATACTAAAATGGTCTTATACCTAGCTAAAATGTTGTTACAGCATAATTTACAAGCATAGTACATTATGTTATTAAATCTTAACCATATTTGAGAAAATGCAACAGTTTACATTTAATTGGAACCTAATTCTGTTGTATTTACTAGGGTCATCATTTCTGTGTCTTTCTAAAATACAGCTGCACAAATGTCACTTATTTTGGGTGTGCTATTTGATATTTTGATCTTCTTTAGTAATATTTACTATGATGCACTCAATTGATTTAGTAGCATAATTATTATGGTGGTATATTGAAATAGATAATTATTTAATCTTAAAATTCAGGATTCTTCCCTGATGATATGCCATTACTACAATCTGGCTTTATAGTAGATTATATGTTCCCATTAAAGGTCTAATTTTAAATAAGGAGGCTGAAATCTTTGCTTCTCACGTGAGGTTAATTATCACCTTATATTTGTTTTTAATTTCCTTTTTGCTGATGGACTAACAGAAGTTAGCAAACTGTCATGATTTGTTTGGAGTTAATTAGGAAAGTGCTGATATTTCTTTTCTTTTTTTTTTTGAAGATTTTATTTATTTATTTGGGAGAGTGTATGTGCAGGAGTTAGGGGAGGGGTAGAGGGAGAGGGAGAAGCAGACTTCTTGCTGAGTAGAGAAGCAGACTTCTTGCTGAGCAGACTTCTTGCTGAGCAGGGCTCAATCCCAGGACCCTGAGATCACGACCTGAGCCAAAGTCAGACACCTAAGCCGATTGAGCCACGCAGGCGCCCCACTGCTGATATTTCTAGTTCTTAGCATGTTGTATATAACTTCACTGAGGAGTTGAAATTGTTCTTTGGCAAAAAATTGAGTGTGCATTAGTTACATTAGAGAGGCAGAGTGGAAGCAGACCATCTTTATAACACCTTGTTATTGATTTTTTTTTTTTTCTTTTTTAAATTTGAGAGAGAGAGCGATTTTGAGAGCAAGCAGGGGTGGGGTGGGCCAGCAAGAGAGGGAGAGAAAGAATCTCAAGCAGACTCCCCACTGAGCATGGACCTCAACGTGGGGCTTGATATCATGACCCTTAGTTCATGACCTGAGCCAAAACCAAGAGTCAGACGCTTAACCGACTAAGCCACCTAGGTGCTCCACCTTATTATTGATTCTTAATATAAATGGAATATTTTCAACATTATAAAAATCAATTCTGCAATGATCAGTTTTAAATATTAGAAATTAAAGGCTTGGATTACTTCCTCAAAACTATGAGGTATTTAATATTTATTGTATAGTAACTTAACCCTTTTTTATTAGTTTGCAAGGAATTTAGCTCTAGATTTGGGTAAAGGATAGGACTCTGTAACCCAGGTAGTGATTCAGAGAGAGCTATATGAAGTATGCAGGAAGTCCTACTAGTGCAGAGGACTTCAATGATGTATTATAGTCTGCTCCAGATGAGAACTTAATCCAGAATATACTTGCTTGAGAAACTAAGTGATTTTACTAGGGCAACTTCTAGTGAAAGGCATTGTACTTCAGAATAGAAAAGTAAGAGTTTCTTTTCTTTAGTTTGCTTCAAGGTGTTCGATGTTGACCGTGATGGAGTTCTCTCCAGGGTTGAACTGAGAGACATGGTGGTTGCACTTTTAGAGGTGTGGAAGGACAACCGCACAGATGATATCCCGGTAAGTTCTGATTTTATACATATTGTTGCATGTAAACTTCCAATAAGAAAATAGAGTGGAGGATTTAAAAAGAGAGAGAGAGAGAAAGGGAAAAGGATTTGTTATTACTTTGAGTTGCTGTATTAGGCTACTACTCCACATATTCATAGCTGAAGGTACAAAATTGGGAAGACAATGTGCCTTAGAAAATTTAATAAACTGAACTTACTGTGTAAAGTAAGAATGAAACTGCAGGAGAATTCTCTTAATTTTTTCAAAGCAAATCTATTTATTAAGGTAATTTTTAAAAAGTACTTGACTGATAATTACTAGAGTGGAGGGATGTGGGAGGATGGGTTAAACAGGTGATGGGAATTAGGGAGGGCACTTGTGATGAGCAGTGGGTGATGTATGGAATTACTGAACCACTATATTGTATACCTGAAACCAATATAACACGTATAACACTGTAAAAATATAAAATAATATTAAAAATTTTTTAATAAAAAATTCTTTACATACTTGACCAAAATACAGTATATTTTAGCCATTGAATAATAAAAATGATTACTCTTTTCTAATTATTCCTTTGGATTTCTGTTTTTAAAGGAGTTACATACGGATCTCTCTGACATTGTAGAAGGCATATTAAATGCACATGACACCACAAAGGTGAGTCTAGCTAGGACAAGAATGAATTATATTCTTTTCTAAAAATACCATGGTGGGGCGCCTGGGTGGCTCAGTCGTTAAGCATCTGCCTTCAGCTCAGGTCGTGATCCCGGGGTCCTGGGATCAAGCCCCCGCATCAGGCTCCCTGCTCTGCGGGAAACCTGCTTCTCCCTCTTCTACTACCCCTGCTTGTGTTCCCTCTCTCACTGTGTCTCTCTCTGTCAAATAAATAAATAAAATCTTTAAAAATATATAAATAAATAAATAAAAATACCATGGTACTCTGAATTAGGATATATAGCTTATATACATATTTGAATCTCCCCTGCATCATCTCCACCAAGTGCTTATTTGGACCGACAGTTATAGTACCTCCAAGTTGTCTCTAAAGAAAGCCCATTCCATCTTTTTTTTTTTTTTTAAGATTTTATTTATTTATTAGAGAGAGAGAGTGTGTGCATAAGAGAAAGAGTACAAGCAGGGGTGGGGGGAAGGGCAGTGGGGCTTGGTCCCAGGACCCCGAGATTATGACCTGAGCTGAAGGCAGATGCTTAACTGACTGAGCCACCAGGCACCCAGCCCATTCCATCTTTAAACAACTCCATTAAGTGTTTGTATATACATTTATATTTTATAAGCTAGGTATTTTATAAAAATTAAGTAGACATAGCCCTTGTCATCTGTGGTTTATAATATTTATTTTTCCCATTTTAGTAAGTTATGGTAGGGCTAACCTTATACTGAGCAAAAGAAGTCACACAAAAAAGAATATTTACTGTATATTTCCATGTATATGAAACTCAAAAACAGAGGCAAAACTAACAAATGGTGTTAGGTATTAGAATAGTTATTTGGGGGATGGGTGGATTAATTGGGAAGGACCATAAGATATCTGGGATGATGGAAATGATTTTTTTTTTAAGATTTTGTTTATTTGAGAGAGAGAGTGTGCACAAGCAGGGGGAGGGGAAGGGGGATAAGCAAACTCCCTGCTGAGCAGGGAGCCCAACATGGGGAGCTCAACATGCGGAGCCCCATGTGGGGCTTGATCCCAGGACCCTGAGATCATGACCTGAGCTGAAGTCAGACGCTTAACCAACTAAGCCACCCAGGCGCTCTGATGGAAATGATTTTTTATCTCAATCTGGGTGATGCATACATTCCTGAATTATATTTTTCAATAGTATTGGTAAAATCTCCACTGAATTATTTAATGGCAACCAAATTAATCATGTAATACCAGGAATAAGCATATACTTTACGGAGAGTAAATTCTTGATTTTTTTTTTTTTTAGACAACATTTATTAGTAAGGATATTATTATAGGTTTATTCCTATGGCTTATATTACTGTAATGTCTTTGTGACCCTGTGTGAAATTGAAAATAAAGCACATATGTGAGGCACATTTGAGTTATTTTGAGCCTTTCCATTCAAACATTGACATGTACCAAGTACCAGATTGGTTAGATATAGTCCATAGTAGTATTACAGAGGTTTAGAAAAAATAAGTGACATCAGTTTTTTTTTTTCTTTCTTCAGTCACAATTCCAGAAGGAATCATTATAGTCTTATTAACTGATTCTCAATAGAAACAAATAATAGAAGTGAGTTTTACAGGGCTTGAGCTTGTTTGGCAATACAGCCTTCTCCCTCATTTACTTCTCTCTGCCAGAAAACTAAGGTATCCACTTCTCTTTGATATGCATAGAAACCTGGAAAAATTTGTTAGAAAATGCCTAATATAGAGGTACAATTTCTAATACCCTTTTTCTGAGCGGTAAATATGTAGGTATTATTACTATCTATTTTATGTAAGGTATAATTTCTTCTTCTGGCTCTACTGTGAACATTAACAACAAGATAATTTAGGGACGCCTGAATGGCTAAGTTGGTTGAGCGTCTACCTTCCTCTCAGGTCATGATCCTGGGGTCCTGGGATCAAGCCCCGCACTGGGCTTCCTGCTTGGCAGGGGAGTCTATTTCTCTCTCTCCCTTCCCCCACTCGTGCCCTCTCTCTCTCACTCTCAAATAAATAAATAAAATCTTTTTTTTTTTAAAGATTTTATTTATTTGACAGAGAGATACAGTGAGAGAGGGAACACAAGCAGGGGAACTGGGAGAGGGAGAAGCAGGCTTCCAGCTGAGCAGGGAGCCCGATGTGGGGCTCGATCCCAGGACCCTGG
>NC_138383.1:30696296-30758768 GCF_054177405.1 Leptonychotes weddellii
GGGCGCCTGGGTGGCTCAGTTGGTTAAGCGACTGCCTTCGGCTCAGGTCATGATCCTGGAGTCCCTGGATCGAGTCCCGCATCGGGCTCCCTGCTCGGCAGGGAGCCTGCTTCTGCCTCTGACCCTCTCCCCTCTCATGTGCTCTCTCTCTCTCATTCTCTCTGTCTCAAATAAATAAATAAAATCTTTAAAAAAAAAAAAAAGAATTTATTAATTTGTAATTTTTCACAAAATCACTTGTTCTCTTGGCAAACAAGATGCATTTATAAAAACTACTTCATTATCAGTTCAAATTCTGTCAAAGGTATGTTTTTATGTAGCCTGACAACTACCAATACTGAATTATTAATCTTGCCTCAAGTCATATTAAACTAAAATCATAAGAAATTATGGTTGGCTTTGTAGCTATTAGTACCTGTCTAAAGGTGGACAGACTTCGTCCAGCAGTCTTAGAGGAGAATACCAGGGAGAGCAGTTGTACTGCTTATCATTTAAGTAGGATTTGAAAAAGCTCCCAAATGGAGCTTCTCAAGTGCCATACTCTGTAGCATATCAGGATATGCAGAATACTTTTAAGAAAAAGTCCTAACGGTTTGGTTTGTAGCATTGTTTTCATTTGGTTCTTTACTGCCCCCTCTTGATATTGAAAAATGCTCTATTGCAGAAGACATTGGTTACTAGGGCAGAGGGAAATAAAATAAAACCTGATCACTTGAGACTGTTAAAGTTTATGTAGGATTTTATGTTTTAAAGTATGTTAATCCTGCTATCCTTTTGGAATACTAAATTGCTAATGTTCTACTCTTAAAACTCTTGGAGCAATATTTTTATAATAAAATGTTTTCCTGTGTCTTTGGGCTGGCAAGCACATTATTGGAGGGGGTTATTGAAAAATCCTGTTTCAACATGAATCTCAATTTTGTTCACCCACTGTAATGGTTTTTATCATAGACAAAAATATATCGAGTCAACCAGTTACAGTAGAACATAGCAAAGTTTTATATGAAAACATTTTTATCCTTACTACTAATATAAGAAATAAAATTTTAAGCAAATTTATATTTTTTATATGTGTTAAAAAAACAAGATATTTTCAAATGATGTCCACTGATAAGGTTTTATGAGAGAAATACATTCATAAATTTCTGAGAATATTATAAATTGCTACACTTTGGCTGGCAAAATGACTTAGGTAGTTAGTGATATGGCCTTCTATACTTTTTGACTTATAACTCCAGTCCTAAGAATTTGTCCCTTAAAGGACATCATTTACATACATGAAGTATGTAAAAGTGAAAAGAATTATAGTGTGAAGGGAATAGAATTATAGATAATGTTTAAGATTTTTCCCCTTAATTTCAGTGTTACTCGCTTTTAAATAAAAGAGGAGAAAATAATCACCAGGAGTTCTAATCTTGGAAGATGGGTTTAGGACCAGGAGCCTGAGAGTATTTAAATCTATGAATCCCTATAATCTAACATAGATAGTGAACCTATTGAACATTTTAGTTTAAAAATAAATCTCAGAAATTCAGTAAAAAATGACAAGTTTTGTTTCTTTTATAGTGATCACATTATATCTTTTATAACAATAGGTGATCAAGAATAGCAAGACAGAAATCCCAGAGCTGGAGTTATTTCCTCGATATCTTCTCTTTCTAAGACAGCAGCCTGCCACTCGGACACAGCAGTCTAACATCTGGGTGAATATGGGTATGATGAGCCTGAGAATGTTTCCTCAGCATTTACCAAGAGGTAACTTAAGAATGCAGCAAGAATACCATACATCTCTTTCAAAAACAAAAACAACCAAGTTGCTCAAAGTCTGGTGCCACTGCACTAACACATATTCCCATCTACTTTCATACGGAATCAGTAAATCGTCTGTGGGGCTTAGATCTATGGTCATGCGCAAGACTAGATGGGGTAGTGGCAAAGTCTCATCATCAAACGGAGAAGAATTGTTTCCTTTTCTGGTTTGTAAGCATACAAAGAAAAAAAGCCATTATAAATTATTTGCTTGTCGTAAGTTAGAATCTGCCAGTTGATGACTGACTGGTCTTTTCAGCTCCACTCAAATTTCTGAAAAGTAATTTCTTTCGCAGTATCATAGTTTTGTTTGTTTGTTGGTGTTTTTTGGGACTCTTTTGGCAAAACATGATACATTTCTCATGCTTGGTCCAAGGAGTCTTTATAAGAGACAGATAATATAAAGTGAAGAATATATTTTTGAAAATTAAAATCGCACATTTGCTTTGAAAAACATCAAGCCTATCAAAATGACATATAAGTTCCCATTTTAATGTATTGCATGCAGAAAGTTCCCCTTTGATTTCTCTGTGAGGTTAAATTTTATTGACAGGCAGGACTTGCTCTATGCTTTTGCTTTGCAAATATTTGACATTGTTCTTCAGCAGAAATAATGAGTTATCCATTTACACAAGGTCTTACTTTGTGTAACAATGCCAGAATGTTATTAATATAACTTAGGATGCAAGAACTACCTTTGAACCCAAACCAACCCTGTAAGCACCATTCCTCCTTTGAAATCAAATAGTTTTCTGTCTTCCTTAAAGGTTTTAGTCACATAATATATTGGATATTCTTACACATATTGTTTGGTAAGAATTATAGCAAAGCATTGGCTTCTGCCTAACCAAACTTGGGGAAAATGTCAAAATCGAGGAGCAGTGAAATAGAAGCACTATGAAACATTCTTGATTTAATTTTCCATTGAACAAAAATATTCACCTTGCTTCCATGGCACCCATAGCATATATCTTTCTCAATTCTCTTTGAAAGATAACATGAGAGGCAAGATGTGTTGTTGTGCTTTTAGTAAGTACTCTTTGTAACTCTTGTGCTGATCCTAGATTTTTGCTGCTTCTGTAAATTCCACTAGATTTGTTGGTGCTATTCAAAAACACAGAATTATGTGTAATAAGTGGCTGCCTGCTTAATGAGCTATGCTATAAAAACTGTCTAGAATTCAAATAAATTTATGTGGCTTACGACAATAGAAATTGACTTGGACACTACACTTGCAAATGCTTCTGAATCCTAGAACTGGTAGTTATGCTCCAAATTTATTCTTAATTTGAAATTTTATTCCTTACTAATTCATTCTGAAATCAATCATTAATCGTTTTGAAGTTTATGAAAATATGCTTTCTTGCTGTAATCTTATAACTAATCCTCTGATGTATAATTGGAAAATTTTGCTCTTTTATTTTCTGTTAAGAATTATCCTTTGCTTGCTATCTGATAGTAAAATATTTGCTAGGCTGTGTGTTTAAAAATTGATCATGGGGCGCCTGGGTGGCTCAGTTGGTTAAGCGACTGCCTTCGGCTCAGGTCATGATCCTGGGGTCCCGGGATCGAGTCCCACATCAGGCTCCCTGCTCGGCGGGGAGCCTTCTTCTCCCTCTGACCCTCCCCCCCTCATGCTTTCTCTCTCTCATTCTCTCTCTCTCTCAAATAAATAAATAAAATCTTTAAAAAAAAAAATTGATCATGGTTGGGTTTTGTTCTGCCATAACTTATTTTTCATCTTTCTTATTACTCAATGTATTAGGGCTGTTTACTAGACTCTTTTATTACTTCTGAAGTGATGGGTGTACAAACTGTGACACAGTTAACAATGACTTAAACATAGCCTTGTTGACAGATAAGGCTACAGGGTCTTTGTTTCTTATATGGTTTTTCAGCCTATTTTAGGTGAGTGAATTCTTTTTGGAAGCTCTTAAAAAAGCGGATGATGGGGCACCTGGGTGGCTCAGTCATTAAGCATCTGCCTTCGGCTCAGGTCATGATCCCGGGGTCCTGGGATCAAGCCCCACGTCAGAATCCCTGCTTAGTGGGGAGTCTGCATCTCCCTCTCCCACTTCCCCTGCTTGTGCTCCCTCTCTCACTGTGTCTCTCTCTGTCAAATAAAATCTTTAAAAAAATAAATGATTGGGGCGCCTGGGTGGCTCAGTCGTTAAGCGTCTGCCTTCAGCTCAGGTCATGATCCCAGGGTCCTGGGATCAAGCCCCACGTCAGAATCCCTGCTTAGTGGGGAGTCTGCATCTCCCTCTCCCACTCCCCCTGCTTGTGTTCCCTCTCTCGCTGTGTCTTTCTCTGTCAAATAAATAAAATCTTAAAAAAAAAAAAAGCAGATGATACAAGTACTTTTCTCTGCTTTGTTTAGTAGGTGAAGATTCAAAGGCATTAATAAGAGGAAAAAAGCTAAGTCTCCATTGGATGGGTAGAAAATTACCTGGCATGTATAATTGTACCCTGGATGGATTACATTGATATGCTTTATTTTTGTTTTGGGCTGCTTAGTAAACTATAACCTACTATAGCTAGAGAGGACCATTTTAAGCTACAGCTCTTGCCTGGGTTTTTGGCTGAATAGTTAACCAAGGTTTAGTTAATTGTTTTAGCAACCTGTTTTTAACTTCCGTAATCTCTTGTCACTTCATCCCCCTTCTCTTTTGAAGTAGGTGGTTAAACTTGATATATTCTTTCTTCACTTATCTCTCTTTCCCCTCACTACCATTCTTTTTGTTTCTTGAGCCCTCTTGGAATTCAAGATCATTTCTGCTGTCATCTTATTTTGCAGGCAGGTCATATGGTTTTCCTGCCTCCTGCCTTTTCAGCGGGGCAATTTTTTTTGTCATGGGAAGGTTCTTGGTTTCATTTTAAACTCTGGCCATTGTAGTGTCTCTGCCTATTTAGAATTTTAAGTAAAAGTTTCTTGTGTAATTGTACTTCTGTGCCTGGTAATTGGGGCACTTAATTACTGGGAGTGATGGTATTAGTAATTCAAAGACAGTTTATTTTAAGAAAGTGGGTCACGTTGTTAAGTAACAAAAATTCAACCGGTCAAGTAAATTTTAAAGATCTAATTGGCTTTATTAATTGATTTATGAATCTGGCAACATCCCTTCTAGCAAGTAGAGGGGTGCTCCCAAGAGCTACAGAAAAAAAAAGAAAAGAAGAAAAAAAGAAAAAAGATTTTTAAAGGTAGAGAGGGAGTGGAAAAAAGGAAACTCTTCACAAAGATTCCATTGTTTTAAGCAAGGTCTCCCTCTTAAAGGGAATAGTAGGGTCTATCAATAAATTTCCTAGTACTGACCAGGAAATTCCCATGTTGACCGGTTAAAGGTTACATTTCTAGGGATTTGAAACTGCAGTTAGGTCAGGTATTAAGTCTTGGTTTACTGACTTAGAGCTTTAACATAAGTGATCCCATTTGGGGCCAGTGGTTTTCTTTTTAACAAATTCAATTTTCTGTGGAATTCTTTTGAATGAATCCAGTTATCTGTGGAATTCAAATCAAGTCCCATATGATCTTCCCCATTCTTATATTGAATATTGATTTTGCTATTGAGTGTGACCCTGCTGAGGGCAGCCAAGATACCGTGTCTGTTGTTGATACTTGCCACTCCTCTTGGGATCCAAATATTGCCTGTTACTTGGGCTTCTGGTCTTGTTGCTCTTCCTTCCAAAGTTAAGGCTTTGAACTTAAACACAGTTGGTCTCCTATCTTAATTTTAAAGCTTCTTAATTTATAAAATTATTAATCCTATAATTCTCATTTCTCATCATTATTTCCTAAAATAGTCATTGCTGAGTGGGGTGCTTTTTTTTTTACACCTACCTTTTTCCTTATTATGATTACCATGACCATAGGAAATGTACCTTCTCCGAATGCGCCATTAAAGCGGGTCTTAGCCTATACAGGCTGTTTTAGTCGAATGCAGACCATCAAGGAAATTCATGAATATCTGTCTCAAAGGCTACGCATCAAAGAGGAAGATATGCGCCTGTGGCTCTACAACAGTGAGGTAAGTCATTTCCTGTTGTAAGGTGACTTGTACACATGCTGAAAAAGATCCGAACAGTACAAAAGTATATAGTGAAAATTCCTCATTCTCATCCTCTGACCTCTGTCTTCCATCCTCCTCAGAAGTAGTGCTATTAATTGCTTATATATTCTTCCTAACATATGCAGTATGTTTTCAGAGTATACTCTGAAATTGGATCATAAGTAGTTTTAACCAGTTCTCTATTCCATTGTTCCCTCTTTATATCCTCCTGTGATCACCATTGAGAGGCAGTATAGTATAATAGTTAAGAGCACAGTTCCTGGAGCCACACTGCCAGGGATTAAATCCTGGCCCTGCCACTTGTTTAGTTGTATAACCCAGAGCAAGTCACTTAACTGTCTCAATTTTCTCATGAGTAGGCGGGCAACATAATAGTATCTCCCTTAGAATTAAATAACTTAGTTTTGTGAGCACAAACAAAAACATGTAATTCTACTGTAGGACTTTGATTTTATATTTTTGGTTCCTGGTAAGTTTCATCTTGATCATAAGCATGTTTACTGAATTTCATACTAGATAGTAAAGAAAATTTCTTTTGTACAAGTGCTTCAGAAAAATCTAAATCTCAATGAATTTTAGTTTGATGTGTGATGAATCTTCCGATCTCCCCAAAATTCTGTTATTATTTTGTTTTAGAGCATAAAGTATTTGTTTATGAAGTTGACATTGTTTTTCTCTCATTTTGCTACCTAAATTATAAATATTTATGAACTATAATATGCGAAATATCTGTCACATGTGTTAGAGAACTACAAGGACATGTTTAATTGTTTTAATTATCATTCATTTTTATTTCCTTTTCTGTTTCAAGTTTAGTAATCAAATTAACAAAAACATTTTCTCCTCCATACACAGAATTACCTTACTCTTCTGGATGATGAGGATCATAGATTGGAATATTTGAAAATCCAAGATGAGCAGCATCTGGTAATTGAAGGTATAAGATGGAAGCATGCATCTATATTAGATTTTAGGGAAAGAATTTAAAGATTTAGTTACTAATAATCTGTTTTATAATTTTTCTGGCTATTATTTGATCATTATATTCTTTATAGTAAAGAAAAACCATTAAGCTCTTATGTAATCCTACATACTATCTAGAGTGCTTTAAAAGAAAAATATGTCTGCTTTCATTGGTTGACAAGGAATAGAAACATTGGGTAGAAACAAGTGAATTCAGTTATAAATTTATAAAATTTCAACCTGAGTTTTTGAGTTTGAGTAAGAAAACTAACTTTCTGGCATAGTTAGTGGCCGAGGCTTTCATTAGTCATCAAACACTGGTCACTCGCCAATAGAACTTGTATATTCACACATAGATTTACACACTGACATGGACATGTCACTGTAAACTTAAAATGTATCTTTCCCCTTCAGGATTTTTGGAAACATTGCAGACTGCCTTTGTATTAAAATAAATAGATTATAACACCCAGTGCTCTATTCAGTACGTGCCCTCTTTAATACCCATCACCAGGCTAACCCATCCTCCCAACCCCTCCCCTCTAGAACCCTCAGTTTCTTTCTCAGAGTCCATAGTCTCTCATGTATTGAATGGAGCACTGGGTATTATATGCAAACAATGAATCATGGAACACTACATCAAAAACTAATGATGTAATGTATGGTGATTAACATAACATAATAAAATAAAATAAAATTTAAAAAAGAAGTTGAAAAAATAAAATAGACTACTCTAACAGTTGTCATAATTTAAGAAGGAATTGTGATAAATCTAATACATTAAGTTTAAGAGCTTTAATTACTTCTATAGATGTTTGAGTATAATTTTAATTCAGGTTGGTAATTGAGGGACTAGCTTACTAATGAATTCTAATCAAGTAGCTATAAAGTCCCCAATATAAAGAGTTGGAATGGTTTCAGAATCAATTACTAAAATTAACTCAATTTTTTTTTTCAGTTTCTGATTTAGAAATAAGAAAAAAATTTTTTTTAAACAGAAGCAATTGAGTGGGTGTGATTTGAATGGATAAGAAATTAACACGTTCCTCTCTCTGTCTTTCCAGTTCGCAACAAAGATATGAGTTGGCCTGAGGAAATGTCCTTTATAGCAAACAGTAGTAAAATAGATAGACACAAGGGTAAGTCTCTGGTTAATTATTTCTAAAGAGATTATCTTAAAATTATTCTTTTTTTCTTTCTCAACTATTGAAGTGTTAACAACTTTTGGCTTTCTAGTTCAAAATTGATTAGGACCCCTTTTTCTTTTTCCTGGAGTATCAATTTTTTTTTTCTAACCTTGCAATTAAATAATTTATATATTTTTAAAGACATAATACTAGGAGAGAATTGTTTGAATTGTAAAAAACTATCTTAGCAGTTAAAGAGAATCTTTGCTAGTTTTAGATCACAAATGAGCTTGGATTATCATGATTGCCAGTGACTCTCTATGAAAAACCTTCTCTACTTTGGCATTCCAAGACCAGATAAAGAAGTTTTAGCTCCATTTAGCTGATTAAAAAAAATTAAAAAATCGTTGCGTCAAATACAAGTAACTGGTCTGCCTGCGACATCTTACTATAGTTAGGCTTCCTTCTCATAATTGTTTGTTCCAGTTCCCACAGAAAAAGGAGCCACTGGTCTGAGTAACCTGGGAAACACTTGCTTCATGAACTCAAGCATCCAGTGTGTTAGTAACACACAGCCACTGACACAGTATTTTATCTCAGGGAGACATCTTTATGAACTCAACAGGTAATATTTCTTAGTTCATTACCCTCTCTTTATGACTTTGATATGAACCCACTATCACTTAAATCTCTTTCTTCACCCTGGGGGAGAAAAGACTTATCTTATTTGCCCTATTTAGTATGAAATAAGGGGCAAGGGGTACTTCTCTTGTTTTAAAAAGAAATTTTGATGTGAGAAAATAGATGCTAGACATTTCTGTGCCCATGTGATTGTGATTTATGAGAACCTTTGGCAACAAATTTTCCTCTCGAACTTCTAGGACAAATCCCATTGGTATGAAGGGGCATATGGCCAAATGCTATGGGGATTTAGTACAGGAACTTTGGAGTGGAACTCAGAAGAATGTTGCCCCATTAAAGCTTCGGGTAAGCAGATTAAAATAATACGAAAGTATTAAGTCCTAAGCAGTTGTTTAAGTAACTGATTTTTTTCTACATGCTTTTTATGTTTAGCTTTTTAGCTTTAGTTTAACTAATGTGTTTTAGATCTTTCATGAGACATAAACTAGGTGTCAAATATTTTTACTTGCTCAAATATATGTAAAATACTGCTATAGATGTAGTGTCAGGAAATGATCAAAGTCATAGTCTAAATTTGGGATGCCGTTCAGTTTACTAATTTATCAAATATCTGTATACATAGTAAATCTTCCTTTGTTAGTCCTTTACTGTTAGCAATATTCTAACTGCAGGGTATACCTCTGAGCCTAGTAAATGATACTCATACCTTTTTAACATTACTAAGATAATTAGTTCTATCTATAGAATTGTTTTTTAAGATTTTATTTATTTATTTGACACATAGAGAGAGGACCAGAGAGCACAAGCAGGGGGAGTGGCAAGCAGAGGGAGAGGGAGAAGCAGGCTCCCCGCTGAGCAGGGAGCCCAATGTGGGGCTCAATCCCAGGACCCTGGGATTGTGACCCAAGCTGAAGGCAGATGCTTAACCGACTGAGCTATCCAGGTCCCCCACCTATAGAATCTTAAAAAGCAGCAAGAGGGGCACCTGGGTGGCTCAGTCGATTAAGCATCCAACTCTCTCAACTCAGGTCTTGATCTCACGGTGATGGAGTTTAACCCTGACATTGGGCTCTACACTGGGCATGGAGCTTAATTTAAAAATAATTAATTTAATTAAAAATAAAAAGCAGAAAGAATGTATATTACTGAAATTCATGGATACAAATTTTATATTATATGTAATAAAGTTAGGATTATTATTTTTAGGATTATTTTTTATCTTTAAAAACAATACAAACTTTTTTAGATTAAAAATTAATCATAATAACTAAAACTTCGACTACTTAACCACTTCCAAGCACTATTCTAATTACTTTATATATATCAACTCATTTAATCTTCTAAGTAATCCTAGAATGTAAAGCAATATTATTATCCTCATTTTATGGCTTAGGAAACTAAGGCTCAGGGCAGTTAAACAGCTTGCCCAAGATTATAAGCTAGTTAGTTAAGTCCTCACAGTTAAACACAAGGCTATTCTGCCTCTAATAATAAAAGTTAGGATACAAGACTAGAAGAGTTAACTGCAAAAGAAAACTATAACAGGAACTTTTTCAATGAGAGCAAAGGCTATTTTAATATTTCTGTCCTACCTGTCTTAAATAATATCTGTGTACCTAAAGAACTGCTTATATGATACTGAACTGGGACACAGTATTGGCCAAAATACCTTTTTTTCCTTGTCATTTGAGATTAAGACTAGAAAGATTTTGTGATTATTCAAAATATATTTGCTGAAATCGAGGCAGACTAAATACTGTTTACCTTCTCATAATGCCTCTGAATGAATGATGGGTCATATTCATTCCAAATTTTATGGGGTAGCAAATAATGAGTTTGATTCCTGTTATATTTATAGTGGACCATAGCAAAATATGCTCCCAGGTTTAACGGGTTCCAGCAACAAGACTCCCAAGAACTTCTGGCTTTTCTCTTGGATGGTCTTCATGAGGATCTCAACCGAGTCCATGAGAAGCCATATGTGGAACTGAAGGACAGCGATGGCCGACCAGACTGGGAAGTAGCTGCAGAGGTTTGTCAGTTTTGAATTTCTAATGTAAGCAGTAGATCAAATGTTCTGACCATGAATGTGTGTTGCACAGCTTAAATGCTAGCTAAACTATTCTGTGATCAGAATTGTACTGTGGAAGTGAAGGAATTTATATTTCTCTGTTTAATTCTTGTTCAGTAACACCAAAACAAAGCATCTTTAATGCAGATTTTAAAATGTTGCCTTTTTACATTGTAAACTTTTGGGAAAGAATGTAGGAATAATTATTCAGTAGAACTTGGGAGTCCCCATAATTGCTAAAATAACGTGTACAGTGACCAATAGACATGTTTTATCTGCCTTTTAATGGATAAAGAGCTTTAATACTCATCACTGTCACCATGGTAAGAACAAAAAAATAGGATTTTCCATCTGTATTTAATATCATATAGGTTGAACAGAAAGAATCACATTCCATTCAAGAACTGGTTTTCTGGGGCGTCTGGGTGGCTCAGTCGTTAAGCGTCTGCCTTCAGCTCAGGTCATGATCCCAGGGTCCTGGGATTGAGCCCCGCATCGGGCTCCCTGCTCGGCAGGAAGCCTGCTTCTCCCTCTGCCACTCCCCCTGCTTGTGTTGCCTCTCTCATTGTCTCTCTCTCTCTGGCAAATAAAATCTTTAAAAAAAAAAACTGGTGTTCTGTACTATCTCAGTAGGTGGTACCTTTTACATTACATATCTGCATTGTAAATTTACAGGCAGAAAGCTTCCATGTTTTAAATGAAGATTAAGGATTATGTTCTTTTTTTTATTGGGGTATAGTTTACATACAATATTATATTAGTTTCAGAGGATTATATTCTTGACATTTAAACCTAATAGATTTAGCCAATTTATTTGAATTTGTGTAGAAATAATTATCTTTTGAATTTTGGGGGAAAAAAAAGTTTTCTAATCTTTTTCCTTGCTAGGCCTGGGACAACCATCTGAGAAGGAATAGATCAATTGTTGTGGATTTGTTCCACGGGCAGCTGAGATCCCAAGTCAGATGCAAGACATGTGGGCATATAAGTGTCCGATTTGACCCTTTCAATTTTTTGTCTTTACCACTACCAATGGACAGTTATATGCACTTAGAAATAACAGGTAGGTCACAAAGTTCCGAAAAATTACTTCAATACATTCTTTTACCTTATCCAGGTAACCCAAATTTGTAAGTATAGTCATTTCTTTATAATGCATTCTCATAAAAATTGGCCAGCATGTTATAATCTAGCAATCTAATTTTAGGCATAATTTGAAGTTTGAAAAACCTGGAGTATAGGTCCAAGCCATGTACCCATTGATTTCTCTGTTGTTTCAAACATACCAGAAACTCTTTAAAATCTTGCAAAGCCATTCACACTTCTATAGCAGACGAACATCAAAAAATAATGATTTCATTCAATATCATCCCCGAGTACTATCTATTGTAGTTTACAAATAAAATAAAAATTCTAGACTGAGGGGCATCTGGGTGGCTTAGTCGGTTAAGTGTCTGCCTTCAGCTCAGGTCATGATCCCAGGGTCCTGGGATCGAGTCCCACATTGGGCTCCCTGCTCAGCGGGGAATCTGCTTCTCTCTCTCCCTCTGCTGTTCCCCCTGCTCATGTTCTATCCTTCTCTCTCAAATAAATAATAAATAAAATCTTTAAAAAACAAATTCTAGACTGAAATGTTTGCTATTTCCAAGTCACATACACACACACACACACACACAGGAAAGCTTTCAATGAAACCTGCATTTTACTGATAAAAGATGTTTTTTCTTTACTAGTTATTAAGCTGGATGGTACTACCCCTGTACGATATGGACTACGACTGAATATGGATGAAAAGTACACGGGATTAAAAAAACAGCTGAGCGATCTCTGTGGGCTTAAATCAGAACAAATCCTTCTTGCAGAAGTACATGGTTCCAACATAAAGGTAATATTAACTATTCTTTCTAAGAAACCCTTGATTCCATCCTTCAAAGATCACAGTTTTCTCGGGGCGCCTGGATGGCTCAGTCGATTGAGTGGCTGACTCTTGATTTCAGCTCAGGTCATGATCTCGGGGTCCTGGGAGCAAGCCGTGCATCCGCCTCCATGCTCAGCGGGGAGTCTGCTTCTCCCTCTATTCTTCCCCCCGCTCTCTCTCTCAGATAAATAAAATAAATCTTTTAAATAAAAAAAAATCACAGTTTTATCAATTAATGACCGAAGGAGATATTAATAACAGCAAAAACTGAACAAAAAAATGTCTCAAGTTTCCCATCCCAGAAACTTTAAAAAGGGTTATCTGCCAGCATAAAGAAGTAATAATGATAGTGGCATTTTTAAAGAAGGGAAATATATAAGTCCAGTGCTGTCTATATGGAGTAATCTAGCTGTGTCACTACAGTATAGAATTCCCCCATTGACTACTGCTGCTACACTTTACAGCTCTTCTATATTACCACACTCACTAGAAGTCTTCCTAGGTTAAAATTTTATACATATTTATAAATGTGTGCTTTTACTGTTTCTTTATGAATATATACACCTGGCCTTTCAATACTCTTAAGAAGTTAGAGAGCAAAGACAAATTGACATAAGTCACTTCTTCCTGCATACCAGCTACAAAAATAAGCAATTTAACAAATATATTGCCTAAAACTAATATTACACCATATGTTAACTAACTAGAATTTAAATAAAAACTTGAAACAAAAAAATAAATTTAGGTGGGGTGGGATGGGGTAACTGGGTATTGGGCATTAAGGAGGGCAAGTGATGTAATGAGCACTGGATGAATAACTGAACTGTACATCTGAAACTAATGATACACTAATTGAATTTATTTTATTTTTTTTATTAAAGATCTTATTTATTTGACAGAGACAGCGAGAGAGGGAACACAAGCAGGGGGAGTGAGAGAGGGAGAAGCAGGCTTCCCGCTGAGCAGGGAGCCCGATGCGGGGCTCAATCCCAGGACCCTGGGAACATGACCTGAGCCGAAGGCAGATGCTTAACGACTGAGCCACCCAGGTGCCCCCACTAATTGAATTTAAATAAAATAAGTTTTAAAAAAATTTTAATAAAATAATAAATATGTTACCTACCCTGAATTGAGCTCATACCATTGGCATTATTAATATTTATCTTTGGGTATGAAACTCACCTAATTGATGTTTTTCTCATGTGTAAAGCAAAGGTAAGAACTCTCTGAGGTTGGGGTTTAGATGCTTGAAATGAGGGACAAAACTTAAGGAGCCAGTTATACACAATATACTTCTTTCCTATGGAAAGGGATAACGGTTTTGTCAGTAAGGTTAGTTTTCAGTCAGTTTATCAAGCTTTCATCTTTTAGTTGTTTGAGAAAAATTAGTCATCTTGTTTGTTTTATTGGTGAAAGCATCTAAGACATTAACTTGTATGTATCAGAGAGATGATTTTCCATTTTATCTGAAGCATTTCCCCCTTCTCATCTTACCTCTTTTTCTGTAGAATTTCCCTCAGGACAACCAAAAAGTACGACTTTCAGTAAGTGGATTTTTGTGTGCATTTGAAATCCCCATTCCTGGATCTCCAATTTCAGCTTCTAGTCCAATACAGACAGGTAAGGTAGAACTAGAGCTCCTTCTTGTGATTTTAGCTTTAAATACTGGGTTTATATTTGTTTGGGCTAAGGATATTTGGGCAAAAGAATTTTGGAGCCTGATGGAAACCTTGGTGATCATTTGGCTCAAATTCCTCATTTTTTAGACAAGGAGCCTAAAATTCAGGCAATGTAAGTGACAATGTAGATGCTTAACTAAATCTGCCCCTGGAATTCAGATCTCTTAATTCTTTTTATCTGACACTAACATGGCAACAGATGGCATAAGAGATACATACTATCAGAAAACAAAATAATAAACACAACTAAGAAATACTCTCTTTAGGGTTGGGGTGGGGAATAAAAACAAAAGAAGAATTACTGTTTATCAATATTGCATGTGATTTGATATGGTTATCTGAGTCTTTTTGACCATATAGTATTGTTTGTCTATCATATAACCTTTTGCATCCAATAGAATATCCATTAGTTACATGGAGTGTTGAGCACTGTTGAGACTGAAAAAATTGCATTTTTAATTTAAATTTAAAAAGTATCTTTCATCATCATTTGTAACAAATATATTAACTTTGGTTGGGGGGTTGTTGCTAATGGGGAAGGCTTTGCAGTTGTGGAGACCTAGGGTATATGGGAAATCTGTGTAAAGTTAAAAAAAAAAGGCAACATTTAGCTAGAGACTACTGTATTCAACTAAACATTTTTAAGAGAATGGAGAAATGAATTTGTAGAGAGGAAAAAGAAAACTGCGTGCAACAATATGGTGCTGATAAAGGTTCTTACAAAAATTTTACTTATACTTTTCAGGAAACTTTCCAGCAATTACTCTGCTTTGTCATTTAGTCTTAAGTGTGAGTTATAGAAGTAAAATCTGAAATTAAAATCTTCTAATCAATCTAGAATTATTATTTGAACTATGATTTCTCCCTGTCCTTTGCTGAAAGAGACTGTACTACAGTGGTCTGAGTCCCCACATTATTTGAGAAAAGAGCAAAGATGAAGGCACCACAAGCTTATGATGCTATACTTATCTTTGAATTTGTAGATTTCTCCTCTTCCCCATCTACAAATGGAATGTTCACTCTATCCACCAATGGGGACTTGCCCCGACCAATATTCATACCCAATGGAATGCCAAACACTGTTGTGCCATGTGGAACTGAGAAAAACTTCACAAATGGAATGGTGAATGGTCATATGCCATCTCTTCCTGACAATTCCTTTACAGGCTACATCATTGCAGTCCACCGAAAAATGGTTAGTTTAATGTTATAAGCAAGTTACTTCCGGTCTTGCCAGTGTCATTTGTGAAACATAGCCACTTTCTGTCTTTGAAGCATCTTCATTTTGTTCACTTTCAATATATTATGTATGATAGTGTAAGTGATCAGAGCCGGGATTTGGTATCACACATGCTGGCCTATGTATGAAATGACATTCCTCACTCATATTAAACAGCAACAGGATAGCTGGTACATCTGAATACTACTTTCTTTTATTTTTTATTTTTTTAAAGATTTTATTTATTTATTTGACAGAGAGAGCTAGAGAGCACAAGCAGGGGGAACAGTAGAGGGAGAGGGAGAAGCAGGCTCCTCACCAAGCAGGGAGCCTGATGCGGGGCTCGATCCCAGGACCCTGGGATCATGACCTGAGCTGAAGGCAGACGTTTAACCATCTGAGCCACCCAGGCACCCAGAATACTACTTTCTTTTAAAAGTTTGTGTCTCCTATGTTCATGTAGACATGTACATCTTCTCTGCCATTAAGTGTGGATACCTTTGGAGATTGGTTTGGTTGGTTGGAGAGAAACAAGAATGTTCTTGGGTAAAACAAGTTGTCTCATAGGACTGCTATAAAAAAGTAGCACAAATTTGATGGATTAAAACAATAGAAATTTATTCTTTCATACATATTTCTAAAGGCTGGAAGTCTAAAATCAAGACATCTGAAATCAACAGGGCCGTGCTCCCTCCAAAGGCTTTAGAGGAGAATCCTTCCTTGCCTCTTCCAGCTTCCATAGGCATTTCTTAGCTGGTAACTCCAGTCTCTGCCTCCTTCTTTGCATGGTCTTCTTCTCCTTTTGCTTTTTACTAATAATTTACTGATAAGAGCACTTGTCATTAGATGTAGGGGCCATCCAGATAATCCAGGATATCTCAACCTCAAGATCCTCTACTTAATTACATCTGCAAAAACGATTTTGCCAAATAAAATCACATTCACAAGTTCTGGGGGTTAGGATGTGGACATATCTTTCGGGGAGCCACCATTCAATCCACTACAGATATCGTTTGTCATAGTAGGAAAAAAATTAAGTACCTAGAAATAAACTACAACAGATATATAAGGCATCTATATGGAAAACAATAAATATTGACAAAAATTAAAGAAGACTCAAATATTTGAAGGATTAGACCATGTTCATGGATTAGAAGACCCAATATTTCAAAGATATCAGTTCTCCACAAACTGATCTACAGATTCAATGCACAATCCCGATGAAAATGCTTACTCTGTGTGTGGATGATTGTGTATGTATAACTTGATAAGCTGATTCTAAAATGGAAGTACAGGGGTGCCTGGTTGGCTCAGTCGGTAGAGCACGCAACTCTTGCTCTTGGGGTCTTGAGTTTAAGCCCCATGTTGGGTGTAGAGCTTACTTAAAAAGTAAAAAAAAAAAGTGGAAGTACAAAGCACCAAAATAACCAAGACACTGTTGAAGAAGAACAAAACACGAGGAATTGAGCTACCAGATATTACAATTTTATAACACTACAGTACTTAAGACATTGTGATGTTGGTGTGAAAAAAGACAAGTAGACCAGTGGATTAGAATAGAGGGCCCAGAAACAGGTTCATAAATGCATGAACACTTGATTTATGACAAAGATGGCATTGCAGATCAGTGAGAGAAAGACCATTTTCTCAGTAAATGGTGCTGAGATAATTGGATAGCCATATGAAACTTGGCATCTCCCTCTCTCATCACACAGTGTTCAGTTCCAGGTGGACTATAGAATAAATGTGAAAGCAAAACAATAAAACAACCCCCAGAAGATGATAAAGGTGAATAACATTCATGACCTTGACGTAGGGAAAGACTGCTTAAATCGGACACAAAAAGCACTAACCATAAAGGAAAAGATTAATAAATTGGATATCATTAAAATTAAGAACTTTAGTTCCATCAAAAGACACCATTAAGGGGCACCTGGGTGGCTCAGTCGGTTAAGCGGCTGCCTTCGGCTCAGGTCATGATTCCAGGGTCCTGGGATCGAGCCCCATGTTGGGCTCCCTGCTCAGCGGGGAGTCTGCTTCTCCCTCTGCCTCTGCCTCTCCCCCTGCTTGTGCTCGCTCTCTGTAAAATAAAGAAATAAAAAAATCTTAAAAAAAAAAAAAAAAAGACACCATTAAGAGAGTAGAAAGGCAAGCCTTGGAATAGAAGATGTTTGCAACATCTATAACCGCCAAAGGGTTCAATCCAGAAAATACAGAGGACTCATGTAAATCATTAAGAAAAAAACGTAAAAAATGGTTGATACTTAAACAGGCACTTCACAGAAAAGATATCCAAATAGCCAGTAACCATATGAAAAAGTGATCAGCCACACTACTAACCAGGGAGATGCAAATTAAAGTCACATTGCCATATCACTGCACACTCACCAGAAGAGCTAAGATTAAACAGAATGACAGTGTTGATAAGGATATTTGAGCAACAGGGATTCTCATACACTGTTAATAAGAGTATAAATTAATATAGCTCATTTAGAAAATAGTTATCTAGTTAAAGATAATTATCCTTTTTAAGCACCTAAAAAGAGACATATGTGTACCAGGAGTGTAGAAGAATATTCGTTCAGATAACAGCATTATCTATAACCCAAAGCTGAAAACCAAAAAATGAAAACATTAAATGCCCATTAGTTGGGGCACCTAGGTGTCTCAGTTGGATAAGCGTTGGACTCTTGATTTCAGGTCAGGTTATGATCTCAGGGTCGTGAGACTGAGCCCCGCATCAGGCTCCGTGCTCAGCGGAGAGTCTGCTTGAGATTCCTTCCCTCTTCTTCTGCCCCTCACCCCACTCGCCCTTGCTCGTTCTTGCTCTCTCTCTAAAATAAATAAATCTTTAAAAAAATAAATGTCCATTAATAGTAGAAGGGACAACAAGTTGAGACATATTCATAGAATATTATACAGCAATGAAAATGAATGGACTTTGAGTTATATTCAACATAAATGAATCTCATAAACATAATATTGTGGGAAAGAAGCCAGACACAAAAGAAATATGAGTTTTATTATTTTTTTTAAATAAAAACTTTAGAAACAGGGAAAATGAAATTGTTTTTTATGCACAGTCTACAAAATTATACAAAGCAAGGAAGTAACTATCATAAAATTCAGAAAAACTGTTAACTTTCTTTTTAATTTTTATTTACTTATTTGTTTATTTAGAGAAAGTGCATGAGCAGGGCAGGGGGGGATAGAGGGAGAAGGAGAAAGAATCCCAAGCAGGCTCCACACTCAGCACGGAGCCCAACATGGGGCTCGATCTCTCGACCCTGTGACCATTACCTGAGCCAAAATCAAGAGTCAGACACTTAACCAACTGAGCCACGGAGGTGCCCCAAAACTGTAAACTTTAGAAGGAGGGAAGAATTTGTGATTGGGAGGAAGCATAGGGAGGCTTTTGGAGTGCTGGCTGTATTCTGTCTTGACCTGAGTGGTAATAATACAGCCCTTTGTTTTCTGATAATTCTTTAAAATGTACTTTTCTCCCCCTTTGAGTTAATAACTCTTGACTTAAAGTGAGTTTCTGACCATATGGATAACATTCTGTGGACCATGTTCTAGACAGGATTGTATGAGTAGACAGAGAATTAAGGGATCCATTTGTGACTTGGAATTGTCTTTAAGCACGGCTCCAACTGGTCCCATCAGCTAAAATAATTGATCCATGCATTTCTCTGTCTTTTTTTACCAAGTGTTATCACATCATAAATTAAGAACTCTGATGTACTTTTTTTTATTCTTGGAAAACAGCTCTCTTCAGCTATCATGTATATGTTATATATTTGCATGGTAAGTGCTAAAGCATTATGTACAGGTTTTCATAATTATTGGACCATAAAGCCACATTGTCAGCTCTTAATTTTCACCTTTTAACTAGTTCCCTGTTTCCAGTTTCCTTCATGATCTAGGCAGCTGCTTTGGGAATGCCTAAATTTGATTTTACAATCTGTCTGTCTCAAGTCAGGTTTCTTTTCCCATCATTTCTGTGAAAGGCAACATTATTCTTCCATGCTAAAGCTAAAGGTTGGGAATGTTCTTAGATTTTTCCCCATTTTCTTCTAAAACTATATTCAGTATATCACTATGCCCTTTAATTTCTTCTTTCAGAGTACTTGAAGTACTTGAATTTACCATTTCTTCATTTTCCCTGCCACCTTCTTGGTATCATGGTTGAGTTACTTTGAAAGTAGTTTTTTTTTCTTCCTATTTCCTTCTACAAGGTAGAAAAAGAATAGGACTAAGGCAAGGCAACGTAAGCAGTATTCAGAAAATAAAGAGAGAAATAGAAAAACGGTATTGACATGACAACTAAAGGGCAAGTCAATTTAAAAGAAAAAAGAAGTGGTTTACATGGGCTAGAGAAGTCAGAGTGAAAACCACAGTTTCACAGTGTAACCTAGTAAAGAAATTGAGCAAGTTCTTTGCACAGTCAGGTCAAGTGAGTTTTTTCAGCTGAGAGGAAAAGTTGTTAGGAGAGAGCAAAGGGAGAATTTCTGGTTTAGGAAGTGGGAGTATTATCCCTATGGAACTGAGCAGACTGTCCCCACGGTACTGGGAGAAGTTACCTTCAAGAGGATGAAAATTTTGTGTGGGTTTAGAAAATAGATACACTGAGGAGAGTAGAGGAAAGAGATCATTGCTTAGATGATCTCACTTAGTCTCATTTATTTAGTAAAATAAGTCATCTGCTTAGAGTTGGAGTGGAAGAATAGTAGAAGATTAAGTAGAGAAAAACTAATCTACTTTTTTAGATTTTTTTTTTTACGTTTTTAGATTTTTAAAAAACAGTTCTGAATTTAAAATAGTTGTTCTGAATTCTATACACATTTCTGTGAGTTTTTTTTTTAAGATTTTATTTATTTGAGAGAGAGCTCACAAGCAGGGGGGAGGGACAGAGGGAGATGGAGAAGCAGGATCCCTGCTGAGCAGGGAGCCTTATGTGGGGTTCCATCCCAGGACCCTGGGATCATGACCTGAGCCAAAGGCAGATGCTCAACTGACTGAGCCATCCAGGCGCCCCAATTTCTCTGAGTCTTGTAAGAACATCAACACATGAAATGGGGTCTTAGAATCATGTATTTAACTAAGCTTAAATAAATAACGGCAAGGGGTGCCTGGCTGGCTCAGTTAGTGGAGCGTGTGACTCTTGATCTCGGGGTTGTAAGTTTGAGCCCCACGTTGGATGTAGAGATTACTTAAAAATAAAATCTTTTAGGGGCACCTGGGTTGCTCAGTTGATTAAGTGGCTGCCTTTGGCTCAGGTCATGATCCCAGAGTCCTGAGATTGAGTCCTGCATCGGGCTCCCTGCTCAGCGGGGAGCTTTCTTCTCCCTCTCCTTCTGCCTGCCGCTCTGCATGTTTGTGCGCTCTCTGTCAAATAAATAAATAAAATCTTTTAAAAAATAAAATAAAATCTTTTTAAAAATTTTAATTAAAAAATGAATAATGGCAAGATAAAATGCTTGAGAATCTGAAGTAAGTCTTTTCACCTAGAAACTAGATAACCCTTAGTGAGTTTTTAAGTTGTTGATTTAGCTTCTCTAACTACTACACAGAGACCAAACTTAAAGAATTAAATGTCCCAAGCGCTTGGCAGCTTTTTTGAGTAATCCTGAGCTCCAACCAACCTTTCTATTACATTAAACTTTTGTTTTATTTATTTTTTTTTTAAGATTTTATTTATTTGACAGAGCACAAGCGGGGGGAGTGGCAGGCAGAGGCAGAGGGGAGAAGCAGGCTCCCCGCAGAGCAGGAGGAGCCCGATGTGGGACTTGATCCCAGGACCCCGGGATCATGACCTAAGCCGAAGGCAGTCGCTTAACCAAGTGAGCCACCCAGGCACCCCTAAACTTTTGTTTTATTAAGCAGCCATTTCCAAGCTACTTCTGTGCAGTATCTCTATATTAAGGAATATCATAAAAATCTCCTTAACATACTAAAATCAAATTAAAGTGTACCTTATTTTTATTCTGTCATGTAATTAAAAAACAAAAAAGACTAACATCACTCAGCTACTTTTAGGAAGATGCATAAGTGTTTACAGCATTAAATGACTGGGTTTTGTACCTTTCCAAAAGTTCGAGAATTATGCTCTAACAGCAGCTATCAGCTCCTTATTAGAAAATCGCATTTTGAGGGAGTTTTGGTTTACTGGCATACTTTCCAGAGAAAGGATTTTAATTGCTTTTAAAAGCCTTGAGCTATGAAACTATTACTAGTTTTTACATATGATTCAGTGTATGTGAGAAATATTTATCAGAGAAAACTAGTTTGAAAATATTAAATGCTGAAAACCTGTGTTTGATAGACAGCAGCTCTGAAGCTGGCAATACCTCAACCTTTCAGTGACTCCACTTTAAATAATCATTCTCTTCATATGAGTGGAAGATGGTTCTATCAATAAATGGAGGTGTGGTAGTGACTAATTTGAAAATGTTAACCATGTCTGTTAATTGGCCGTCTTAGAAGAATGAAAGGGAGGAATCAAAGGCCTGTCTTCTCAGTCCTCTCGTCTCTTGTTTGTACATACAGATGAGGACAGAACTGTATTTCCTTTCATCTCAGAAGAATCGCCCCAGCCTCTTTGGAATGCCACTGATTGTTCCATGTACTGTGCATACCCGGAAGAAGGACTTGTATGATGCGGTTTGGATTCAAGTGTCTCGATTAGCCAGCCCACTCCCACCTCAGGAAGCCAGTAACCATGCTCAGGATTGGTGAGTTTAGGGGATCAGCCTAGACCTGTGGTTTCCAAACTCAAGAAGAAGAAGAATTTCTATGAATTTTGTGTGATACATAGGATACATTCCATGTTAGGTTAATCACTTGTTTAAGAACCATCCAGGGGCGCCTGGGTGGCTCAGTCGTTAAGCGTCTGCCTTCGGCTAGGGTCATGATCCCAGAGTCCTGGGATCGAGCCCCACATCAGGCTCCCTGCTCTATAGGAGGCCTGCTTCTCCCTCTCCCACTCCCCCTGCTTGTGTTCCCTCTCTCACTGTGTCTCTCTCTGTCAAATAAATAAAATCTTTAGGGAAAAAAAAAAAAAAAGAACCATCCAGAGAGGATATAATTCAACCATTTGGTTTCATCTTTTGAGTAGGAGAGACTGACTATACAGCTTCCTTTTATCACCTAGACATTCTAGTGTCTAATAAACCTTTCATTCTCTAATCTCTTACCTAAAATCCCTCCTGCTAATGCTTTAAATCCTTCAGGTAATATCCTTGACTTGTTATTGCAAAACTAGAGAGTATGAATTCACCAGGAAATTTGTATCCTCTCAACCCTCTGAAATTCAGGATGGGAACAATAGTGTGCATTTCTATACATGAACTCTAAAAAATTCCCATGCCATAACAAATGATTCAGTTGGATTATTTCCATACCATGTCAGTTTAACACAGAATAATTTCATAAGTCTAGGTAAAGAAAATAAATGTCTTCTGTTTTCTTTCCATTCCTCCTACCAGTGTTCTGTTGGATTAGTAAATGTGTTTATTTCTAATAATTGTTAGGATCATGATGCCTTATTTATATCTGAACTGAATTGCAGTTTATTATCTTGTTGTCGTGGTGCAAGTGAGAGTTCAGCTTCTGTGTTAACTGAATAGAAGTTCTCTTTGCTGGTAGGTTATGTTATGGGGTTTTTTGATGCCAACGATAAGGCTTGAGGATAAATCTTAAAGGAAAACTGCAAGTAATAGATAAGCAATTTAGTTGAGGAATGTTGTGTTTAGTAAAAATGACAGTAAGGCAGGATTAAATTTGAAGGAAAGTCGGACTGAATTGAAGGACTTCCAAATGAGGACTTTTCCCAGGGCTTGCTAATGAATTGGATATGGAGTATGAGGGAAAGACGAATCCAAGCTTGGTTTTCAGCCTGAGCAATTGTTTATGAATGGTGTTAACATTTAATGAAATGAGAAAAACTGAGGAAGGAGTAGGTTTGGGCAAGAGATGACAGGAATCAAGTTAAATTCAAGATGTAGGTTATATTTTCAAGTGGGAAATAGACTGAAGCGTCCTTTGCTGGAGATAGAAACATAGGTGACATCAGCAAATAGTTGGTATTTAAAGCTCTGAGACTAGATGATATCATTTAGAGAGTAAGAGTTAGTTAGAGAAGATACCCACAGTCTAATTCCTGATCCATTCCAACGTTTAGAGGTTGAAAAATGACAACAAGAGAGATTGAGAAGGAGCAGCCAGTGGGAACTGACCACTGGACTTGATAAAATGACAGTCTTTGTGACCTTTGCAAAAGCTGTTTTAGTGGAGTGGTGTAGATGAAGGCATGGAGGTTAGAGAAAGTGCTTCTACAGGCAATAAAAAAAATAATAAAAGTTGATCTTTTAGGAATAACACACTGAAATATTTATGAATGAAAATGGTAAAATGCCTCCAATTTCCTTCAAAATAATTAGTGGGTCACAATAGCCAAGAGGCTAATAACCCAAATGTTCATCAACAGACAAATGGATAAACAATATGTGGTATATCCATACAATGGAGGATTCATTAACCATAAAAAGGAATGAAGTTCCAATACCCACTATAACATAGATGAACCTCAAAAACATTATACTAAGTGAAATAAGCCAGACACAAAAGGACAAATACTGTGTGCTTTCACTTTTATAAGATATCTCAAGTAGGCAATTCATAGACAGAAAGTAGATTAGGGGTTACCAGGGTTTGGGAGGAGAGGTGTAGGGGAATTATTATTGCTTGATCGGTACAGAGTTTCTGTTCGGGAAGATGAAAAATTTCTGGAGATGGATGGTGGTGATGGTTGCACAGCATTGTGAATGTACTTAATGCCACTGAATTGTATACTTAAAAATGGTTAAATGGTAAATTTTATGTATATTTTACCATAGTTTTTTTTTTTTTTTAATGGAATAAAAGAACCCAGGGGAGCTAGGTATAAGAGTATAGATGAAATAGACGTGGCCAAGGATTGATGATTGTTATAGCTGGGTGACAAATACATGGGGGTTCATTGTACAGTTCTCTATTTTTGTGAGTGTTAATGTCAATAAATTTGAGTGTTTACATTAAGAGTCTCATGCTCTACCGACTGAGCTAGCCGGGCACCTTTGAGTGTTTACATTAGATGGACAAATTCCTGGAGTTGAGGATCTATATAAAAGATTATTTTGAGGGACAGTGGACAAGGAGGAAAGTGAGGATTTGAGGGCAGTGACTAGAAATTTCTCTTTGGTCTTGGGGGCCTGGGTAGCTCAGTTGGTTAAGTGTCTGCCTTTGGCTCAGGTCATGATTCCAGGGTCCTGGGATCGAGCCCCCGCATCAGGCTGTCTGCTCAGCGAGGAGTCTGCTTCTCCCTCTTCCTCTGCCCCTGCTCTCTCTTGCTTTTGCTTTCATGCATGCTCTCTCTCTCTAATAAATAAAATCTATTTTTTAAGAAGTAAATAAATTTCTCTTTGGTCAAATAATTGTTAAAGTAGTGATACTTGAATAAGTGATTTAAAAGGATAGGAGATGGTTGTTGCAAAGTAGGATATTTGGAACTGAGATTTTTGGAGGTGGTAAAGTCCTTATCATGGTTTCATTACCTTCAGCAACCATGTAATAGCCACTGCCAATTGCTGGGATCGAGCCCCACATCGGGCTGCCTGCTCTGCGGGAAGCCTGCTTCTCCCTCTCCTGCTCCCCCTGCTTGTGTTCCCTCTCTCGCTGTCTTTCTCTCTATGTCAAATGGATAAATAAATCTTTAAAAAAAATAAAAACGTTATGTACCTTATAGCTTTGAGTAGTTAAAGCAGGGAAAAGGGGTAACTGTCATGTACCACATCAGGATTCTGATTAAAGGAAACTTCTAAATATATAGTTAGTCGACTCTTCTGAAAAACCGTTATGACCTTTCAGCCTTCTGTGCTGTGTCAATGTTCTTGTCATAGAAAGGTCTAATTACTTGTTTAATGTGAATTAAATCTTATGATAGAATTAGGACTGAAGGATAATTGGTATTTGATTTCATGATTTGCTTATCTTATAAAATTTGCGTGGACCACATGGACTCTCTTAGAGACATCTGGCAGTCTAGTCTGTCTACCCTTCTGTATGCAAGGATACAACATGGGAGCCCTGAGTGTGTTTGGTACAGGGCTGCCTGCTGCTTATGGGTTAAGATAACCAGCATCGAACCATCACCATGGGCATACTACTATGACAGATGTCCCTGCCTTGGGTTACTTCAAGAGAAAATGAAAAGGAGTTGAGACCTCAAATCAGAAATGTTTTTTTATACTCTTTGGTTTATGTTCTGTTTCAGTGATGACAGTATGGGCTATCAATATCCCTTCACTCTACGAGTTGTGCAGAAAGATGGAAACTCCTGTGCTTGGTGCCCATGGTATAGGTAAAGTGATCTTCTGCAAAAGAAAAATTTTAGGAGAATTGCAACTTCAGATATTATACCTTTTTCATAAGGTTTCCAGTTTTTAGAAGTAATATTGAATATGGGGCGCCTGGGTGGCTCAGTCGTTAAGTGTCTGCTTTGGCTCAGGTCATGATCCCAGGGTCCTGGGATCGAGCCCCACATCGGGCTCCCTGCTCGGCGGGAAGCCTGCTTCTCCCTCTCCCACTCCCCCTCCTTGTGTTCCCTCTCTCGCTGTGTTTCTCTCTGTCAAATAATTAAATAAAATCTTAAAAAAAAAAAAGTAATATTGAATAATGAGAAGCTTAGAATAAACTTAGGAATTATTGATTCATCTTTTCCTTATTATGAGGTATATAGCTTAGTTTGCTCTTGAGCCTTAGGTGGTTCTATAAACTGTATGATACTCATCAAATTCATAGTTTATGATCAACATTTATTATTTTATACTTTCTGCTCCTTAAATATAAATCAAGTTAGCAGTTCTGAGTCCAGTAAAACATAGTTTTACTTACTAGACTTTCCTGGAAGTCTATTTTTTATTTTTAGAAGAATTACGGAGACTGATTGGTCATTACTGTTACACCTTGGAAAATACCTGAGTACTGAAGTCAGCCTTCAGAGAACTGTAATAGACGTAGCAAACAGAATCTAAATAGGCACTGAAACCATGGCCTTGTCATGGTCCCTCCCCTCCCATAAAATTTTATGTGCATTTATTTAATGTATCACTTTACAAACAAGGAAATAGGCATTGTTATATCAGATGAGTTATCCTACCTCAGAGCATTAAATAACTAAATTTAGAATTTTCTTACCCGTGTATTATCTCAAATGTCCAATTTCCATGTCATTTACTTGCCATAAAGTCCACATACTCATGTGGATTAAAAATGGCTGTCAAGTGCTTTGAAAAAACAGAGACTTGAGAAGTGATAGGCATGCTTCCCTGAAATAATAATAATTACTAATATATATTCATGCATTGATGAGTCTTAAGTTAGAGGCCCATGACAGACTGTGAACCCAAGAAAGAAAGTGGAGAAGTAGAAAGGGAGAATATATCTGATAAAGAAAATTTGGATTCTTTCATAATTATTCCATCCTTCAGTAGATCATTCCCCCCCCCTTTTAGATTTTGCAGAGGCTGTAAAATTGATTGTGGGGAAGACCGAGCTTTCATCGGAAATGCTTATATTGCTGTGGATTGGGACCCCACAGCTCTTCACCTCCGCTATCAAACATCACAGGAAAGGGTAAGTACTCAAGGCCACCATAAGATGGTGACTTTTATTTGTAAACATTTTCCCAGTTTAATCGTATTGTGCCGTTTCTGTTTTAGATGATCTAAGTCATCAACCAGAAAAATATTCATTGGTATTCTCTATGGCACTTAATATATTGGCATGATTACATGGATGTTTCAGTTTTCCCACTTCTAGAGTTAATTGTATTGGGGCATTATATTTCAAAAATACTAATAATAAGTAAATCTTGAAACTCTGGGTATATTTAAGATGTTATATTGTTTGGCCATCACATACCAAGCAATAAATATCTCTCTGCCTGTTTATTAATTATTATTGGAGCTGCAGCATTTGGTAACCACTGTTACTTAACTCAAAGGCATCCCAGGGCTATAGGTTCTTAATGGGCATAGTGATCAGAAAAACTAGAGAAAAAGGGGCGCCTGGTGGCTCAGTCGTTAAGCGTCTGCCTTCGGCTCAGGTCATGATCCCAGGGTCCTGGGATCGAGCCCCTCATTGGACTCCCTGCTCCACGGGAAGCCTGCTTCTCCCTCTCCCATTCCCCCTGCTTGTATTTCCTCTCTCGCTGTGTCTCTCTCTGTCAAATAAATAAATAAAATCTTAAAAAAAAAAAAGGGAAAAGAAAAATTAGAGAAAAGATTCAGTGTTTCAAGACTGGGCACCTAAGAGTACATCTCAATGGCTATTCTTACACTTAGCATTCCTCTACTGCCAGAGCAGTTTTAAATTTTGAAAATGTTACTTCAAAAAGAATACTAACTCCATACCTAAAAATGTTTGCCAAATATCATTTGAAGGATAGTTTGGCTAGGTAGCTTATGGATAGAGATATGACGAATCTGATGGAGAAGTAGAAGCAACAGAATCAAAGGATTTTTTTTTTTTTTTAGTCACCTGAAGAATTGTAGTGGCTTTTGCATTTATGTGGCTCTTGATGGAAATTTCCAGTGTACAATCTGAAAAACTCTAAGAGGACTTCCTACTTATAGAAAGAAGGGCCTTCGTGACCTGTTCAATCTCACCCCATTTTCACTTTCACTGATGCTCTTAGGATACCATGGAAACCAACTTGCTGTTGAGATATCCTGCTTTGCTAGGGACTGGGGCCACATGACTAATTTCTTTCTACATAATTTCTCTTCCTACCTGTGGTTTCTGCATGTGCTTGGGGACGTAGACAAGGGAGATTCCTTGGTTCAAAATTGACATTTCTACCCATATATTTTATGTTATTTTATCCCAGTGATTCTAGGAATTTATTCTAGGGAAATACTCTCTAATTTGCTGACAAATCTTCATCATAGTATTTTTAGAATAGTAGAAAAATTTGAAACAACTTGTATTTGTCCCACATTAGAGGAATGGTTAAAGCATAGTATAATAGCTGGGTAAAATATTATGCAGTCATTGAAAATAATGATTACCAGGGGCTTTGGGGGGGTTTCTGGGTTTTTTTAAAGATTTATTTATTTGAGAGAGTGAGTATGGAGGAGAGGGAGAGAGAGAGTCTCAAGGAGACTCCACGCAAAGCTCAGAGCCAAGCTCAGAGCCCTGCGCGGGGCTTGATCTCATGACCCTGAGATCACGACCTGAGCTGAAACCAAGAATTGGATGCTTAACAGACTGCATCACCCAGGCGCCCCATTACCAGGTTTTTTTTTTACTGGCATATATGGGAAGATACTTAACGATGTCATGGGTTGTTTTTAAAGCAAGGTATAGAATTGCACATACTGAAAAATCTTTTCAATATAAAAGAATACTATTTAGGAAAAGGAAAAGAACATAGAACGGGGGCAGGCACCTGGGTGGTTCAGTTGGTTAAGTGTCCCACTCTTGTTTTTGGCTCAGATCATGATCTCAGGGTTTTGAGTTCAAGCCCCCATTGAGCTCCACACTGAGCATGGAGCCTACATTAAAAAAAAAAAAAAAAGAATATAAAAGGTTCCCTGCCTTTTTATATTTTTCTGTGCTTTCAAAATTTCTATGTAAATGTTTTATTTGGTACACAGAAAAAGAGGCAATTGCTCTTAGTCTTTTTATTTTTTACCTATTTAGACTTCACATTCCTCAATAAATAATTGAACTAGATAGCTTTTTATATCTCCCTCTTTTTCTAATAGTCTTATCATGTGAGAAAGCCATGACTTCATTCTTTATGTTTTGTGTTAAGGATGAGCTTTCAAGCAGAAGAAAGAGGGTGCCAGTGAGTGATTTAAACTATTTGAATAGTGATAAAGGACCTGGGAATGGATCCCTAAAAAGGGAATTTTTGTCATTTAGGGAAATTTTATAAATAAAAATTATTATCAGTCCACAAATAGGTTTTTTTTTAACCCACCTTCCTCCCTGTCTCCAGTAGCCTTTGTGTTCCATGAGAAATACAGTGAATAAAGATCAACATTCTTGGGCGCCTGGGTGGCTCAGTTGGTTAAGCGACTGCCTTCGGCTCAGGTCATGATCCTGGAATCCCGGGATCGAGTCCCGCATCGGGCTCCCTGCTCGGCGGGGAGTCTGCTTCTCCCTCTGACCCTCCTCCCTCTCATGCTCTCTGTCTCTCATTCTCTCTGTCTCAAATAAATAAATAAAATCTTAAAAAAAAAAAAAAAAAAGATCAACATTCTTTACTAGCTTACTGCAATTTGTGGTTGTCCATAAAGCATCCCTGATAGAGATAATGTTTAACTGGCTATGAGAAAAGAATATTACTGTTTTTCTACTCTGATTCCAGCAACCATGATGCAACATATTTTCTTTTGAAGCATGTTAGTTTTTCCCTTGGATGACCAGCTCTAAAGATGATGAAAGTTAGTATCAGAAAAGAAGTCGGTGACCTAAGGTCAAGCCAGATTTCTCATTCTGAAAAAAAAAAAAAAAAGACTTTTCTCTAAGTTCCTCTTTTTATAGATCTTTAGAAATGTCTGGTGATGCAATGCTAAAACCATTAACTGCATGGTCAACCCAGCATTTGACAGCCTGTGACTCAGCTAGCCTCTCGTGTGGGGAAAAAGTCACACATGAAAACCTCTTGTAAACTGAATGTCCTGAGCCGTGCCAGTCTGTAAGCTAGGTGGCTCAGTGTTCCCATCATAAGTTCAGGAAGGAAAACAGAAGGGAAGTTGCCTCAGGCCAAGAGAACAAATTCACCTCTGGATGGGGTGAGTAATAAGTTCAGTAATGGACATGTGTGTGCCCTTTGCCAGAAAGAGAGACACTTATTGTTGGACTGGGTGTCCAGACCCCGCCCTGGGATGAGAAGACCCCTGTGTGAAGTCTCACGGTAGCATTCAAAGTCCTGATGCTGTGCCTCCCCCGCTGTGGTTCTCGGATGCTGTTAAGTGGCAACAAGAATGGGAGAGGGGGGGCGCCTGGGTGGCTCAGTTGGTTAAGCGACTGCCTTCGCCTCAGGTCATGATCCTGGAGTCCCGGGATCGAGTCCCGCATCGGGCTCCCTGCTCGGCAGGGAGTCTGCTTCTCCCTCTCCCACTCCCCCCTCTTGTGCTCTCTCTCTCTCTCAAATAAATAAATAAAAATCTTAAAAAAAAAAAAAAGAATGGGAGAGGGAAAAATTCTTCCTTGTCTGTTGCATTCTAGGTACATCCCCCTCCCCTTCTTGCTGATCCCACACTACCTCCAACACACATACTTGCACACCTACCTCCTCTGCTCTCTCTCTCATACATATGTCCTTCTTGCTCCTGCACCTAGTGTGCTGGTTAGTAGAACCAGAAAGGTTTGGGCAGGTATTAGGGGCCTTCTCGACAAAGTTAGGCACTTTTTGAGCCCGCTGTTGCTTTTATTGCCATCTCTTTATTGCCATCTCCGGTAAAAAGGCCCCATGAGGCAGGGGATAGATGATACACATGGTATTCTGATAACTCTCTCACATGGCACCAGCATGCAAATGAGTTTTATCCTGTGGGGTTTCACGCTCATATGTTCCCTTCTCATGGCGAGCTTTTTGTACCCTTTCTGATTTTAATCCAGATCTGGCATCTGTGTTCCAGTGATATTTTTTCTCCTATAAAGCCTGCAGCCTACTAATAATGTTGCCTTTCTGGTTGAAAATGAATGGCCTAACCTCAACACCCCTGGCTTGAGGATGAGCTCACATGTAAGCTCTTTTAGGACTTCAGAATTATAAAATAGAGGTGAAGTAGCCACTAGTCACGTGTGGCTATTGAACACTTAAATGTGCCTGATTCAAGTGAAGGAGTATTGTAGATTCCAAAGACTTAGTAAAAAAGAATCTAAAATATGTCATCAATAATTCTCATATTGATCACATGTTGAAATGATACGTTTTGTATATATTGGATTAAATAAAACATATCATTATAATTCAAAACTTGTAAAACAAACAGGCAATCCCTTGTTTTTGTCATTTTGAAGAGTTCAGAGAATTTTCAAGAAAAGCTATTATGATCATATAAATAGAAACTTGATCCAAGATGTTATTGATGTAATTTTGGAAGTAAGTGTACAAATACTGCATTTGCTCAGACTTGTTTGAGTCCTGTTTTCTTTTTCCTCATGTAGAATAAAATGAGAATGAGTCACCTAACAGATGATGCCTAGCCATGGGACCATTTTAATGCCCCCCTTCCCTCCCGCCCACCCCTTCTGCCATTCCTCTTGTTCCCTCCATCTGCAGGTTGTCGATGAGCATGAGAGTGTGGAACAGAGTCGACAAGCACAAGCTGAGCCCATCAACCTGGACAGCTGTCTCCGTGCTTTCACCAGTGAGGAGGAGCTAGGGGAAAATGAGATGTACTACTGTTCCAAGTGTAAGACCCACTGCTTGGCAACCAAGAAGCTGGATCTCTGGAGGCTTCCCCCAATCCTGGTATGTTACAGCCCTACCTCTGAGAGAGGAGGAGCCTGGCATATAGGAAGGAAGTCGTGAACAAATAGGAATTTTATTACTTTTGAGAATAAGAAGACTCTTCCTGTGGCAGTATTTAAAACACTTTGGCTGTGCAAGGTTTTTGTGTTGCACACAGATTAATTGTTCTATACATATTATTACTCCCAGTTCCTGCTCTGAAGGAGCATACAGGCTAGAAGGAGAGGGAAGTCATATAGAACATTAACTGTAGTTCAATGCAGTGTGTGAGAAGCGCCATAAGGTGTGCGTCCTGGTGAATTTGAACTTCAGGAGAAGGTGAACGCACTTCTGGCTCTAGAGAGAGAAGCTTAGGCTCTTCTGTAGAAGAGCAGCTGAGCCTGAGTCTCCAGTCCCACTGTGCTTGGTCACATGGCCACAGCACAAGCACACAAGTGCTCCGGGGCCTATGTGTTCTTTTACATGTGATTTACTACTGCCTTCTTCCTTCATAGAGTAGAAGACGCTTCTGTTGCTTGTCAGGAGAGTTTGGAGTGCCAGATCTTCCTGTTCATTTAAGAAAGTATTTTTCCTTAAGGGTGGAAGTATCATATCAAATGTAACTGTAAGGCACTGGTATATTTTAACCAGACCTTGTGTGTATTTTTTTCTTCATGTCTTCTTCCTACTACTCTATGAGACGGTAAATGTAGGTTTTCTTTCCTTGGACCAGAACAACTTCCCAGTAAAGGATGCACAGGAAATTAATAACATTAATCAGCCAGCTCCAGGGATGGGAACTCTGGGAGGAAAGGAAAAGGGCAGGGGCAAGCTTGGGACAGGTGGGTGGGAAGGGGGAAAGTTTCTTTTTAACTGAGGTGTAATTAACATGAAATTAAATGCATAGATTTTAAATGTCTAGTTTGATGAGTTTTGATAATTATATATGCCTGTGAAATCACACAGAACATATGCAGTAAAGGCATTTATATAAAAGCTATGTTTTTTTATGTCTTTAAAGAATGAATTTTATATTGAGAGCTCGGTGGGCTTCTGTAGATCCATATACGAGTATGCCCCTTAGGAAGGGTTTCTCTTTATATACACAGCAAATTGTGAGCATTTAGGGTAGAGGTAGCCACCCAAAGATCTGTGCCCACACTAGATCGTATAATAACACTGTGTAAGATTAGAGGAATTTGTTGCTCTTGAAAAAAAAAAAAGAGAAGCCACAAAGGAAAAGGGAGATTCTTATGTTCTTTAGGACAGTGAAACTCTCTGGTAACAACCAAAGGATATGGTAAGAAATGAGAGGCCTCCTATTGGAGATTGGGTAAGTTTCATCCATTTTTCTTCAAAATACTCAGTATAGTCTTCTGTCTTCATGACAGAAATATATTTGTGAGTGGATCTTCTATGATGTTGGAAAAAGGTCAGTGTGGGTCACAGGTCCAGGAAGCAGAGGAAGACACGCAAATATGGGCTCCTAGGATGTTGCAGAAATTTGGGAAGAATTTAGGATATGCACAGGTTATGAAATTAGGGAGATTACCATGTTAGCTATACATCTAAAGGCCAGTGGCCCCACTGATAATTCTGTTACATAATAAGATATATTCTTTTTGAAAAAAAATATTATATATTCTTGAACATTCACATGTATTAGACTTGGGGTTTTTAAACGTAATTTTGTATCTTCTGAACCTTTTAACGTAATTGTTTTCTACCTTTCCTTCTTCAGATTATTCACCTTAAACGATTTCAATTTGTAAATGGTCGATGGATAAAGTCACAGAAAATTGTTAAATTTCCTCGTGAAAGTTTTGACCCTAGTGCTTTTTTGGTACCAAGAGACCCGGCTCTCTGTCAGCGTAAACCACTCACACCCCAGGGGGATGACCTCTCTGAGCCCAGGGTTCCGGGAGGAGACGTGAAGAAAGTGGATGCTCAGAATTCAGCTGGGGAAGAGGATGTGCTCCTAAGCAAGAGCCCATCTTCACTCAGTGCAAACATCATCAGTAGCCCTAAAGGTGAGGAAGCCTGGAGGGCCTCATGGAGCCCAGATGTCACCCTGAGAGGGGCTTTCCTGGGACCCCTATAGGCTTCATGTTTCCCTCTTTTTCCACTCTGGAACAACAGCTTGGTGAGATAGAAAGAACCTATCCGGAATCAGACCTATCTAGATCTGAGTCACCTGTGTCACTTTTAGCAAGAGATGCAGCTTCCCTAAATCTATTTTCTCATTCATAAAGTTCCCAGAGTCTGAGGATTTGCTACGTCAAGAGCAAAACACCATATATGCCTGATATCTGTGGTGATCATGAATGATAATTGTCATCCTTGTTCCCAAAGTATAATCTGGGAACCCCTAGACGGTCACTGAGAGACCCTTTCAGGGGGCCTGAGGAGTAGAACTCTTCATAAAAAATACTAAGACAGTATATTCACCTTTTCAACTTTTATTCTCACAAATGTGCCTGGAGTAAGAGCCACCATGATATGTGATGATATCTTCAGTGAAATACGTGTTTATGTATTGTATTTTTTAGTTCCTCAGTTTTAATTTCTAATATTAATATTGATAGATATAACCCACAGAAACAAAAAGTTCTAGGGTCTTCAACAATTTTTGAGAGTACATAAGGAGGTGAGGGAGGCTGTGACCAAAAAGTTTGAGATCGACTACCTTACCAGATTGTTGTGAGAGGTAGAGATAGTAGAGAGAGTTCCCAATACTGTGCCTAGCAATAGTAAGTGCTTAATAATTGGCAATCGTATCTTTTAATCTAATTTAACAAAGGAGAATATGTATTTGTAATACATCTTAGTGTAATTGTGGGGTTTTTTTTAGTCTAATTGTTTTGAACTGAATCTGACTGAAGTTATCTTTCTGCTGTTTGTTTTTATTTTATTTTCATCTTTCTGCTATATTTAAGTCCCTATATGGTACTTTATGTTTTCAGGACATTGCTGCCTGTGGGAGCTTGGCCTGAGGAAGAACTTATTGGCTACATAATAGGAATAAAAAGTAGCTGGTCAGAACACCCCTGTATTTACCTTTATGTGTACACTTGTGAAGTTGGCTTCAAAGTTAGCATTTGGCTGCTGGTTAAACTTGTGGCATTTGGGATTTATGAATCTTGTCCTTCTCTCACTTTCACAGGTTCACCTTCTTCAACAAGAAAAAGTGGAACCAGCTGTCCCTCCAGCAAAAATAGCAGCCCTAACAGTAGCCCTAGGACTTTAGGGAGGAGCAAAGGGAGGCTCCGGCTACCCCAGATCGGCAGCAAAAATAAACTGTCAAGTAGTAAGGAGAACTTGGTTGCCAGCAGAGAGAATGGGGCTGGACAAGTTTGTGAGCTGGCTGATGCCTCGAGCCGAGGGCACATGCTGGGGGGCAGCCAAACTGAGCTGATCACCCCTCAGGACCATGAAGGAGCTCTGGCCAATGGATTTCTTTATGAGCATGAGGCATGTGGCAATGGCTACAGCAATGGTCAGCTTGAAAACCACAGTGAAGAAGACAGCACCAATGACCAAAGAGAAGATGTTCATGTTAAGCCTATTTATAATCTATATGCAATTTCGGTAAGTGGTTACATGGTTTTCAGAGTGATCTGCACTCTGTGGTTCCTTCATCTTCATTCATTCATCAGTCATTTTTTCAGGGCCTCCTTGTTTGCTAGGCATTGAACTTGGTGATAACAAAGTTAGCAGTAGGTCTTGGCCTACCTAGAATCCAAGGTGCTCCCAGTGTAATGCAGGGGATAATCATGTAATATTATAATTGGAGTCACGGGTTCAAGGCATTCATAGTTATGTACACCTAAGGAATTTTAGCTTTTTAAAAAATAGTTACAACTATAAAATGGTAAGATTTGGAGCTTTTAAATTTTGACTTTTCTTTTTGTTTTATTTTTAGAAAAGGGTAGGTGGTTCCAAAACATTTTTCTTAATCACTTAAGTGATTGGTGTTTTCCTGATTGGGTCCTAGTATTGTGCCCTGGCCAGATTGCTGTTAACCACTAACATACCTCTACTTTCTTGTCTCTTGCAGTGCCATTCAGGAATTCTGGGCGGGGGCCATTATGTCACTTATGCCAAAAACCCAAACAGCAAGTGGTACTGTTACAATGACAGCAGCTGTAAGGTAAATATCCCCACTCTTTGAATAAAAGAAACAGAAATGTCAACAGATCTAGGGGACATTTGTTGAAATCATGGACTTTGTCCCAAATAGGAAATAGATATTTTTGTTAGAGTCAGTATATAGGTGCCTTCAGTATTAAAGGAACAAAAGTGATGTGCAGAGTAGAGAATGAAAACATGAACGGTGAGGAAAAAGAAGGTATTGGTTAATGAGAAAAAGTTCTTATCTTTTTAGCTATTAGGATTGGATGGTTTTTTCTTTATTTTGTTTTCATTCTTCTTATTTGTCAATGGTCAGACTATTTTCCCCAAAACAAACATTGAGAATAATAGGACTTATTTTAGGGCAGGTACCAGGCAGCCAAAATATTAAGTGGATTGGAAGCAGTCTGGGTTAGTAATTAAAGAGGGTTGGTGCTCCCTTCCCTCGCAAGGATTAAGAGCCAGCATAGGGACGGCTTTTTTATTAAAGGCTTTTCTTGCCCCTTCAGGAACTTCACCCAGATGAAATTGACACCGACTCTGCCTACATTCTTTTCTATGAGCAGCAGGGGATAGACTATGCACAATTTCTGCCAAAGATCGATGGCAAAAAGATGGCAGACACGAGCAGCATGGATGAAGACTTTGAGTCTGATTATAAAAAATACTGTGTGTTACAGTAGAGATGCCGCTCTGGCTGCTAGGCAGGCTGGTGGTGAGGGGGACGGCTCCCTGTAGCTGACATTTGGCAGAAGCGTCGCTGAAAGGCAAGCTAAATGTAGTTATTTTATCCTGTGACCCTGAAGCACAAAATAAAAATCCTAATTAAAATAGCAGTTAACATAACAGTAGTAATACTTTGGTTTGGAAGTGTCTCACACGAGCTCTCTGGTAGAGAACTTTCAGACAGAGCCCACCATTGGCCTGGAAACAAAAGGGTTTGGCACCAGCCACCTGGGACCAAATAAGAACTAAATTGTGCTTGTCCAGATATAAACAAACATGTAGTGAGTGTAGAGTTTACCAATAACCATAACAAAATGCTAAGAATTTCCTGGGAGTCAAAGTCAAACAAAAAATTGTAGTGTTGTCTGGGGACGACATGATATGCTACCTCCTTTTTCCTGAAGTTTTATTCCATTATATTGACAAGATGGAGAAAGCAAGATCAGAAGGTGTGCAAAGGATTCTTCTGGCATGGACACACATTTTTCTATTTATTTTTAAAACCATTTCCCCCACTCTTTCTATGCCTCTCTTGCTTTTCGTTTCTGTTGTTGTGTTCGTGTTTGAGACACAACCAGTCATTCGTGGCAGAGGCATATAGAAGTGGTCAGTTCGGAAGGGAGACTCTCTCAAGAGCTGTGTGCCTTCTACCCAGGGCCATGGTCGGAGACCCTGTAGGGGGAAAAAAAGCATCCTGGGAAATCCAGCTAAAGTAGCCCTGCACATAGAGGCATCTTACGTTGAGGATACTTCAAGTGTCCTCAGAAATGGATCCCCCACCCCTGCTGAAGCACAGTAGGAAAGTTGCCAATATTTGCACCATCATTACATGCCCACGTTGCACAAGAGCTTCTGAGAGGGAAGGTGGCATCAAAGCTAGATGGTGTTTTACAACTAGGGGTTGTTTGTTCTTTGTTTCTTTGTTTTGCACTTTAAAAAAAGAGAGAATACATGCAAATGGACTTTTTTAAAACATGTTCATATTTGATGGCTGTAAGGGCTATAAATTAACTTGAATAGGGGGTATTTTTCCCCATCATATTAAATTTAAAAACAAAACACATCCCAGACACTGATAGTATGTATTTTTTATTTAATTGGTGGGTTTAGGAAGTAAACTTTTATTTTGTTTGCATGTCCATTTCTTTGGGGTTTTTTGTTTTGTTTTGTTGGTTTTTTTGGTGTTTGTCTTTTTTTTCTTTGTTTTTTTAATAATTTCACAGTAGTGGTCATCAAAAGTTACGTTTCTTTGCTCGCTTCATTTTTTTCCTCTGATAATTCAAAACTGGAACAAAAGTATAAATGTTATTTATTTTGGGCAGCATTTTTTTCCCTGTGTTGTTTTTAAATATATGTAAAGTAAATATTCCCCCCTCCTTTTTTTTTTCCATTCTTTTTTTATTCATCTGGACCCTGGAAGTGATTCTCATTAATTGTCAGATTTCATTAACCTTCCTTCCTCATGGATAGTAGCTACCAATGTAATTAAGCATTTGTGTTCTGATACCTGAGGCAGGTTATTATCCAGTTCTTCTCAGAGCATTTGGAAAGGTTGTTTTAAATGGATACCTAAGTTAAAACCCTATTCAGAAAAAGACTGTAATTACAAGTAGGAAGGAGTGGCCTAAATGGTAAAATATGATGAAGTCAGACAAAATGCAGGCTTTATAGTTTCATGATTTCAGTATATAAAAATCTGTCCATTTCTACCTGGACAAGTCCCGTGAAAAAGTGGAAGATTTAAAATAATTTCCTTACAGATGTTTTATTTAAGCAGGTAGCACAATCTACTAATGTTGTTTGATCTGTGTTTGTTATATTGGTTGTAATTAATTTTTTAATTCATGACTAGCAGAAAATTTATTAAATTAACTATTAACTACATTCACCTTGTAAATTACTGTATAAAACTTGTTGACAATGCACTGACTTTAGAAAGATGTTAATGTACATAAATAGAGTGTAAATAAAATAGTGTTGATGTACTGAAATATGAACTGTATAAAAAAGTATTGGTAATTGTATATGGAGTGTACCTGTTTATCTGTAACTATTATCCAAACAAATTAAATACTGTGGATGCATCTATGTGCTGTTTTTCCTCTATACAAGTAAACACCAAAAAAGTCAAATTTTTTAGCCTTTCTCTCTGTGACCCTGTTTAATTCTCCTACTTGAATAATACCTACCTGATATAGAGTGGATGCTCCATCTCCAAAAGAATGGAAACTGTTGAAGGTAGAACAAGATCCCTGCAGTGACCAGGTGAATTGATTTAAACCTTGCTCACATCCCTGTTAGGAAATTGTTTGGAAGGCACTGGCATAGGGGGAGGGGGTGTGTATGAAAGCTGGTAGTGAACGGAGCCTTGATGAAGGAGGTATTAACAATCATTTTCTTGCAGATTAAGACAGAAGGTGAAGAGGAAGACTTACCGTTGAATAATGCCACAAAATGATCCTGGGTTTCTAGGGGGCGCTGAGAAACCAGGGATATCCCTGGGTTGTCTCTCTGGGAGGTCGCCAAGGAAGCACTTGGCAGTGGGTCCTTCACCCTCAGTTCCTGTTTGTTTATCTTTAAAAATAGAATGCCTACCGGGGTGCCTGGGTAGCTCAGTCGTTAAGCGTCTGCCTTCGGCTCAGGTCATGATCTCAGGGTCCTGGGATCGAGCCCCGCATCGGGCGGGCTCCCTGCTCGGTGGGAAGCCTGCTTCTCCCTCTCCCCCCTGCTTGTGTTCCCTCTCTCGCTGTCTCTCTCTCTCTCTCAAATAAATAAAATCTTAAAAAAAATAGATGCCTACCTCTCGGCCTTATCTTAAGTAAATGAAGTATACAAAAGCCTGGCAGTTCCTTGGTAAATGCTCAATGAATGTGGAATCCAACCTCCATGAGATTCAATCATGTTTTGCCAAGAGGTTTTTTTACTCTTGCTATTCCAATGCTAAAAAATTTAATAGCTCTTTGCTCAAATTCTCAAAAACGGGAATACACATTAAAAATGTATAGAATGAAACATGTTGAATCAGGAGCAGTGGTAGCTTGTTTAAGGAAACAAAGAATCCAGAAAGTCATTGAAAATAGGGCGCCTGGGTGGCTCAGTCGTTAAGCGTCTGCCTTTGGCTCAGGTCATGATCCCAGGGTTCCGGAATGGAGCTCCGCATCAGGCTCCCTGCTCGGCGAGGATTCTGCTTCTCCCTTTTACTCTCCCTCTGTGTTCTCCCTCTCTCTCTCTCTCTCTCAAATGTCTTTTTAAAAAAAGATACAAAATAAAGCATGGCTCCTAAAGTGCCAGTCTGTGTTTCTGGCTCTTTAAAGAACAAACTTTTTTTTTTTTTAAGATTTTATTTATTTGACAGAGAGAGAAGCAGAGGGAGAGGGAGAAGCAGACTCCCCGCCGAGTAGGGAGCCTGATATGGGACTTGATCCCTGGACCCTGGGATCATGACCTGAGCTGAAGGCAGATGCTTAACTGACTGAGCCACCCAGACACCCTAGAGGACAACTTTGAAAAGAACCAGCCTGTGGAGATGGGTAAGCATTTTGTTTCTAGTTTCTGAATGGTCCTTTAAATTGAGAGAGGTTTTTGGCCTCCCAGCCTCTCTGGCTGAGGGTAGCATTTCCACATGCAACTCTACCACTTGGTGGCATTGGCCTTTCGTAATTGCGGACACAATTGAATTGAAGCAAATTGGTGAATTGCCACATTTCCTCCAACTATTTTAAGGGTTGCATATAGGATTTTACTAGTCCAGAACCAGAATGTATAGCTTAGGGAACAGAGGATCCTAGTTTCCCCGATGATGTACCAGCTGATTCCTTAGTATTGACATCACAAAGTCAGAAGTGCACACACCCACCCCTATGATCAGAGACTCATACAAGACAGTGCAAATAAAAAGAGGATGTCTTTAGGTTTGCCAAACTTCCTGAACAACGAAAAGCAAGACAGTAAATAAGAGTGCAAGAATTGCAAACTCAGAGGCCTATAGGACCCTGGTTTCAGAACAGAGTATAAGAGAAACAGGTTCAGCCATGGGTGAGAATGCAGAGTAGTGGGACTATGCAAGCACACATCCATCCCAAGGCTCCATTTGATTGTTGCCATGCAGGAAGGTGGGCCCCCGTGTTACCATATCTTTTTTTAACCCCTAAAGAGAAACCAGTAATCCAGATTTTAATACAAAATGCCCAATTTACAAATGTCGATGATTAATGTTTAAAAAATTTTAAACATTGTTCTGCTCACATAAAGCCTATCTGCAAGCTAGATACAAGCCACCAGTCTATGCCCTCTGGCAAGTAGAAAGGTTATGGACTTAGAGCCCATTAAGTCAAAAGTCAGGTTGTAGATCGTGCACTAAAAATTAGTCCCTTAGATGCTCAGATTTCTCATGCCCAATGAATACCATGTTACTTCAAAAGGTTATTATAAGGAGTAGATAATGTATGTAAATAGGCACAGAATCTGATACCTATTAAGTACTCAAATAACAGTATTCTTTCCTCATTTAGGGAAACAGAACACAGGTATAATACAACCATAATGTTATGATCAAGTTAATTACCAGTCCAGAGACATATAGCTAACGACATGTAAGCACGTTCTAGGTACAGAGCTCTGTGCCAGGTTCTCTGGGGCAGCAGTTCCCAACCCGGCAATTCGTCAGTATCATCAAAATCAGCTAGAAGCTTGTTAAAAGTGCTGATTCCAGGGTCCCCACCCATCATTGTCATATTAAACCTGTGTTCTGTATGTCTACACTCGGATTTATGAGCTCTTCTCCCATGCGGTCCAACAATCTGCATTTTAGTAAGTTCCTCAGGGGAGAATATTTTACAGCCAGTTCACACTGGTCTTCAGGTTGGTCATTTATGGAAACCACTGCTCCAGGGAATGAGTCATTATTCAGTCTAATCAGGGAATGATGATATGCATATGCACACATGCAAGGAGCAGTGGTAATAATTAACCAAAGCTCCCTAGATATAATTGTCTTTGATGAGGTGCTGACTGAGGGCACTAGACAGTAGGCTGTTGACAAAGTACTTAGGGAAAACCAAATGGGAAAGGGAAGTGAGCTGTGTCATGAAGCAAGATCAGGACTTTATCAGAAGCGTGCAGAACAGTCTGGCAGCCTAAACAGGCAAGGGAGCAGAATGTGTAGAACCTGTTTTTTTCAAGATTTTTTTATTTATTTATTAGAGCACAAGCAGGCCGAGCAGCAGGCAGAGGGAGAGGGAAAAGGAGGCTCCCCACTAAGCAGGGAGCCTGATGCGGGGCTCGATCCTAGGACCCTAGGATCATGACCTGAGCCGAAGGCAGACGTTTAACCGACTAAGCCACCCAGGCGCCCCTTCATATGGTTTACGTAAGTGCACACTACATTTAGACCATTTTATTGTAAACAAGTTTTTGTTTGCTGTCATTTAACTTTCTCTTTTTTATACACACAGTCCCCTTTTGCTGAAATTTCTGTTGATAATGAACTTTGAACCTTACCATGAGCACAAGAGGAACGCAGAAGGGTGCTGGGCTTAAAGTGCTCCAATATAATCAAAGTTAAGTGGAGGAAAAAGAAAAAAGAATCAGGCAGGAGGGTGGGAGAAGAACTAGAAGGGCTTTGGAAAGGAAGAAGGAGAGAGGAGGCCCAGAAAGCAGAGTGAGCTTGTGGGGCATCCAAAGCTTTGGGTGACCATGGGGGCAGGCTTCTTTAATTCTCTACAGCAGGATCCTCTGCTACTGATGGCTAAACCCTAGTGCTCACTGGGATTGTAGGTCGAGTAGAGAGAAGGGGACTTCCATATTAGCGATCAGCAGAGAGCCTCCCGGAATGCATCAGGAGATGCCTATGGTCATCCGAGGCTGCTATAGCCTCAAGTCTGGGGCACTCATCTTAGCTGCCACCCCAGAAAGCAAGGACTAGAGATCTAGTCTGTAGTGTTTTTTCTGCTCCTTGAAGAATTGTATGACCTTGAGCAGATTACTTGTCTCCTCTGCACCTCAGTCCCCTTTGTGAATAATAAAGGGGTTGCGTTAAGTCAGTGGTCTTCAGCTTTTAGTTTGAAACATTGGGACTGGACCCTTCCAACTCCATTTTATCTGAAGGACTGGTGGCTAAAGCAGATGAGGTTGGAGTTGTTCGGATTGAAGTGAGGGTGGGAGATGGGGTGCTGCTTGAACAACCTGTGAGGGATCAGATGCACATTAAAGCACCTTTGACCTCTAAGCATACAGAAAGATGTCATGCAGGGCCTGAGGAACTCCCAGAGAATTGTCCCAAGCCGCAGGAGAGATTCTCATTTGGTCTGCTGGAAATCACCGTGGCCTCGGGGTAGACCTTTCTGAAGCTCGCAGGACGTCTGGGCAGGGGGGAAAAGACAGCCAACAAGAGTGAAGGCCCGGGGCGCCTGGGTGGCTCAGTCGTTAAGCGTCTGCCTTCGGCTCAGGTCATGATCCCAGGTCCTGGGATCGAGCCCCGCATCGGGCTCCCTGCTCCGCGGGAAGCCTGCTTCTCCCTCTCCCACTCCCCCTGCTTGTGTTCCCTCTTCGCTGTCTCTCTCTCTCTGTCAAATAAATAAATAAAATCTTCAAAAAAAAAAGAGTGAAGGCCCACCCCCGACCCTGCAGAGACCACAGGTAGCAGCTGGAGCACCTGTGGCTGGACATCTACAGGAAGCCAGCCCCAGGGCCTGTGACCTTCCACTGTGCCAGCTAGAGAGAGTTACTGCTGCCACTCCTTGTTTGCAGAGCTCCCTGTGGCTTGGAGCTGTAAATAAACATCCTTTCACTTTGGGAAGAGTTGGGGAAGGGGAATTTATTGCTCATTCATCAAATGTTTATTGAGCGCTGTGTGGCATAAAGGATAGGCCTGCACTTGGAACCAGAAGAACAGTTGGAAGGGGCACTTAGCCATTCAGTGGACATCTGCCATTTACCAATCTGATGCTATGCACATCTCATTCATTATTAAATGCTCACCACAGCTCTATGAGGGATGCATTATCATTCCTTTTTATGGATGAGGAAACCGAAACTCAATAAAATTCAGTCTCTCCAAAGTGTCACACAGGTGGAACGTTTCCAAGCTGGATTCAAACTCAGGTTAATCTGGCTGCTCTATACCACCTCATCTCTGCCTCAGCTGGGGTCTATAATCTACCACTTAGCATCCTCTGGCAAAATGGTCAAGCACTCTGAGCCCCCGTGACCTCCCCGCCCCGCCCCCACTAGATTACTGACTTACTACGAAAATATACAGCTCAGGAACAGCTAGATGCATCAGGCAGGGTATGCAGGAAAGGGTGTGGAGCTTTCATGCCCTCTCCAGGCGCCCCATTCTCCTCACGTTTCCCCATACTCACCAACCCAGCTCTCCGAACAATCCCATGGGCTTCTTTGACAAGAAATGAGGGTCACCATGACCCTGACTACATTATAGTGTTGTGGTAAGCACTGAAGGGGAAAGTGAAAGTGATAGGGCACCTGGCTGGCTCAGTCAGAAGAGCACCCGACTCCTGATCTTGGGTTCATGAGTTCGAGCCCCACATTGGGTGTAGAGATTACTTAAGTAAGTAAATTTAAAAAAAAAAAAAAAGAATGTGAAACCCTTTTACAACTGATAACACTTATGCAAATGTGAAAGTATCATTGTTACATAAGGAGAGGAAGTAGGTGTCCTGAAAACAGCCTCCTCCCCTTGTTCCTGGAAGATAAAGAAACACTTGGGAGCAAACAGCCATGAAGTGACTCTTGTCTGAGACTGACACCCTAGGTTTGTTCTCTCCACTTCTGGTAGCCCAGGGATCTTAGGAGCTGGACAGAGGGCGTAGGAGGGGAGGTGGGACTGGGGAGGGAGAGAGAAAGGACTCTGGGTCAGGTCAAGGCCTGTAGCTCCAAACTGGACTTTGAAATATCCGAAGATATCAGGGATTTAACAGGGATGTGATGGTTCCAGAGGCAAGATAGGAAAGACAAGGATTGAATGAGCTGTTCTTGGGAAGGCAGCCACCAGCCATAGCAGCCATGAGATTCTTGTGCTCCCCACTGGCCCCCTGCCAGACCGGGCTACCTGACGATACTTAACCCGCTGAGGACAATGCTTCCTCCCCTGAGCTGGGGCCTTTTCCTTCCTGGCCTTTTCCCGGGAAGGGAGGGAGAACAATTGAGCCAAACTGTTTCTACCCAGGTGTTTGCGCCTGTAAGCCTGGGCTCTAAAGCAAATACCACATGTCTATGCCCGGTCCATCACACAGCGGGCAGACTCCGCAGCTGCCTTCCATTCAGTCCTGGCTGAGCTGAGCGCCACGGAGGCAGCCCATTGTCTTCCCCTTCCCGCTCCCCCGCCCCCGGGTCTGTGAGTCCAACTTTGATTTTCTATCCTCTTCAGTGATAATAGAAATGCTAGACCTCAATCCCAAACCGATACAGGGATCCCCCCATTTTCTCAAAGTTGGAGTTACGTCACTTCACTTTTACAGAAGACCTACATTAGTACCAGTTCTCGCTAACCAAAAGAAATCCAACAAGGATTTTCACTTTTATGAAAAAAGCCACTACCATATTAAGGTAGGTCTTTCATGAAGGCTAAGTTGTAGAACATGAACTTTCAGAAGGTGGGGGATACTCTTCGCTTTACAGCACTTCAATTTAGGAAAGGTTTCATAAGAATGCTCTTTTTTGTTTTTGTTTTGAGAGGCAGGGATGGGCAGAGGGGGAGAGAACCCCAAGCAGATGCCCCGCTGAGCGCAGAGTACAACAGGGCTCGATCTCCCATCCCAGAGATCATGATCTGAGTCAAAACCAAGAGTCAGACGCTTAACTGACTGAGCAACCCAGGGTCCCCAGGAAGGCTCTACTTTTGGATAGCGAGGGAAACCAGTATATGTCAAAAAAGAAAGAGCGCGGAAGAGAGGAGTGGAGAGAGAGCAAAGGAAGGAAAAGTAGGAAGGAAGAGAGAGAAGCATGCCTAATGTGGACTCTGAGGAAATCACCACCATAAATGCAAACGGATGTGCAAAACAATGGCGGGGTCGGGGGCTTCCACGCTGCCCGGGTACTACCTTTCTGGGGGTGGCAGCACGGGCTCGGCGCCTGGCAGAGGCTTGGATGAAACATTTCATCTGTTACCCTGTTTGCACTGACGTTGGTTGGGGAAACCCTCTTCCTCATCTAGAGCACAGGCCCACGCCCTGAGCTTGCGCTCTCAGCGGATTCCACACGGCCGTGTCTCCTGGACCGGCTGGCGTGCGAGGTGTGCCAGCCCCACCTCGGCAGCCTCGCGCCCCGTGAGTGAATGGGCACTCCCTGTGTTGACACAGGTTTCGCTGCATCTTCCTCTTACCCCCTCTCCCTGTACCCAGCGCAGGCAGCCTCCCGAGGGGATCTCAGAGATGTCTTAAACTAATCCTCTCAGCTGTCATGTGGTGTCCCCTGAGGAGGAACCTCCAATCTCTGATCTCCTCATGCAATTGTCCATGGGGCAATCCTGAGAGATAAGCCAGGTTTTCTAAGCTCTATTTATGCTGACTTTCCGCCTCCCCCAAATGTCCCCTCACAGAGTGGACACCAGGGTGGGAGTTGTTCACTGGGCCTTTATACCAGTGTCCCCACATCAGAGCCGCCTGCCCCCCACAAGCAAGTGTTCGTGTTTAGCTGAGATTGCTCTTTCCATCTTCATGGGCCACTTCCATTACTTGTATGGCCTGTTGAATAACAAGAATTCAACCAAGTAAGTTTTTGAGATCTGACTGGCTTTCTTAATTGATTCATGAATTGGGCGCATCCTGTCTAGCAAGTAGAGGAGAGCTCCACTGAGCTGCAGGAAAGAAAAGGTTTTCAAAAGCAGAGAGAGAACAGAAAAAAAAATTAGCAAAGATGCATTGTTTTAAGCAAGGTCACCCTTCTAAGGGAAGGGAAAGGGTCTATCAGTACATTTCCTAGTGCTGACCAGGAAATTCCAGGCTGACTGGTTAAAGGTTACAATCCCAGGGGAGCTGAAACTGCAGTTAGGTTAGGTATTAAGTCTTGGTTTGCTGACATTGGGCTTTTAACATAAGTGACTCCATTTTGGGCCTGAGGTTTTCTTTCTAACAGACTCCAGTGTGAATCCCAGAGTCTAATAAATGCCACACTGGACTCCCAAGTCCATCCTCCCTTATGACTCTTTACTTGGACCCAGCATGTCACATGCAATCCCTTTCCCTTAAGAGGTATCTCCCAGGAGACCACTCGGGCAGTGGACCCAGGCAAGACTGTCCTACATACTCCAAGCAGCTCCTGATAGAGCTGTTAACCCCGTGGCTGTATGTGAACCCACAGCTCACACTAGAGTAAAGTCCCAATTTGACCTGCAGCCTTGTGGAGACTGTGCCCACAGAATGGAGGAGCCCAGTCACCTCAGGCCAAGGATTGGGAAACAGATTCCCTGAGGAGGACACATGATGTGGGGGAACAGTGAAAGCCCAGGATCAGGTATCTCCTATGCCCAGGCCCTACATGTGGAAACAGCTGTTCAAACTGTAACAAAACCAGGTTGATTGTGTCAGTCACAGAAGGAAAGTCAGCATAAATAGAGCTTAGAAAACCTGGCTTATCTCTCAGGATTGCCCCATGGGCAAGGTAAATATTTAGTTCCAGCCCTGGAATGGTGCCTGCTAATTCAGTGTTTTGCTATCTTTTTTTAAATTCATTCATCTTGCAAACGTCTGCCCTGCCCCCCACCCCCCCACCCCCCGTGTGGCCAGCCAAGGAGTGGCACTTCCATACTGGTTTCGCTAAGAGGCAATCCTCGTCTTCCTCATCTTCTGCCAGGTCAGGTCAGAGGTCTTGGTCAGGGAGATAGAGGGGAGCTGCCCTCCATTGAGGAGGGCTTCACAGAGGAGTCACTTTTAAGCTGGGTTTTTGGCTGGTGTGTAAACCTCATGAGAAGAACACAGGGAGGGAGGGGCAGGGGAGAGTGTTCCAGATCTAGGGAACAGCGTGTCTCTGGCTGGCTAGGTGACTTCTAAACGCAAGCTACCGTGGAAGCACTTCCAGGCCAGCAGCACTCAGTCCAAGGGGAGCAGCTCGGACTGTAGGGTTTGTAGACCTGGCAGCCACTCACTGGCAGGGGCAAGTCCCTTTATCTCTCCACGCCTCGGTTTCCTTCAGAAAAATGGTGGAGCACACTGAGGATCCAAGGGTGGGGTTGAGTACCACCCTGTACGGGTCCAAGTCCCACTACCGCTAAACCACTGGCCAGTCACGGGTCCCATGCATTCCATTCCCTCCTCTGAAAATGGAGAAAATAGAAATGCACATCTCAGAAGCTTGTTTCAAGGATTAAGTGAGGTATAAAGCATGTTGCATAGTTTTACCTGAATAAGTATTAGCTGCTGTTAGTGTAGTGTTATTTGTGTGGAGTCAGGACTATCAATGCCTGTCCCAGGGTTCTTCCAAGCCAGGCCTGATTGAAAGCCTACTACGCGCTCCAGGCTATCTGGGCACTGATGCGCCACAGTCCTGCAGGTTAGCTCCCCCAGGAAGCTGAGAGAGTTCAGTGCACAAGATGTTTATTAAGAAGTGCCTCCAAGGGGCGCCTGGGTGGCTCAGTCGGTTAAGCGTCTGCCTTTGGCTCAGGTCATGATCCCAGGATCCCGGGATCGAGCCCCACGTTGGGCTCCCTGCTCAGCGAGAAGTCTGCTTCTGCTTCTCCCCCTGCTGGTGCTCTGGCCCCCCCCCCCGCAAATAAATACATAAAAATATTTTTTAAAAGAAGTGCCTCTAGGACCCACACCTGTGGAAGAGAGCAAAGCAGGTTTGGGCTGGGACGAGGGAGGGATGGAGCGGCCAAGCAGGCCGAGTGGTCACCTTGACTGGCCCCACCCAGAGCTCGGAAGCTGGAATGATTCCTTGGAGTCACCCCGACTGGGCTGACTGTACCCCCAACCTGATCAGTCACTGGCTGGAGGCTGCTGCAGAAAGGAGCGTGACCTTGAGTGAGGGGCTTCCTTCCCCTGGAGAGGACAATGACTGAAGGCATCTGCACTCCAGCAGCACTCATCGCGGGGGGGCAGGCGTCCCTAGGGCTCTGAGCTGTGCAGGACAGCATGCCCCACAAGTAGTCAACGGAACAGATGAAGATCCCTGCTGTCCCCAAGAGGCTGTGCCAGTGCAGGCTTTTGTTCCAAAGTTACTGTCAGGATTCAGTGAAATAGTGCATGCAAATAATGACAGCTGAAGGTAGTGAAACAGATCAGGGCGATTACAAGGTGAAAGGAACCAGAGGGGCGGCAGTTGGGCAGAGGGAACTCAGCTGCCTGCTGGTGTCTGGGTCCTGCTCTTCTGTCCTCCAGGCTCTGATGCGAGCGAGCGCTCTAACACCAGACCTGCACCTCTTGAGTCTCTCCCGACTTTGTAAATAAAACCCTGGCATCAGGCCACTTCTGACCTCACCTGGAAACGACAGCCAGATGCTGCCCAAGGGCTCCCTTCTGTGAGAGGTGGCTGGTCTGCTGGGGGGAGCTGAGCTCGGGAAGGGGCCCTGGCACTCCAGCTCACGGAGGCGGGTATCAAGCAGAGACCCAAAGAAAAGGAATCAGATTTCTGGTGTAGGAAAATGTTAGGGTTCGACAGCCAAAAAAGAGTTCTTGAGATGTCTTTGGTACAAAAAGGTGGTTTTATTAAAGCCCGGGGACAGGACCCGTAGGCAGGAAGAGCTGCACTGGGGTTGTAAGGGGTGGTGATTATACACTTGCAAGTTGGGAGGGGTTAGGGACAGAACAAACCTCCAAGGTCTTTTGGAAGCAAGGTTTCTAGGACCCTGAGGGGGCTAGCTCTTGTTGGGGAAGGTCATTTATTATTGTTTAGTAAACCCTCAGTCAGGAGACCCTTCAGATGTGTTTATCAGTGGGCCATAATGCTTGGAGGAGAATTCCTAACATGTATCTTGGGGTGGGCAGGTAGAGATAAAGGGAGCTTCCAAAGGAATTTCTGCATGTTTAAAGTAGACCCCAGGATCCTGGAGGGTCGGGCTAGGATTGCCTTTTGCCCCTTATCAAAGTGTCAACATCAAGGCAGTTGAGTCCCTAGAGAAATGTCACTTGGCCTGTCAATGGGCTGTAAGTAGTAAGGAAACTGAAGAATTTTTCTTCTGCCTTTGTTTCCTGCATCAGTTACCTTGGCACTGACCTCTCCCAAGTCTTCGGAAAACTGTGGGGAGGAAGTCCACTGGCAGAAGGGCCTGCTCCCAAGTGTAGCCAGTTGCCCTCCCAACAGGGAACCTGATACCAGGCAGGGGGAAAACCCTCAACCAGTGTGCTATCAGTTCCTGGAAGGTGTGGTCAGTGGGAGGGAGAGGGGGATGGTCAAGGAGGAACTGGTGGTGGCTCAATCTCTGACCCCTTCCTGTGTCCACCCTTCCCTCTCAGCCTGTTTCCCTGACATAGGTGGGATGGGGGTAGGGTCACCAGACCTGCTAAATACAAATTCAAGACACCCTGGTCAAGTTCAGTGGCAGATAAACAACAGATAATGTTTTAGTATAAGTCTGCCCTGTGCAATTTTGGAGATAGACTTAGAAAAGTGTTCTTTCTCTGAAATTCAAATTTATCTGGCAATCCTAGGTACAGATCATATGCTGGGGAGAGCCTGCAGCAAATCCAGACAGGACAGCCAGCCAGGGTCAGAGCCAGTGATAGAGAAAGGGACCCATCGGAGGGCACATCCGGTAATCCTGCAGCTCCTGAGGAAGGCCTGGAGGAAAGTGAAATGGATTCCACAGCAGGAACGCAGCAGGGGCCCTGGGGAGGCTCGGCCCGACTCTACCCTGGACCCCCACCCAATAAGGCAGGGACATGAGCGCCGCAGAGCAGGCTGGGCCTCAGTTGGTCCCCTTGACTCCCCATTATGTTCTGGGTGACCTTAGTCAACTGGACAAAGGTCAGGCTGGGCCTGCTCTGCGTATGGGTGGGGTGGAGTGCTGGGGGGGGGGTGTCCAAGTGTCTGAGTGGAGAAGCAGACCCCTCGAGGGGTCTTGCAGCTTCTCGCTTGCATAGGAGCAGGACTGCAACCCCACCTCACCTCTGCTCCCCATCACAGAGGCATATCGCGGCATCACTCCTCAGAATTTGGACCCCCACCCACTCTTTCCTATCCCCATCCCTGGAAGCGGCCAGTTTCTCTTCATCTGTAGTTCTTACCCACACTTCAGTGCTCTTTCTAATAAAAAGAATCATAATGATAACTACAAATCATGGAATACATCCTCTCGGCCAGGCATCTTGTTTCATCTTGGCAGTGACCTTATGAAGTAAATACCATCATTATTCCCATTTTACAGATGAGGAAAACGGAGGCTCAGGAAGGTGAATGAAGTTATCAAAGGCTTCTCGCTTGCTTTTCACAGCAGTAGAAGAAGACTCAAATGTAGGACTGTGTGGCTCTGGGGCCCATGCTCCGTCTATTTTGTAGAGCTGGTAGTATTGTGCCCCGCTCCATGTCTGCCCTTTGGCCAGGAGTCCTGGGGGGAGAGCACAGACTGGATTTTTTCCTACCCAAATCCTCAGTCCCTGGCACGGAGGAAATAATAGTGTTTGTTAAAAGACTAAATCTTGTTGGAAGATCAAAATGTACCTTTATCCCTCCCCTGTCCCCTGGCCCTCTGCCTATCCTCCCAGGCCTTGTAGCAGCCGACACTTGGCATGTGAAGAGCCTTGCATGTGTCCATTCTCAGCCGGGGCTAGGGCTCAGAGGAAGGAACTGGCTTGTGACTTCGTCTGTCCTGTAGCTCTCCTCCAAAGGAAGCCCCTCCCCAGGCCCGCCTGGGCCCAGGGAAATGTCCTTAGTCCCTAGAGGAGATAATGCCTTTGTCCCTACTCAGATAAACAAACAGAGCTGCTAGATGTGTAAGTAGAGGTGCAGGAGCAGCGCCCCGCCCGCGGAGATGGGCCCAGCCTTCCTTTTAAGGTCACCGGCAGAAGCCAGAGGACCGCAAGGCCCAGTTCGATGGAAAGGTCAAGCTTAGCCCATTTTGTAGATGGATAAACAGGCCCAGAGCAGGGAGGCCTTGCCCCCATGCCACCAGCTGCCCTGCCTTTTCCCACACAGAAGCACAGAGCCCCGGGGTCGTACCATTCGGGGGCACTCTTCATAATGGGGCCTCTGTATACGCACCCCCTAGAGTCTGGTGTCAGAGCAGGCTTTCCGCATCCCTGTGCTTACATGCACGCCTCACCACCACCCGTGACTCTGGGCCCCTATAGACCCTTCTACTCTCGCCACCCCCACCCTGCACTGTCAGAGCAGAGCCACAGGAAGCAGGGCCAGCAAGTGTGCAAACCGAGAGCCAAGATGGGGAAGTTTATTTTCCAAGAATCATCTAAACACATGGGGAGTATTTTTAGTCCCTGGCTCCCACCCAGATGCCAAATCTAAACAGGGAGCCAGAGGGAGGCCAGAGAGACGGGCCATCGGGGAGACAGAGCAGCCAGCGGAGACAGGGTGGGACAGGGTGCTACAGACCCCCCCACCCCTGGTCCAAAGATACCTCCCTGCGAACTGCCACAGGCCAAAAGTGGGAGCTGGGGAGGTACAGAGAAGTGAGCCCAAATTCTGACAGGTCCCCTTGATGGAGGAAAGATGTTAGGGTTCAAAGCCAACGGCCAAGAATTCTTGAGATGTCATTGCTGCAAAAAGGTAGCTTTATTAAAGCACAGGGACAGGACCCATAGAGCAGAAGGAGCTGCACTAGGGTCCTGAGGAGTGGCCCATTATACACTTGCAAGTTGGGAGAGGGTTAGGGACAGAACAAACTTCCAAGGTCTTTTGGAAACAAGGTTTCCAGGATCCTGAGGGGGCTAACTATTGTTAGAAAAAGGGCATTTGGGCGCCTGGGTGGCTCAGCAGGTTGGGTGGCTGCCTTTGGCTCAGGTCGTGATCCTGGAGTCTCAGGATCGAGTCCCGCATCGGGCTCCCTGCTCGGCAGGGCATCTGCTTCTCCCTCTGACCCTCCCCCCTCTCATGCTCTCTCTCTCTTTCAAATAAATAAATAAAATCTTAAAAAAAGAAAAGAAAAGAAAAAGGGCATTTATTACTGTTTCGTAAAAACTCAAGTGAGGAGACCCTTCAGATGTGTATCAGTGGGCCGTATGCTTAGAAGAGGATTCCTAACATGTATCTTGGTTGGGGGTGGGAGTAGAGATAAAGGGAGCTTCCAAAGAAATTTCTGCATGTTTAAAGTAGACTCCAGGATCCTGGAGGGTCGGGCTAGGGATTGCCTTTGCCCCTTATCAAAGTGTCAAAATCAAGGCAGTTAAGTCCCTAGAGAAATGTCACTCGGCCTGTCAATGGGCTGTAAATAGTAAGGAAACTGAAGAATTTTTCTTCTGCCTTTGTTTCCCACAGCACCCTAACCTCTCTCTCTGCCTCAGCATCTCGTCTGTGCAACAGAGGAAGAACACCACCCTTACAGGATTGTAGTGAGGCCCATGTCTGGCACTCAGCGGGCATCCAACGAATGTGTCTCATGGTCTGCGCTGGGAGCCAGCAACCCCAGAGAAGTCAGGTGGTGACCCAAACTATCAGGCACTGAGCCTTCCCCAGGCCTGGCCAGCCGCAGTGAGTGTGTGTGCAAGTGTGTGTGTACACATTGTATGCCCAGTGCGGTGACCAAGGGGCAGTGGAAGTAAATGAAAGCAGGGCTGTGGGGAGGGTAGGCTGGGCCCTCTTTCTGAATAAGGGGGCCCCTGGTAGCCCCCTAACATCTCTGGCAGAGTTGTGTCAGGAGCCAGGCTCGGTCTCTAGAAAAGGGTCTGCCCAGGGTGGTGGCGCAGCACGGAAGGATTGAATTGACTCAGAAGAGGAGACTCTCTAGAACCCACACACCCCACAAGAGGGATTGCCTGTCAGGCTCAACCTCCAGGGTGTGGGAGCCAATTCCAGGAAGGGCTCCTGCAGCCACTGGCCAGGAATGACCTTGCTATGAATCACGTGCTGACGGCACTTACTGGGCCTTAGGCGTGAGGGAGGGCGGACACAACTCAGGGAAGAGGTTTCAGCCCTGGGACCGGAACAAGCTGTGCCCGTCCTGGCACCCACTGGCCAGGTTTATTACTGTGGGGTCAGGGGGACGAGGGAGGGTCACGTACCTTCCCCCTGGGCTCCTTGAGTCCCTTGGAGAGAGCTGGGGCTTCCGGGTCCTGCTGCCCTGTTACTCACTGAATGCCGCCTGGAGGGCCTGGATGGGTGGCCGTGGGGCTTAGTGGTGGGGGGCACAGTTGGGATTTCTGAGAGCCCTGAGCCTCGGGTGGGAGGGGGTACTCTCAGATCCCCCAGGGGCTGCACCAGGAACCAAAGAGAACAGGTTTGGTGTCCACACACCCCCTGCTGACACAGGCTGCCTGCTGTTGCCATGGTGATGGTAATACCACCCCCCCTCACGGCTACGTGGTCACCGGCACGAAGGGAGGGGGGTGCTTATTCTTGGTCACGAAGGGGAAAAGGGGAGGGGAGGCTCTGGAGGGGAAAAGGGGCGGTCAGGGGCTCTGAGAGTGTCAGGGCAGCAGAAGGCGTAGAGGTCACCTCCACCAACCAGATCCCTCCAGAGACTGAGGGCTTGCAGGGGGTGGGGGTGGAGGGGCTTCTAGCACCAGGTAATGGGATCCCTCAAGTGTCCGATTAGCTTGCATATCTTCCTGTGGGGAAGTTCACCACCTCCAGATGGTAGAACCTGCTAGAACTCACCCCTCCCCCAGGGACCCCTCTTCACCCAGCAAGCCTCATTTTCCTCCCCTTCCCCGAGCTCATGCTCCACAATCCAGCCCTGCCCTGGATGATGAGATCCCAGAGCCTGGGGCCCCTCGACCCCTGCTTGCCTGGCTTGGGACCTGTCCTTGGGCCCCTTATCTCCTTCTCCCTCAGTTTTCTGGACCCTCCTCCTCCCCATACCTGCCTCCTCCTGGTCTCACAAAGTGTCCAAAGACCCTCGGATTCACCTTGGATCACTGCAGCTGCCTCCCCTCCCCCTGCCCCACTGCAGCCCCTGCTTCCCCCAACGGAGCGCATCAGACCCCTCTGCTCTAGCCTCTCATGTTCAAAACCAGCATCCTTACAATGTCCTCCTACAAGCCCTCCCTGCCCCCCACACACTTAACCTCTCCCTTTTCCCCTTTACCTCTCCCACTCCCCTGCCCTCCAGCTCTCTCTTGAGGGCTTTCTCCTTCCCTCACTCCACTCCTGCTGGCCTCCCTGCTCTTCCTCTGACTGGCACCCTTCCCTCCCCACAGGAACACCTGCTGGCTCCCAGATGGCCCCCCTCCCTGGCCTCCTTCAAGTCTTCCCGATGTCCCTTCCGGCTGAGACCTTCCCTAACCACCTTCCCTTCCCGATTATCCTTTTCCATAGCTCTTACTGCCTTCTGATACGCTGTATGATGTTTATTTTATTCATAGTGACTCCAGCTAGACTGGACTCCAGGAGGGCCAGCATTTTTCGTCTGCCTTCCCTGCCACATCCCCGGTGCCTAGAACATAGGCGCTCAAGAAATATTTGGGCAAAGAAATGAACCCCCTGGCACCTACCTTGCCTAGGCTGCATGCACACTCCAGGCCGAGGACAGAGGAGACAGTGCTGGGCTGGGGGCTGAGGCATCTCTGCCAGAGCCCCACCATGTGGCCTCCATCCAGCCTGCTCTCTGTTCTGAGCTTCGGCTTCCTCCGTTATACAGTGAGGAGGCTGGATTGGAACTTCTATGGCTTTCTCTGTGTTGAAACTCAGAGCTGTCTTTGCATCTCTCCAAGTGGGGTATAGACAGGGAGTTCACAAAGGTGAGAGGGGGTGCCTCATGGTCCCTGCTCAGAAGAAATCTCCAGGACTTCAGGCCCCTCCCCTGGAACGGCGGCGAGTTGAGGGGAACAGGGCAGGGATAGTCACAGAAACTAAAAATAGACCTGAGAAAGTTTTCTCCAAAAATATATCCATTTAATCATCATCAAAATCCAAGCTAGGAAGCCTGAGGAATGGAGGCCCCAGGCCTCTACACGCTGAGAGCAGAGGTCAAGTGTCCAGAAGGTAGCGATCATCGGAGGAAGCCAGCCGTCAGGCAGGTGAGCGTGGGGACCATCAGGGTGGGCAGGGGCAAGGGAAGCAGCTGTCCTGGGGCCTGAGACTTGAACACGAGGCGCTGCCCCTGGTCCTGCAAGGGCCTGACGTTATCTGTCATTCTCAGTATCTGCTCCTTATCATAGTACAGCTTCTTGGAGAATGTGAGGATCTGTGGAAGGGACCGGGCTCAGCAGGAAGCCAGGAGCGAGCAGACCTGTGCTCCCTGCTGTGTGACCCCAGGCCAGTCACCTTGCCTCTCTGAGCCCTCTTTAGTAAAAGGGCTCAGAATCCCTAGCTCTCAGGTTTCTTTTTGTTTTGGTTTTGTTTTTTGTTGTTTTTTTTTTCCCTAGCTCTCAGGTTTTTGTGCAGATGAAAAGAATAAGGGATGTAGAGTGCTGGGCACTGGTAGGGGCTTAGTTCCCGTTAGCTTCCCTTAGCCAGGTGGACACACAGCTCATGGTTTTGAGGGCCCATAATCACTGATCACTGCTGTATTATCACTTACTATAGAACAGTGGTTCTCAGACTTGAGCGCGTGAGCATCACGGCGGGGCGGGGCGGGGGGGGGTGCCTGTTGGGCCCCACATTGCCAGGCCCCACCCCTGGAGTTTCTGATTCAGTAGGACAGGGTGGGGGCAGTGAGTTCCGAGAAATGAAATGTCTAGCATGTTGATGCCACTGGACCAGGGACCACCCTTTGAGAGCCACCGTTCGGCAGTAAAAGTATCCCTGGAGCAGGGATCTGGGCCCTTGGGTTCACGGCTGTATCCCTGGAGCCTAGTGGTTGTAAGGCCTCGAGTACCCTTGTTGAATGAATGGACTGTTCTCCTACTGTGGCTGCACGGCCCCTCTCTCAGCTGCTCCTGGCCAGCCCTGGACCCTCCCCCTTGCTGACCCCTCCTCCCCCGCCAGGACACCAGCTCCCTGCCCTCAGCTGGACAACTCCCACCTACCTGCAGGGGGCAGCATGGAGGCCTTTTCTGACTGCTCCTGCCACAGCCTCCCCCTCAAGCCCTCAAGCCAGGGATGGGATAGGCGAGAGCTTTCTTGTTTGTCTGCCCCAGGGAGGGTCTATGGATTCAACCAAAAGGACCTCAGCTCCCTGGGGTGCCCCATCCCCACCCCAGCCCAGGGGGCCTCCGTGAGGATCCAGAGGGATGGTTTCTGGAGAACTGGGTGGTGGGAGGCCGCACCCTTGGCTGGGGCCCTATGTACCTGATCCCTGTGGAGCTGAATGCGTTCCTGGAACACGGTCCAGACAACCGTCTCTTGGCAGCCTGGAGTGGTAAGTGAGCCCAGGTAGCGGTAGTAATGCCTCAGTTTCTCCTTCTTGGGGAGCAGGTCGAACAGGCTGATGCTCTCTTTCATCGTGGTGTTCATCGCTGGGGCAGAGGTAGGTACAGAGGACACCGTCGATTGGCGGGGGAAGCAGGGGATCCCTGAGAGCCCCGGCCACCGCATCACCCCAGCCCTTCCTCTGTAGGAAGAAGTCTCCTTCCCTCCCCTCCCCCCCAGCCACTCACAGGGTCTGGGGACATGAGACAGCGCCTCCACCAGGGGCTGGAAGCCATCATTCTCCTCAGATCTGACCTGGAACAGAAGGGGAGGGGGCTTGAGAGGGACCCGTGGAGAGCCAGTGCTGACGACCAGTCCATTCTCCTGGTCTGGGGTGGGGAGGGCAGGCAGCTTCTGGGACTGAGGCCCTGAGAGGCTCTGGCCTCCCCACCTGGGGGTATACAAGCTGCTGAGAAACAGAGGGCAAGTCGGGGCCCCCCAGCCCCCGCCCCGCCTTGCTGGAATCCCGGATCTCTGGATCCTAAGCAGCAGCTTCTCAGCCCCTGGGGGATGAGGGTCCCACCTCCACCAGGAAGGCCAGCACTGCAATCTCATCTTTGGAATCCTGGGCCTCTTTCTCGTTCCTCGATGTCCCCTTCTCTTTCTCATGTACTATGTGCATCTGGTGGGGGAGGGGAATGGAGAGAGGCCCTGTGAGGGGGCTGGAGCACCCTTCTTGCCCAAGGCAGGTCCACCCAGAGCCCAGCCAGGCACCGCCCTGGAAAAGGGCCCTCACCTCCATGGCAAAGCGACCCCCATCGATGGTGTGCTCTGAGCCCCCATTCAGCCCCTCGGACCAGTGCAGGTGCAGCTGTGTGGCCCGGTACTGGGCAGTCAGTCCTCCTCCAGTGACGGAAGCCTCGCCCTCCAGCAACACCATCACTGGAGGGCACAAGAGGGGGCTGAGTCCTCGCACCCACCTCCCCTAGCCCCTCCCAGCCCCACCCACACAGAACCTTCTCTCCTGCCCCCCACCCTTCACAGGCTACAGTCCTGGGCCCCGCAGGGACAGGATGGGATCAGCCAGGTGGTACAGCCCAGACCTGTCGCTGGCCGCGCGCTGCCTCCCGCCCCTGCCCCGGCCTGCCTCTCCCTCTGCACACCCCCCGCTGCCCCAAACATGCACCTCAGCCCAGTCCCTCCCCTGCTTCAAGCCCCTCCCTGATGCTGGGGCCTTCTCAGTGTCCAGCCTCCTCAGCCCCCAGGTGACCTGCACCTGGGCCCAGTTCAGCTGCTCCTGGCCTGACTCTGGCCCGTCCTAGTTCCGCTCTCGGCCTGCATGCACACGGCGCCACACACGATTTTCTGAACACCCCAAGCCACTTCACACCTCTGCGCCTTTGCCATATCGTTCCCTCTTCCTAGAACGCTGCCCGCCCCTCCTCCACCCAGACTGCCCTGGTGAAAGTACTGAAGATACTGTGAAGTGCTCCTTCCCTTCCGAAGCCCGGCCTGTTTCCCCTACCCCCGACCCCTGGGCTTTGCAGCCCCTCCGCAGCAAAGGTGGACGTGGAGGAGCCCCCCAGCCCCTGCCTGCCCAGGTCCCCCCTTCCACCTGCCCGAGACCCACCTGAATGCCCGTTGTTCTGGACTCTCCACTTTTGCTTCTTGTCATAGCCAGAGAAGGAGAAGGGTCCCAGGGCTGGGTCTACCTGTGCCTTTGTAGTGACAATGTTGATGGGGGACTGGCGGTTCTTCTGGCAGTCTTCACCCCACTGGCTAGGCCCTGAGCAGGGAGGAGGGGTCGGCTGAGAGTCAGGGGCACATGCACCTCCTCAAGTTCAAGGAGGGGAAGGAGGGAGTGCTTGGAAGCCGTGAGTGGAGTCCCCTGGAAGGGGACCTAGGAAAGGACAAGCTGACTAAGAGTAAACATTATCTGACGGCTTGGAAGCGGGGAAGGAGACCCTGGAGGATGCTGATTCCCTGAACACAGGTGGTTGGGGCTTGGGGAGGGGGCAACACTGTTCAGTCACTGAAACAGGCCGTAGGCAGCAGGAGGGCAGACTGCAGGGAAATGGATCAACGGTTGAAAAATAAATGCTAAGGACAACCTCCCAGGTCCACCCGAAGAGGTGCCACTGGAATAGTACCAACTCTCTATTTTGTTCTAAGAGCCCAATGCGGGGCACCCAGCTGGCTCAGTTGGTGGAGGATGTGACTCTCGATCTCAGGGTTGTGAGTTCAAGCCCCAGGCTGGGCAGGGAGCCTACTTAAAAAAAAAAAAAAAAAGTAAAATGTGTCTCTATATCTGATGCTACTGCTGATTTGTTTGTTAGAACACTTCCCCTCTTAGTGACAATGACAGGAGATGCCAGGGAAGACTCGGGTCACTCTACCTTCCCTGTCCTCTGAACACCAGGACTGTGTGTGTGTGTGTGTGTGTGTGTACACGTGTGCGTGCGTGTGTGTGTGTGTGTGTTTGAAGAACTGATATCTGACTGGGGGACCATCATTACCCTTATCCTTCCCACCCTCCCTGGGTTTTCATTTTGACTTGGGCAGTCCCCACCACGCAGAAAAGCCTGTCCCCAGGACTTGCTGTACTCACCCAAGCAAGTATAGTTGGAGGCCTTGGCTTGAATCTCGTAGCACCAGCGTGACTCTGGAGTAGACAGAGGAAGGCTATGAGGCCTGTGTTTAGTGTATTTGCGCACACACGTGTCTAGGAATAGAGCTGAGCTGTGTGCACATAAGCAGCACTCTGTGTGTGTGTGTGTATGTGTACACAGTGGGTCAGAGACTAGGAATATCTCTGGAATCAGAGACCCCCTTGGGTTGGGGTAGAGCATTCCTGAAGTCTGGGACAGAGGCCCAAAGGAAGGAGACTTGAGAAAATATAGGGATGGGGAGAGAAGTGGTAGAAGCAGCCAGGCCCCAGGTGACCCATGGCTGATCAACTGGTCATCGTGCCCAGGGCACTGGTCCTCAGGCTAAACAGCCACTCTTGAGGGGCATTGGGAGGTCCTCTGAGGCCCTCGCTGCTACCCCCGGGCTGGCCTTGCAGTTGCTATCAGCCTCCTCCTCCTCCCTTTTCTCTCCCACCCCAAACCTGGAAGGGAGGTTCTGGCGAGAGGACAGGAAGAGATTTAGGCCCAGTCTCCCCTCCTGGGACAATAGAGCCAAGTTCAGCTTGGCTGCCTTCCCAAACTTGATCCGGCATGATGGAGATTAGACTAGCTCTTCCCTGGAACACACGCTCTTGTGTGATTAAGACCCATTCTGGACTAAACTCTCACAGCCCACCAGGGAAGGCAGTCAAGCCTTTTCCCCTGTCCCACCACCCCAAAATCCTGGGACACGGGAGCAGATTCGGGTTCTAATCCCAGCTCTGGTTCAGGGCAGTAGAACCAGCATCCCTGAAAAGAGGCTGCACTGCAAACATACTACACTAAATGCAAGATATTACCCAACAGGGGAAACTGCCAGGGCAGGGCGCCTTGGAACCTTCTGCGCTTTCCCTAAAACTGCTCTATAATTATAGTCTATTGATTTAAAAAAAAAAAAAAAAAAGGCTGCAGCAGTAGGATGGACAAAACATTTGATCCAGAACTGGAATTCTGGCTGGACCATTTAGGGGCAAGTCACCTTAATCTCCCTGAGCCTCAGTTTTCTCATCTGTCAAATGGAGCTAAGAGCATCCGCCTCATTGGGCTGTGGGAGGATTAAATGAGAGATGGTAGAGTCGTCCAGGCAGCCTAGAAGCATAGTAAAGTCCCCAGTGAGTCCTTACTTTCCCCGGCCTCCCTCCCATTGGCCTCAGATCAGCGCGCAGATGGCCAAAGCCCAGGCTGGGCAGAGAGGAGAGAAATGAAGTGAGCTGGAAAGAAATCAGGGATGAGAAAATTCCCAAGAAAAGCACAGCTTCCCACTCAGCCTGAGCTGAGGCCTCTGAACACCTCCGCCCCCTTCTTTTGGGGCTGCCTCCATCCACCCCACCTCTGCTGGGGTCTCTGGAATGAGGCCAGGGTTGGGCAGGAGCCAGGAGGAGGTCAGGTTCTCGGTAGGGGAGGGGACGAGGGGCTCCAGGCCAGGAGAGTGAGCATCCCCAGAAAATGGAGCACCTTCTCGCTCCAGGCCCCTCAGAACCAGCTAGGGCTTTGCGTTTGCCAGCTCTGGGTCCGGGGCTTCACTGGCCGCCTGCCATGCCAGTCCGACCGCTTTCAGAATCTGCCGGTTCCTGCAGTGTCCTCCCCACGTCTTCCATCCGCTGCCCCCCACCCCCCCCACCGAGGGGAATTTCCGCATCCCAGGAACCCCCGTGTGGGTCAACTCTGCAAGGGGCAGAGGCCCCTCTCTGCAGGTGGCCAGAGCTGGGAAGTTGGAGCCTGCTCACCTGGCTCAGTCCTGGCTCAGTCCTGGCTCTGGCTCTTGCTTCATCTCTACAGGAGAGTTCATTAACTTTCCTGAGCCCTCCATTCTACCTCAGGCAGAACGAACTGCTACCGAACAGCCCGGGACTGTGGTCGGGGTCTGAGGAGACGGATGGAGCTCACTTGTAACCGTTAAAAGGCTCCTTGTTGTAATTCACCTGTGTCCTCCCCTCTCAAAGGTCCTGAAGGCAGAAGGGGCCTCCAAGGTTGACTGGAAGCCCCAGTGGAAACTCTTCCAGGGGAAGCCTTGCTGAAGCCAGAGTCCTGAGGAAGGGCGGGCCCTTCTCTCAGCCTCCCCAGGGCCCATCTGGTTCAGGCTGAGCCATTCTCAGGAACGTGCTCTTCCCTGACTCTGGCGACAGCTCCTTGTTTTGTAATGGTGACCTCTGATCCACTATCTTAATCACGGAGACTTTCGACCCGTGTGGCTGAATGCTCTTGTAACTACCCTCTTCGGGAGGCGAGAACCAGGCAAACAGTGTTGATGAGGCCAGGGGTCAGGTCTATGTCCATGGGCTGAGGTGGCAGGGTTATAAACCAGCTCAGGTTCCTGTAGTCATTCATGAGAGGGCTGCCCTTGCAAATAATGACAAGCCTGCCGCCTCAGTCCATCTCCAGAGGGCCTGGAAAGGAGAGAGGGGCTCCCCACAGACAGATCTTGGCTCCAAGCTCCAGGTTCTACCTAGGTGACCCACCCGGACCAGGGATGCAGTCATCAACCATCACCAATCACCCAGCCACTGTCCCCCACCCTTGACTTGCCCCCCCATCCCCTTTCTTTAGAGTCGACTCAAGAAGTTCTCTCTGATGGACCTTGCTCACTCTACC
>NC_138383.1:30758868-30772069 GCF_054177405.1 Leptonychotes weddellii
GACACCATCACGCACGGGGGGGGGGGGGGGGTCTGCCACGCGCCACTCAGGTACCGCACGAAGCACTTACAGCCACTAGCTCACCTGAATCCTTAAAACACCTGAAGTCAGAATTCTCTCTATATTGTGAGAAAACTGAGGTGAAGTGACTTACCCAGGGCCACACAGCTACAAAGTAACGGAATTAATTGCAAAGTGTTTCTCTTTTCCCTTTCTACTGAGCCCAGCCCCTTAGGTAGGTTTCAAACTCCATGGTTACATATAAATTTTTTCACATCCCGGCTTTCCTCTTTTCTCCTTCCTCCTCTCCTAGGAAGAAGCCAGTAGTTTCTGCAAGATTCCCCTCATCCCCTCCACCACACACACACACACACACACACACACAGCTAAATCTTTCCTGCAAAGGGCACATTCCTGCAAAAGCCCCTCTCCTTCTCTGCTGCCGAGGGCACCCTCACCCCTCACTCCACGACTCCAAGAAAGGAGCATCTAGCTTTGGAGAGGAAGTTTGGCCAGCTGGACCCGAACGGGGGACCATCGGAGGGCTAGCTGAGCCGGGGACTGGCGGATGAGGGCTTCCTGCAGAGGAGATGGTCCCCTGTGGGGCCGCAGAAAAGATGCCTCCCTGGACCCCTGTGCCCAGCCGTGGGGTTGGAGGCGCTTTCAGCTCCTTATCAAATATTAACACACAACCCCTGCCACCTCCCACCTAGGCGAATAATTAAGAGCTCGGCCACATAATTAATCTTTAAACGAAAATCACCCTGGCCGGAAAGACCGGCTCGGCCAGGGCCTCGGGTCTCCTCGTGCCCCCCCCCCCCGCCCCCCGCCGCAGGCTCCCAGTAGGGCGCTGGGGGCTGGGGAGGGGAAGGGGGCCCGGCAGCCTCGGGTGACAAGGAACCCAGGGTGCGAAGCGGAAAAGCCAGGTCTCCCGTGCTCTGGGCGGGGGGCAGCCCCTCAGCACTGAGCCCCGGCGGGACGGACAGCGACCCAGGGACAGGCTGAGGACCAAAGGCGCGGGCAACGCCAGAAAGGGCGAGAACGGCGGCGCGCGTCGAGGCGGGTCGGAGAAGCGGCCACATCACTGACTCGCACGCTCGCCGGGCCGAGCGCCCCGCAAGCCCCGCGAGCCCCGCAGCCGCGCACACGCGTGCACACAGCGCTCCGCCGCCGCACGTGGCCGTCCCGGAGCGCCCAGGGCCTCGCGCCCGCCCCGTCCGCCCTCCCGCCCCGCGGCCGCTGCGGTGCCCCCGCAGCCCGAGCCCCAGCGCCCCGCGCGCACTGGGGCTGGGGGCGCCGGGGGGCCGCCCGCCCAGGGGCCGGAGGGGGGCCCGCGCGGTCACCTGCGCTGGCCGAGGGCCGGGCGGCGGCGAGGGCCAGGAGCGCGGGCAGCAGCCGCATCCCGCACAGGAGCCGAGACGCCGCCGAGCCGGGGGTCGCGTGCCGAGGAGGCCTCCGGGGGTGCCGCGATCATGCCGGCCCCGGGTTTTATAGCGGAGCCGCGACGGGAGGGGGCCCCGACAGCGGGACGCGGGTAGCGGCTCCTCCCCCTGGCGGAGCCTCCCCTCCTCCCGTCCTGTCCGTGCGCTGAAATCCGCTCCCCTCCTTGCGCTCCCACCCCCTGCCGGGCCACCTTGTGCCTCGTGCCCGCACCGCCACCACCCCGCCCCCGCCGCCAGCTCCGCTCCTCTCGCCTCGGAGGCAGCGCCCTGCCCCACCCCCCAAGAGCCGCCCGCCCCGGTCTCACACCTGGTCTCTGGTTTGGGAACGGGGTGGTGACCTCGCGAGGTACTTGATCGATACAAGGGTGGGTGCCCGGATTCCTGCCTTTGATCATTTTGGCCTGGACCCCCGGCGCCGCCCTCTCGCTCCCTCCAGTCTGCCGGAGCCTTGGAATAGGCTTGGGTTGGAGTGGACGGGTAGGGATAGCCTCCCGAGGATGGTGCTCTGGAGGGTTATGTGGTGGTGTTTCTTGAATCTGGTGTCCCCAGAAAGAGGGCTTGCTTTTCTCGCTCAGGCTGTGGTCCCTGATTATCTGGTCTCTTTTCTGTTTCCTCCCAGGCTGCTCCAAACTTAATTTCTAAGCAGACCAAAGACCCTTCTTCCAACACAGAGTGAAGACGCCTCTAAATTGCTGTGTGAGCATTTATGTGATGGCCAGAGCCGGGGGAGCGGGGAGGGGGGCCGGTGAGGGGCAGAACTGAGAAATAGATCCCAAGGGGCTTATGGGGTCAGAGGGAGGGGGCTGGCTCCTGTCTTGAGGCCCCCAGACCCCTGAGATGAGATGGGAAGAGAAGAGACAGGGGTGTGAATGGACCCCTAGTTCTCTCATCTGCCAGGATCTTCAGAGGGGTCCAGGCTTGAAGGACGCCCTAGCATTTGGGACAACGGGGCTGAGGGCGGTCATAGAGAGGAAGCTGCCTCTGGTCTCAGGAGGAGTACTCCGTCTCCTGGCTGCCTCCCTCCCTCCCTCCCGGCTGCAGGGCCTCTAGACTCTTTCATGATGGCTCTAGGTACTCTGCGTCCCACATCGGGTGGGGGCTTCCGTGGGGGTTTGGAAAGCTCAGTCTTGGGTAGGGAAGAGGGACAGGGAACCAGGCAGTGGGCCTGGGCCCCCTTCATCAACAGGAAGCCCCTGTTTTCTGGTCTAGTCGCTTCCCCATCTGCTGCCAACCTTTCTGCTCCCACCGGCCTTTGAACCTAGGCTAGGGACCTCTGAAGAGGGATTGCCTCTCCTAGAACTCTCCAGGCAAAGGGGCTTCCTCCTTGGTCAGAGTCCTGGCTCTAACCACCACCACCATCACACACACACACACACACACACACCTCCTGGCCCAGGATCACAGCCTCCAGGAGCAGCTTTGATCCTTCGGAGAGGGGAGGGGGCGTCCACATGGTTTAGGGCTCTATTGTCTACACTGCTTTTGAATTTAATCAGCAGCTGAGGCTGTGGCAGTCAGGGGAGGGATTCCACACCCTAGGGCCTTTTCTGGGGAGTGGATTTATGTCCACAGGGTTATAAAAATATCTTTTGGGACTGGGGAATGGAGTGGGGAGGAACCCTATTCCTGGGAATGAAATGTACTTCAGGGGATCTGTGTGACCCCCAGGCCAGCCCCCTGACTGGCAGGAGAGATTGAAAACCTTTGGTGGGGCTAGGTGGCTACTGATCAGTGACCTTCGGACCCACTTCAAAGTCCATCCCCTTGGGGCCTCCCAGGGGAGAAGAATGTGCTGGGGCGAAGCTGCCCCCTAGGTAACCCTGCTCCACACCTGCGAGTGTGCCCCCCTAGCATGCGGGGGCCAGCGAGATGGGGGAGAACCGAGCTCTGGTGTGGTGTTCCCTCTGAGGCATGGAGCATGCATGGGAGGAGGTTAGGGATGGGCGCCTCCTCACGGATGTGCCTCCATCAGGGACACCACAGAGGCTGTAGACGGGACAATGCGGGACGTCGGGGTGTGGCTCCTGCTCTGTATGGCATCTCCCCAAGGTTACACGGGGCAAGAGACTCCCCGCTTCTAAGCTTAACATTCCCAGCCTTATCTCCCAGCCTAGCCCCCCCGTCCTGGCTTGCCATAAATTAGTCACCTGTCACTGTCTAGGCTCAGGGCCCCGCTCCCCTGGAGGGGACAAAGCCCTCATTCAAGCAGGGGTCATTAGAGCAGGGATGGGCCCTGTCACGTCTCAGTGACTTACAGGGCCCATAAAGCTGCCAATTCCGGGCCCGCTGGCCCCAGCCTTGGCGCAGGCTCCCCAAGTATCGTGCATTCAAGTCTCTGCGCTTCTTCTAACCCAGGCTTGGCCTTGGGCAACTTTCCTACTCCTGATTGCAATTTCCTCATCTATAAAGTGGGGATAGTCATCCCTGCCCTGTGCCAATGAACAGTTCATGAGAACCAGCTGTGAACGAGTGCCTGCCCAGCCCAGGCTTTCACAACACGCCTCACGGCTCCTGCGTACCTCCCGGACCCGTGGTTGTCGCAGAGATGAATCACGGCTCTCACCCTCTGGGGATGCTCACCCCCATGGCACCGTCTGGTGTGAGGTGGTTCCCGGTGCACATCGGTCAGAGGAAGGCTGAGCACATACCCCTAAACAGAAACCTGTCGCACCTATGTTCAGGTGGCAAGGTGGGCTGACAGAGTATGAGGCAGAAGCTTAGAACCCGCTTTGGAGCAACACTGCTCTGGGTTCACATCCTAACCCCACCACTCACCCTTTACCTCCCTCAGGCTCAAGGTCCTGATCAGGAAAATGGGGATAAAGACAGCACCTCCCTCACATGGTATGGCTAGGTTCCAACTATGTGATGCTAAGTGAAGAGCCTGGTAGAGGTCTAGGCACTCAGTAAGTGCTCAGTAAACCTCAGCTCTAATTACTAGCCATTAAGGGCAAAAACAGTACATGCCGTTGATTGCATAGGAGCCCAGAAGAGTGGTGCCTCACCCAGCCAGGGAGTGGAGAATTGGAGAAGGCTTCCTGGAGGAGATGAGATCCACGCTGAGTATTAGAAGACAAGTAGATGTTGGGCGCCTGGGTGGCTCAGTTGGTTGAGCGACTGCCTTCGGCTCAGGTCATGATCCTGGAGTCCCGGGATCGAGTCCGCGTCGGGCTCCCTGCCCCGTCTGCCTCTCTCTCTGACCCTCCCCCCTCTCATGCTCTCTATCTCATTCTCTCTCTCAAATAAATAAATAAAATCTTTAAAAAAAATAAAAAAAAAAAAAAGACAAGTAGATGTTAACCGGAAAAGGGAAGGGAAATCCAGCCAGAGGGAACAGAATGAGAAGAGGCATAGAGTGGGGTGGATAGTCACCACGTGAGAGGTAAGTGAAGAGCCTGGTAGAGGTCTAGGCACTCAGTAAGTGCTCAGTAAACCTCAGCTCTAATTACTAGCCATTAAGGGCAAAAATGGTACATGCCCTTGATTGCATAGGAGCCCAGAGGAGTGGTGCCTCGCCCAGAGAGACAGAATTGGGGAGGTATTTGGTATCAGATGGATAGGACCTGTTTGTTGGGGTTAGAAGATTGGACTGATACTTCCTTTGATGAGGGGGTAGATCTCAAAAGCCTGATTTTCTAGGTCAGGAAACCTCTTCAGAGAGGGTCCCTCGGCCCTAGAAAGGGACAGGGATCCTTAATTACTACTTTGAGTCACAAAAGAGGAAGCTGAGGCTCAGAGAGAGCAGGAACTCACCTAAGTTGCCCAGCAAAGAGAGAGCAGAGCTGAGGTTTGAACCTGGGTCTCCTGCTTCCCTCCTCATACTCTTTCCATGCCATTTCACCCCCTTCCCTCAAACACACACACACCTCCCTCCCATGGGGACCCCCAGCCTCCATCTCCCATTGCTTTCTGCACCCTCAGGGCCTCCTCAGATTAGCAGATAATTCAAGGAAATGTTTGCAGAGACTCCAGGTTTGTGTCCCTGGAAGTTAAGAAGAAACCCATAGGCAGAAGGTTTAATCAATATTCTCCTCTCCACCACTCCCCAACCTGGATCTCTGCCATATTCTAGCAGAGACAAGAAAGCTCCTTTCCTGCTAGCATCTGTGAAAGCTGCAGTTCTTCTTCCCTCATCTTCACGCCTACCCTATTTCTCTGGCCTATAGGGAGAATCCTGGGGGTGAGTGGGGGTGGGGCAGAAAGAGTTGGAAGCTCTCATGGGGGCAGGATAGGGGCCTCCTTAGTGGAGGGGTTGGTGGAAACTTCTGCCCCTGACATTTTGAAATAATAACAGCAGTAAGAAGCATGGGGAATGATCCAGCAGTGGAGATGACATATGTTCTGTTCCTGCCCTGCAGAGAGTTCAGGAAAACTCCCCCAGGGCTGTCCCCCTCTCCTCTGTGTCTCAACCACGGAATCCAGGCTCACACCAGCAGGAGGCTGAGATCAGAGCTGCTTTGGATTTTCCAAGTGTATCCATGACAGAGGATGATGAGGGTGGAACCAGGTGGGGAGAAAAAGGCAGCCTTTGGGGAAAGGGGACATTCCCTCCTCAATTCATGATGCGGCCACATGAGGAGAACAGGCTCTTTCAGGGGGGGTGTGTGTGTGTGTGTGTGTTAACTTCTTTTTCTCTGTTTATCCAGATAATACTTACTCATGGTAGAATATTTTGAAAGAAGCAGGGGGGGAAAATCACCAAAAGCCTTATCTCTCAGAGGGAACTATTTTACAATTTGACATATTTTTAAGAAAAAAAAAAATTAAACAAAATAATCACCTCCCCACATTAATCTGTTTAATTTTTCTTTTTCTTTTTTTTTTTTTTTAAGATTTTATTTATTTATTTGACAGAGAGAGACACAGCGAGAGAAGGAACACAAGCAGGGAGAGTGGGAGAGGGAGAAGCAGGGCATCGAGCCCAGGACCCTGGGATCATGACCTGAGCTAAAGGCAGACGCTTAACAACTGAGCCACCCAGGCGCCCCCTGTTTAATTTTCCTGTCTTCTCTTCTCTTCTGTCTTCTGTCTTTATCTATAGGAAAAACACTGTTGACATAGGGAACAGCTCAGTGTCATGCTTTTTAACCTTCACATTTCAGTGTAAACATGAGTCCACCTTACCTCACAGCCTTTGCAACTGTCATTTTGTGGTTCCACAATGTACCCAAGCTGTGTCCTCAGCTGACTTCCTGTTGTAAATAACACTTGTAGGAACATCTTCCACTGAGGGGCAGAGCTGTAGGCTGGGGAAGGAAACCAGGCGTCCCCGGGGCCTTCCCCCAGCTCCTCATTGAACAGAACTGCCATCAGTTCGGGAGAGCAATGTGGAGGTTGGATAAGGGAGAAGGGAAAAGATTTGTGAGGGACCCCCACCAAGGGCCCCTCAGAGGCCAACTGGAGAATCTGAGCCTGGAGTCTAACTCTTTGACCTCGGGTGTGCCTGTAAGACAGGGAACATGTGGGAGGGGGGTGGGGAGATGGGGGGGTTGTTCCGTGTAGATCTGCGGGGAAGAGAGGCTGGGAGGAAAAGTGTGCCTGCGGATGCTACCGCCCCGCAGTGTGTTTGCACAGCAATGGCGCCCTCTGCTGTCCCTTTGCTTCCAACCCATCAGGGCCTTTTACAGTTCCAAGTTCTTCCCATTGGCTAACTACATCAGTCTGTCCTGCCCCGGTGTTTTTCAGTTGGGCGGGGGCGTCATCTAATGACAGTGAAATAGCATGCAGAGAGTTGGAAAGCAACTTGTTAAGGCCACCCCATACCTGATTCCCAGAACTTTAGCCCCCTTCAAGAGACTTCCCACCATGACCACCAGAAGCAACCTCATTTCACACCTGAACTACTCTCAGATATCAGAAGGGAAACCGAGACAAGTATTTGAGAATGAGTCAGCAAGTACCCCACCCTAGCTTCTTCCTTCAGGTGTGGCCCTGGCTCCCCCATATCCCGGGGACATGATGAAGGTGTCAGAGCCGCAGATAGAAGCTGAGATTTAGCAAGGCTGCATAGATTGCTCACCTCCTGCCTCTGGTAAGAGCTATGTGTGGGTACATGTGGGATGGTAAGAATAATCTATCCTGCTTCCTCCCTTATTCTGGCAACCAAGGGAGGTGGAGGGCAAGTGGCTGCCATAGTAAGTAACCTCAAAGTTAACTCTGAAATGTAGTTAAAGTTTGATGAGACCTACGCTAGATGGGAATGGGCAGGGCTGGCTTCATGAGTTCAGGACTTGTGTAGACACAGAGGGGCCGCACTTGTTTGAATATTCTGCCGTCGCCCTCTTGACATTCTTTTTTTTTTTTTTTAAGACTTTATTTATTTGTTTGACAGAGAGAGAGAGTGAGAGAGCACAAGCAGGGGGAGCGGCACGCAGGGGGAGAGGGAGAAGCAGGCTTCCTGTTGAGCAGGGAGCCCAACACGGGGCTCGATCCCAGGACCCTGGGTGGATCTCCACCCTCCTAGGGCTGGCCACGAAGGAGGCAATGGTGCCTCAGAGAACCCATGGGCCAGAAGCCCCTTGTGGAGCCCTCCGCTGGGTCACATTCTGCTTTCTCGAAGCTTGGACTCCGCGTGCTTGCAATTCAAACCAGTGATGGTTTGAACTGTTAAAGCAGAGGATGATCCATGAAGGTGATTAGACAGTGTGAATGTGTCCTAGAGTTCGGGTCGGATTCTGAGTGGAGGCTACAGTGGGGGATGTGGCTCCCGGTAGGGATGGGAGTAGTTGGGAGCTTCAGCACTGTGAGATGGACAGCACCCTTGAGGCGCTGGCTGAAATCCTATGGGTCGGTGACAGCCCCACTCCCCCACTGTGAGTTTTACGCTGGGAAGCAAGGCAGAGGAGTGGGCCCAGTACGGCCAAGCTGTTGGGCCGAGGCCACAAGTTCCAGAGGCTGGATGGGGCTCGGAGCCTGTGCTCAGGGGATCAGCCAGAGTTTGAGGTCAGGGATGAGGGGGAAGAAGGGAGGGAGGGAGCTTGAACTGAGCTAGCCTGAGGAGGCTGGTGTTCCAGGACCGTGGAGCCAGGAGCTGGAGGCAGAGACCTGGTCACACCCCTGAGGCCTCTTCCCTGTTCGCTTGGAATCCCAGTATAGATTCTGGGTCCCGTGCTTGTTGTGACAAACCCTCCTGCACCCACAGGCCCACCTCACACCCCAAGTTAAAGGGAAAGATAAGGGCACCTCTGAGGAGAAATGGAGGAGCAGAAGGGCTGTTTTGGGAGAGGGAGGCAGAGAGGTCCATCTGTGCTGACTTGGTGACAGTGAGGGATGTGGTGGACTGTTTCTAGGAGACATGCAAATGACCCTTTGTAGGGTTCAGATTCCGTGTCTCATGGGAGGGGAGCAGATCAGTGTCCCAGCCAGGGCCTCCTCCTAGCAGCCACCCTGTCCCCGGAGCCTCCATGGTTGGTCGTGGGGCACCCCCATCAGAGTGTGACAGGAAGGGGGAAATGAGCGGACAAAGGCAGAGGGGAGACACTTGAGGGCAGCCGTTTATGGTCATGGGAGGGCAAGCACAGTTGGTGTGCCCTGGACAGGTCACCCATCCCCACCCCAGGACCAGGATGAGGCCCTGGACTTCCATTAAACACGACTCCATCTATACACAAGGCCTCCCCTCCTGAGCTCCCGTGCACCCAACCCGTCCCGCTCGTCTCTGCCCATGGCCACTCCCCAGGCAGTCCACCAGTGCTGGTCTGGGGAGACACCTCCTAGCCATGTCAGTCTCCTGGAATTTCTGGTTCCATCTACTCGCAACACCCTTCCTGAGCAAACTTGTACAGCCCCTCAGGCCTGAAGTGTCCCAACGCCTCCAGTTGGGTGGTGGCTCCCTAGCTTGGGGCCCTTGGCCCAGGCCCCATCCTCTCGTGGCAGATGTCACTGGGTGTGGTCCTCTTGTCTCTTCCCCGATCAGTCTCTCCCAATCCTGAGGCCCTGAGCTCAGTCAGGTCAGGAACCAGGTCAGCTTCTCCCACAGCAGAGCTCCTACACAGTGGGAGCTCCGCAAATATGTGTCAGTGAACCAGCCTTGTCTTGCTTTACTCATTGTGGGTGGTCTGACTGAAGAAAGGTGGGTCCCTATAGACCAGTGGCTCAAGATCGCCCCCGGGAGCGTTTCTGTGAAATGCCTGTACCAGGCCCCAGCTGCTGGGACCAATCCAGGCTTACCCAGTTGCAAGATGTATTGGCAATGTTATGAAAATAACATGGTGGATCGCGGGGCATTCTGCATTCATTTTACAGCTGGGGCTACAGGCTCAGAGAGGGGGCTGTAATTTGTCCCCAGTCACACAGCGAGGTAGGTAGACCCAGGCAATCAGAGGGAGGCTCCTCACACCTCTCCCCTGTCCTCGGAATGTGCATGCAGCTGCTTGCCTTTCCCACACTAGAAGCTGCCCAAGGACACAGCCTTGAGAGAGAGACCATCTTGACCATCTTTCTCCCTCTCTTTCCCGCCCTCTGCATAGGGGGGCTGATTTCAGATTACACCAGGGAAGCTCCAAAGTTTCAATTTAACAATGTCAGAGCTCTTTCTTACTTTTCCTTTCTTTTCTTTTTCTTCTTCCTCTTTTCTTTTCTCTTTCTTTTCTTTTTTTAAATAATGTCAGAGTTTTTCTAAGACATCAATGGATCGGGGAATACCACTTTCCACCACCACCTCCCCCCCACACACAGAAAATTTGATCCTTTAGCAACCCAGGAGACAGCCAGAAAACACAGTTCCCAAATAGCTCTAGTCTCCCAGTCCTGGTGTTGATCAAGTGCAACCATGCTTTACTCCCAAGACTTGAGGAACACCAGGGTTGCTCTGTTGGTTATGCTGGCCACGGGATGGGGGGTGCTGAGCGCCCACCCCATGCGTGAAAGTCTTACACCAGCAGAAAGGGCGCTGGAGAGGACCAGGCATGGATAGCACACCGTGAGCATGAGCTGTAGGGAAACATGAATATGGCTGGCAGGTCCTCAAAAGGTTAATCATGGAGTTACCGTGTGACCCAGCAATTCATCTCCTAAGTCTTTACCCAAGAGGAGTAAGAAACATGTTCACGCTAAAACTTGTACATGACTGTTCGTAACAGAATTATTCACAGTAGCCACAAAGTGGAAATAATCCAATGTCCATCAACTGATGAATGGATAAGTAAAATATGGCATGTCCATTTAATGGAATATTATTCAGTCATAAAAAGGCAATTCTAATATATGCTACAACATGGATAAAACTTGAAAATGTTTAGCTAAAGAGAGGTCATAGAAGATCACATATTGCATAATTCCATTTATAGGAAATGTCCAGAATTGTCAGATCCAGAGGGACAGAAAGTGGATTAGTGACTGCCTATGGCTGGCAGGGTTAGGGGGGAAATGGAAGTGACTGCTAATGGGTATGGGGTTTTGTTTTGTTTTGGCATGGTCTATGTGGGAGGGCTCACCCACCCCAGTCAGACACAGAGCCTGTGAATGGTTCAAGAGAGAGGGCCTTTCTATTACTTGGAAAAGCTAGCTCTTTCTGGGGGAGGTTGGGTGGAAGCTTACATTGCTTTATTGGCTAAGCCCTTGTGCAGTGCACAGACTGCACCACATCCATGTCATCCCTCCCAGAATAGGTGAGAACAGCCCTTCAGAGTGTCAGCCCTGGCTTGAGAGCGCACCTCTGGTCAGAGCTGATGGTCCTGCTCCTTATCACCCCAGGGCCACGGCCAGGCTAGTCTCTGTGCAGAGACCAGGTCCTTTGTGCATTACCTCTTCCTGGTGTATGGTCTGTGTCTGTCCTGGCTGTTGAGCTTGATGCAAGGATGTAGGGAGTGTGGTGCTGCACATAACCCATGACATGGGCCAAGGAAGCCTTCAGAGGGGAGAGAAAGCAGCTCGGGAGGGGATGAGGACAAACCAGGGCTTGTTGACTGGATCAGACACCTACAGGGACACTCCCAGCCCTGAGATTGGGGTCTGCAGATTCGGGTCCTCATGTGTCCTGGGATGCGCCATTTGATGGCCGCCCCTCCTGTGCACCAGCAGCCATGTTGGGGCCGCAACAGAGCTATCTCTGCCCTCTCACAGCGCAAAAGCTAACGGGTCATGGTGGTTGTGCCTGCGACCGACGCCAAGGCGTGCACGGGGCACTAAGTAAACTCGGTGTCTCGAGAGGTCCTTCTGTGGCAGCCGATGGCAAAGCTGAGACTATAAGGAGACCGAATACACGAAGAAAGTGATGTGGAGGATGGGACTGAGGATAGAGTTGAGGGGGCAGTGGTTGAAAAGCATTCAAAAAAAGAAAAGAAAAGCATTCCAGAACAGCATGTGCCTGGAAAGGCTCAGGGAAAAGGAGAGAGCGTGGGATATTGGAGGAAGCCACAAACAAGTTCTGGCTCAAGGCAGAGACTGGAGAGGTACCTGGAAGGTAGGAACGGGCCAGATCACAGAGGTTCTTGTGATTAGTACATCCCAGTGAGCATGCCACCAGCAGTGGGCGAGGGGCCCTCACCGTGTGTCACCCACAGCCCCTGAGATCACTTACACCTAATGATCTATTTGCACGTTTCCTGTGTCTGTCTTTGGATGGGCCTTGGTGCCCTGGGCTGCCCCTATCCCCCCTCGGGCCCCTCTGCCTGCTCTGGGCTCACACCTTGGGTGTGTACGGAGAGGAGGTCATTGCTCTGTTCACCTCCCCGCATCGCGTTCCCCAACCTTGTCCTCAGGCGCCCCAGTAGTGGGTTTCTTCTGGTTCATGATGGTCATATGTAGATGCTTAGGCTGCCAATCATTCAGTTTGGTGGGAGAGCTCCTTCCCTGGCCTTCAGGAAAACCCTCTCCTGGTTGTCCCTCAGTTTCCCTCATTCTGCCAGGCCTGCTGGGGGTGTTTGGATTCGCGGTTGTGGTTTGGCACAGTTGTGTGGCTCAACTCCCGCAATGAGAAGCTGAAGCCGAGCTCCGGGCTCACCGGAGGAGGGCCCAGCAGGTGTGCGAGGCACTTGCACTTCCTCCCGGCCCCCCCCACAGCCGTGGGGGCCTACTGGCAGTCTCCTTTCCTCACGGGTGTCGTGCGTGTGCTCGCGGTGGCTGGCAGGCCTGCCAAAGGGGGGCGTGTTGGTTCTCAGGGCAGAAAAGCCCTCCTCCTGTCCTCCCAAGGAGGATTCTGTTGTTGACGACCTGGAGTGGTTGTTATTTACCATGACGGGCAAATCTGTTTGGATTTGACAGAGGGGACAAAATCTGCTCCTCGATGATGGAGATGGAGAGTGAGGTACAAGGAGGAGGGTGTCGCAGGGAGCTGAATACCACAGGCTGGCCCTTGGGCTTTCTCTGGGGCTTTGGTGACTGGCCCATGCCCTCTCTTGCCCCTCTGTCTTCCCATCTGCCTCATGGGTTTGCTAATATCCACTTTGCCTCTTGAAGTCACTATGTCACCCAGAGGGACACTTGTCCCCTTGTGCTGTGCCAAACGGACAGAGGAAACTCAGGTCCTGGTGGGCGAGGAGACTTACCAAAGGCCCCCATAAATGTCAGAGGCAGGACTTGAACTCAGGCCTTCTCTGTCCCAGTCCACACTGCCCCACGTGGGACAGATCACGTCATAAACCCTCTGACTTTTTTCTCATCTGTAGAACAGGGCCGCTGCTGTCTGCCTCCCCAGAGATGGGGGTGAGCAGGAACATCATGGTTTCACCGAGGGCATCGCCTTCCACATTCCAACCTCCCCGCCCCCCCATCCCACCCTGGTTGGCCCTTTTGTAGACAGGGCGGGCCCTGCTCCCTGG
>NC_138383.1:30772569-30798769 GCF_054177405.1 Leptonychotes weddellii
GGGACCATGACCTGAGCCGAAGGCAGACGCTTAACGACTGAGCCATCCAGGCGCCCCCAATGGTTCTTATTGAAAGTATGAAAATGGGGGCGCCTGGGTGGCTCAGTTGGTTAAGCGACTGCCTTCGGCCCAGGTCATGATCCTGGAGTCCCGGGATCGAGTCCCACATCGGGCTCCCTGCTCAGCGGGGGGTCTGCTTCCCCCTCTGCCCTCTTCCCTCTCGTGCTCTCTGTCTCTCATTCTCTCTCTCTCAAATAAATAAATAAAATCTTTAAAAAAAAAAAAAAAAGAAAGTATGAAAATGGTGCATTTCTTGCTGAGTCTGCTATTGTAACTCCTTTTGAAGCCACTGAGGCAGCACCTTAACCCTTCCCTTCTTCTGCCCAACAGGCTGAATTTTCTGCCCTTACTCAAGCTTGTACCCTAGCTAAGGGTAAAACCGCCAACATTTACACTGATCATTGGTATGCCTTTGGGGTAGCTCATGACTTTGGAATATTATGGAAACAACGAGATATCCTTACCTCCAATGGGAATAGAATTAAAAAATGGCTCTTATGTCCAAAAATTTATTAGATTCCATCCTTTTGCTGGCTGCTCCAGCTATTATGAAGGTTTCTGGGCATTCCAGACGTGACTCCCTGGGAGCCAAAGTAATCTACCTTGCTGATATTTCCACCGAAAATCCTGCTTTCAAGGAAGCCAATAGCCAAACCTCAGTCATGGTTCAAAGGGATGTTCTCCCAAATGATAATTTGTAAAAGTTGACAAGAGATACCCAACAACTGTCCCAGAGAGGGAAAAATTTAATTGGAAATTTAGTAATTACTGGCTCAATAACAGATAATTCGGTTTGGACCAAATAACAATCTGGGCCTACCAGAAATTCTAAATTCCCACTACTTGCCACTGTACGTGCATTGAACCATTGGTCTCCTAGCAAAATGATAGAATTCATAAACGGGTATTTGTGGGGAAAATTAATAAGGCCACAAAAAGTGCCCACTTCTCTTGTCCCAGTTGTCCAAAGTAGAACCTGGCAAAACCTGTTCACACAAACGGATTTCATACAACTTCTCCTCTCATTATGTTTCATGATATGTTGAATAAATCTGTTTTAGTCATGGTTTGTATATGTTCTCACTGGACCAAAGCTTCCTGTTGTAGACAGGCCAACGCTTTTTCTGTTGGAGATTATCCCTGCCTGGGGAACCCGTCTCAAACTTTATGGTGATTAGGGAACCTATTTTACCGGTCAGGTGCTTTGACGAGTCTGTGCTATTTGGCTAGTTTTACAACATATTTTTGTTTTGTTTTGTTTTAAGTAGGCTCCACGCCCAACCTGGGGCTTGAACTCACGACCCTGAGATTAAGAGTCACACGCTCTACTGACCAGCCAGCCAGGCGTCCCTACAACATTTTCATTGTGCACACCATCCTCAGTCCTCAGGGTTAGTTGAGCACGCTAAAGGCACCACTAAGACTCAATAGGCAAAATTTGTCAAGCCCCTCCAAAAACCTTAGCCAAAAGCCTTGCCATTGGTCCTTCTAAATCTCAGATCTACCCCTTAGAACAGGATATCCAATATACTTGGCCCCTGCCTCCTTTGACCCACTGTTGATCAAGGAGATAGACTTCAATATTGTAAAGTCCTAATTGCTTCTATTAAAAGTAATCATGCTTTGGGGCACCTGGCTGGCTCAGTCGGTAGAGCATGCAACTCTTGATCTCAGGGTTGTGAGTTTGAGCCCCACATTGCGTGTAGGAATTACTTTAAAAAAAGTTTCTGTTTGGGCGCCTGGGTGGCTCAGTCGGTTAAGCGACTGCCTTCGGCTCAGGTCATGATCCTGGAGTCCCAGGATCGAGTCCCGCATCGGGCTCCCTGCTCGGCGGGGAGTCTGCTTCTCCCTCTGACCCTCCTCCCTCTCATGCTCTCTCTATCTCATTCTCTCTGTCTCAAATAAATAAATAAAATCTTTAAAAAAAAAGTTTCTGTTTAAAAAAATTAAAGGAAAAAAAAGACCAGAAAGACTCTTCCGCCTTGATGGAAAGGTCCTTTTCAGGAACTGCTCACCAACTCTTGTGTCACCAAAGTCCAGGAAACAGACTCATGGAGTCACATGACACGAAACTTTGGACCAGCACATCATCTGATGACCCGAAAGTAAAGATTTCCAGGAATTGGAGCCGACGACACAGCTTTGCCAAGATGTCCAGACTAGGCCTGTACACCTTTTTCTTACTGTTGCTTCTTCTGTCTCTTTTGTGGCAAGAAAATGCCCTTGTCCATGTTTCCCAAACTCTTATGAAAGGGGGTAACCTCTTCTGTGACTATGGCCTTTCGGAAACAGTCTCATCATGATCCTGTGACAAAGGAATTTTTCACTTGCTTTTTCTGAAGGGTTAGAGGGTTCCGAATTCATGAAATTCTTCTTTCATCTGAACTATTGTCTGACTCTGGATTCTGATTCATGTTCATGGTTTCTGAATTTACATCTTTACAAACTATTACTGTATTACTGTTTGGTTCTAAACAGTTATTTTGAGATAACATTAGTGTTTTAAAACATCTTTGAAGTTGTGCTGTTTTGCAAAAAGTTCGTTAGCTGTTGCTCTATGTTTATACCTGCCCTGAATCTTCCCAAACGCACCGGGTTCATTCTTTCAGAGCGTTCCTGCACGTTCGCTAATTACTGCTCTCCAGTTGCTTTAAGCGGAGACGGCAGGAGGCATACGGGTCGCCAGGTCTGCTCTCACAGGACGGACCTGTCCCCCTCAGTCTCAGTAAGTGCCAGTTACTTTCAGACCTACAGTCCTGGTTCAGAACCATGATTCCATTTGGAACTGTTATGATACCTCTTTTGTTATGTATAATTGTTTTAAGTTTTGTATTTTGTTGCCGGTCACACTATAAAAAAAAAAACAAAAAACAAAAAACAATGCACCCAATAAGGGGATGCTGGCTCAGTGCTTCAAGATGATCTCTGACACCTATGACCTTGAGAAGATACGGAGTTTAGATGGGAAGTACCTGAGACTTCTCCCTCCTAGTCTTCCCTATTACTCAAACGTGACCTTAAGTGGTTTCCAAGTGTTATGCACTTTCCCTCTGATGTAGGGCATGACGAAAGATCTTGATCAAAAGGGGAAAACGTGGAGATTAATAAAAGGAAACCTTGTTTAGAATGGAGTGGGGAGGGGTGCTTCCGTGGCTCAGTCGGTTTAGTGTCTGTATTGGACATCCTGTTCCAAGGAGTAGATCTGAGATTTAGAAGGACCAATGGCAATGCTTTTGGCCAAGGTACTTGCAGGGGCTTGAGAAATTTTGCCAACTGAATCTTAATAGTGCCTTTAGCGTGTTCAACTAACCCTGAGGACTGAGGATGGTATGCACAATGAAAATGTTGTAAGGGCGCCTGGCTGGCTCAGTCAGTAGAGCATGTGACTCTTAATCTCAGGGTCGTGAGTTCAAGTCCCAGGGTTCTGGGACCGAGCCAGGCATCAGGCTCCCTGCTCAGTGAAGAGCCTGCTTCTCCCTCTCCCTCTGCCTGCAGCTCCCCCTGCTTGTGCTCTCTCTTTGTCAAATAAATAAATAAAATCTTAAAAAAAAAAAAAAAAGCAGCAGCAGCAGCTGAGATTTGGCAAGGCAGCAGAGAGCCCAACCTTATGAACCTCCCACCTCTGATAACCGGAATATGTAGCTCAGGTTAGGTGATCAGATCCCTCTGCCCACCCCATCATGGCACCGAGGAAGGTGCAAGGAAGAGGCTCAGGCCCTAGTTAGTAACCTCGCGCTCCCGAGAAGTACGGTTAAACTTCCATCAGCTAATGTGGGTGGCCACCTTGCAGTTGGATCTCCACCCCTTGGGAATGCCAGGAAGCTTTGGACGATAAGCATCGGTGAGTTGGCCCTGGAGGGCCAGTTACAGTTGGAGGCCTCTGCTGATACGGGTCTCACTTTCGTGGAGGAGACACTCCTGCCCATCCGGTCGTCGGCTTCAGCACCGCGCCCTCCACGCTCTTTCCTGCCACTTGGCGATGGTCGAGGTACCGGCCAACGCCTGGATTTACCCTCCCCTGAGCCCCGAGACAGCCTTGGCTCGGACACGGAGTGGGGTGTTTACTCCTATCCCGCTCGAGCTCCGCTACACCAGGCCAATCTGGACCTGGAGCGCCCTCTGGCGGTGCTGGGCGGCGGGCCTGGACCTCCACGCGCAGTGGGAGGCTTTGGGCTTGGTCCCCGGAAGGCGCTCCCGGGTGGTGGAGCTCTGAAAATCATTCGGCCTTGATTATTACCTCACCCCACTCCAGGTCCGGCTCGGGGAGGCGCGATGCAGCCTTACACAGCTGCTCGGATGGGTTTGGACGGGGGTCAGGGAGAACCAGGGTACTGCTAAGGGTGGGTACGTCACTGTGGACATGCCGTTGCTGGGCCTGGAGTCATACGTGTTGTTTTTCTCTGAACTGGCCACTGCCAAGAAAATCTATACTGGCCTTGCTTGGCCTTTTGATGTTCCCCAACCTCATCACCACCGCTGTCCTTTCCTGGACATTGGAGCAGGAGGGGGGCAGCTGTTTCGGGATGCTGGGGGTCTCCCAGAGTAGAGGGAAGGCTGTCTTTACCACGTGTAATGTGCATGGGAGGAATTCCAGAAACTTTCTTTTCGCTGATGTCACCATCTCTGGACCCAAAGGTAGAGGAATCAACGTGGTTTGGATGCGGGTGAGATGGGGTTGAGCCCTGAAAATTGTGGAAACTCTCCATGGCCTCAGCCTCCAAAGATAGCTCACGGTAAAAATCTGGAGTGGGTAGTGGTGATTCCACAGTCAGCAAATTTCTACCAGGTGCCAGAGAGGGCACAGGATTCAGACGTGGCCTGGACAAATCGCTGACCTTCTCTGGCCTTCCCAGGTAAGCGTGGACCTTCTGGGATGGTTCTGGGGTGGTCACGACTATTGAATACAGGGAATGCTGCTGATCATTGGGTCAGTGTGGACATGTCTTAGATTTCAGGCAGGTCCTGGTATACCCAGGGGTAGCTGCATGCGGGGCAGGTCGGTGTCTATGCCACCTCAGCACTAAGGACTGGACAGCACCCTCAGGACAGTTTCGCAAAGCCAAAGCAGGGACGCCTGGTGGCTTTCGCCCACCGAGGGTGGCCCGTAGAGGCTGCCGGCAGAACCCTTTTGGAGGGGCCTGAGCTTCGGGACCCCGGCCTTGAGGGACTTGGGGCCTGACATCCATACTCATAGGGTTGGGATCTGAGTTCCAGGAGTTCCAGACTCTGGGTATCCAAGAACCCTTTGTAGTGCTTCGAATTACAAACTTTTTAAAAATTCAATCCATTTCTTTACATATATATTCTACATAAGTTACAAATCCTCACTTCTGCCACTCTGCTAGAACTTTTCCAGAAAAGCCTTCATTTCTTCCTTGATCTTGTTTTCTACCAGTAATGCGAAGTTACTGTGTTTTGAAGGTTATAGTTGTTTGTAAACACCTGTTTGTTGGTCTTCCTGGCTAAGTGCTGGGCAAGGCCAGTGGAGGTCGCCATGTCAGAATTGTCTCCAAGAAGGGAGGTAGACACAGGGATGGAATCGTAGCTTTGCACATGGCCACCTCGAGGCTGTGCAGGTGTGGTGTGGCCCCCACCCACGGGAAGAGCGAGTCCATCAGCTGCATGATATGGAAATGGGTGAGCTGCTCCCACAGCCTTGTGCTGAGAGACGTCCTCGACCTTGGCGGCCCGCGGCCCCTTCATGCCACCCAGCGAGCCCGTGGCCCTCAATCATCGAGACTCTGGCTCCACTCAGATTACATACACTTTTACACATGGTCTTTTCTGTGCTTCTCAACAGCTCAGGAGAGCAGCCCTGCACATCCACACTAATAGGTGAGGGACCTCAGGGAGGGTAGAAGTCACATAGCCAGGGAGGGGTTTGAGCCAAGACTGGAACAATTGCCTTGGTCCTTGCAGATTTATCCACAAAAACAATGACAATCGTGTGGAGCCCTTATAGTAGTGGGATCCTGAGGGCTGATGGGCTCAACACAAGGGAGGAGGGACTTGGGAGTGAGAATGACTTATGGCCCTAGGTGGGCACTGCGCATGTGGGGTGGGAGCCCTGGTTAGGCTGGGCAGTGCTTAGGGCTTTAAGGAGGCCCAGGCTGTTAATGAAACATGACTGTTCCTAAAGCCTGAGGTGCCACTCAAGGCCCATCACAGTTCATCTATCCAGACTCGTTAGGCCAGGACCCCCTCCTTTGGGCCAGAGCTGGGACTAGGGTGAGTCAAGTAAGGAGCCTAGGGTGCAAGATTTGAAGAGGCATTCACTGTCAGGACCGTGCAAGTGCAGGCTAGCACCAGCAGGACCCTAAGACAGAGTCTCTTCTACCTCCCCTCTCCCTCCTGCCTTCACTCTAAGCTTTGAGCTCCTAGAGGGCAGAGACTGTGCCTGCTACTCCCTTGGGGCCCCCGGCCCAGCATGTGGGCCGTGCAGTGCTGTTCTGAGAACTCAATAAACATTTGTCCGTGGTCAAGCCTCAGCTTTCGTTCCTGAAAGAAAAAGAGTTTAAGCAGGGAAGAGCATGTGTGTGTCACTCAATCTAACCGATTCTGGTTTGGCCAGGGTCTGGACTTCTCATTTGCTAAATATAAGCAAATGGAATGTCGAGGGGGAGAACCCAGTGCCCTTGCAAGATTCAGAAAGTCCAAGTCAGGGGCGCCTGGGTGGCTCAGTGGGTTAAGTGGCTGCCTTCGGCTCAGGTCATGCTCCCAGGGTCCTGGGATGGAGCTCCGCATGGGGCTCCCTGCTCAGCGGGGAGCCTGCTTCTCCCTCTCCCACTCCCTCTGCCTGCCACTCCCCCTAGGGACGACAGCGAGATCTAATCCGGGAAGTCAAAGCAGCTACTGGATGTGCATCGAGTGTATCGACTTTCTACTTATCAGGACTGGAGCAATGAGCAGGATCGATCTATTGCTTTTGACTGCCAGTGAGTGCTGCGCGCCGATTGGTCCGGGTTAAGGAAACGAGGAAAAAAAGGCGTGCACGTGGGAGCCTCGGTCAGAGACGGGCGCGGTGGGTGGGAACGAGGCCGGCGAGGGACCATGGCGTCGCTCAATTGCAGCGCCGTCGTCTGCGTGATTTGCTTGGAAAAACCCAAATACCGTTGCCCCGCCTGCCGCGTGCCTTAGTGAGCGCGGGGGTTGTGGGGAAGGGGACCGGGCGGGGGCGGCGGGGGACCGGGCGGGGGCCCCGGGAGGGTCCGCACGACCTTCCGGGCTGACGCAGCTCGTGGCCTCTCTTGTTACAGCTGCTCGGTGACCTGCTTCCGGAAGCACAAAGGTAAGGCCCCGGCGTCCCCCCGAGCTGCCACTCTCCTCGTGCGGGCAGCCCCCACGTCCCGCCGCGCTCTCTCCCGGCCTTGCCTCGCCCGATCCTGTCGGAGCCCCAGGGGGAGCCTCTGCCTGTGAATGCCTCCCCGGATTTTGAAGTCAGAAACTTCTGCTCTGCCTTTTCTCCTACAGACTGTCCTTCCCACCCCACCCCACCCCACCCCCGGCGCCCCCCTTAAAAATCGGCGACTGCTTTGGCCATCGAAGTCAGCCCTAGCAGTTTCTTCATCTTAGTATTCTGACTCAGAAGCAGCGCTGGCTGTAGTTAAGACCATTTTCTTTAAGTGCCTGGCTAGAAACAACGAGGTAGATCTGTTTGCCTTAAGGAGTGATTAGTGCTGTTAAATCTATATTTTAACTACAATCGGGAGCCTCTTAGTCCTCAGAGACCGTTCCCCACGACCTCATGCTGAGTTGACTCTCTGGTTAAAGTCCTATTGGTTTTTTGCGTCTAGTGGGATTCTACCCGCCCCGCCCAGTCTCTGGCTTAGAGGTATGTTTCAAGCTGCATTGCTCCGCCTGCTATTTTTGTTTTTTACCCTAGTATCTCTGGAGCATTTTTAAAGGAAATTTGTCAGTTCAAGATAGAGAGGAAAGAAGTAGAACTGTTTTGCTGGAAATAGGGTTGGGGAGCCAGGTAGGTTAGCTTTGCTCTGGCTGTGCAGCCCTGGGTGGCCCCTCTAAGAACCCCTAGGGCAATCCGGGGCAATCTGGAGCTCTTCACAGTGGGGCCCTGCTGCTGTCAGGGTTTCTCCTAAAATGCACATTTGAGTAATTCACTCCCTTGTTGAAAACTCCAGCCTCTCTAGCAAAGGGAGGCGGTGGTTCTTAGCCTACGTATTGCTCTCCCTAGGGAGACACATTGTGACAATGTGTCTCAGGAGCTGAGGAGGGTTGGGGCCACTTCTGGCAATCGGTATTTGTGCAGATAAACATCCTTTGGTGTGTGAAACCATCTCACACCGGTAAAGACCCTTCCACCCTGAACATCACAGTGCCTTTGATTAGAGACATTGGTCTTAGGAAGAAAGGCCATCCTCCCGTGTGGCATTCTTCTCCTGCTTCCTCCACTTGCAAACCAGCCACCTGCCAGGTCTGCCCCGTCAATCAGCCACTAGTCGCGCATCACTGTGTCCTTGCATGTGACCCTATTTTTCAGGGGTCTGGTCCAGCTGTAGACCTTTCCCTCTGCCGGGAATGCTCTTTCCACCTGGCAGCACCTCCTCTTTGTCTCCCAGTCCTCTCAGGTGACATCAATCAGACTCTTATCCCGGGCTCTAGCTGCCAGCCATAAGGCTCAACTCCTTGAGGTGGGCCTGATGACTTTCATCTGTCATCCCAGTGGCACGTAGTACATGCAAATTTGGTATCTGCAACTGCTGAGAAAATAATTCGCTAATTGAAGTCAGTGTGCCACTTAATCTTGGGGAGAGCCCTGTGAGGTTAGGCGGGGTGAGAAGGATGGGGACAGACCTCAGGGTGCATGAGGCCTGCTTCCTCCACCCTCTGCCAGGCTCAGGATTGCTTGTTTTCTGGGTGCTACTCTTTGATTGGATCCCTCAGTTCCTCTGCGTCCATCTCCATCCCCACCCACATCCCTTACCACGTACATGTTTCCCACCTAGATGCTGGCTCGGTGGGGAGGTGCATCTGATTTGTGTCTCTTTCAGAACAGTGCAACCCTGAAACTCGTCCTACTGAGAAAAAAGTAAGGTCAGCTGTTACGGCAAAAACTATAAAGCCTGCGGAAAACAAAGGTGGGTTGCTTCAAAAAAACCACCTCGGAAGGGGTTTCAAACAGAAGCTGAAGGAGGAGACGTGGGTTGGCACAGGGAGTCAGGAACGAAGGCTTCATCTTAGCTCAGAGCACCAGGAGGGGGGGCACCTGTTGTGTATTTTAGAGCAGCCTGAGGGCATTGTGAAGGACAAGAAATAAGGGGGTGAGAGGCAGCTGGCTGTGGTGTGGGGGTGAGGGGTGGACCCTGATGGCAGGAAACCTTCTCCAGTCATAGCTTCAGGTCTCCCTCCCTGGGCCTGGATGGAGCGGTCCGTTCACCTGAGCTAGGCTCAGGTGGGAGGCTGCCTTTGACCTAGCTCACCTCCCTGCTGCTGGGGGCTCCTCATGGCTTATTGTGGGAGTGGGCTGTCAGCCCATCCATCTCTACAGACTTCAGTATCTCCTGGGTGTCAGGCACCATGCCAGCGTCCAAAGGCAGCCCCTCCTGGTGCCAGCAAAGAGGTATTGAACATTCACAGCATGGGATAGCCTATTTCTGCCCTTTGAGAAACTTCCTTGTTGGGTTTAGGCAGTGTCAGAAATTTTTGGCCATGCTGAAAGCACAAGGTATTCATGGTAGGAGGTTTTTACAGAGCACCTAGTTTTTTGGCCCCTGACAGGGCTGGAGCCATAGTGAGGAGAGCTGGGGGGATAAGAACTGGAAAGTCAGGCTCCTGGCCCAAAGACCACAGAGAAACAAGTAGAACAAGCATGTGAACACGCTAGGATGCATTTGTTAAACTCCCCAATTCTTAGCTTCACCCTCCTTCCCCAAAAAGAGGAATGTTGGTAAAGTCACAAATTCCAGAAAAGGTCTTTTTTTTTTTTTTTTAAAGATTTTATTTATTTATTTGAGAGAGAGAATGAGATAGAGAGAGCATGAGAGGGGGAGGGTCAGAGGGAGAAGCAGACTCCCTGCCGAGCAGTGAGCCCGATGCGGGACTCGATCCAGGACTCCAGGATCATGACCTGAGCCGAAGGCAGTCGCTTAACCGACTGAGCCACCCAGGCGCCCCAGAAAAGGTCATTTTTGTTTTGTCAATACCTGCTTACCCCTGCTGCTGTCAGTCACTGGTGTGCACATTTATCTGTTGGAGTAGTTCGTCTGGCAGCTAGGTTTCTAGTCGTAATTAGTTGTGTTCTGTATTCCTCAGATGATGATGAGGACTCTGTAGCTGACTTTCTCAATAGTGATGAGGAAGAGGACAGAGTTTCTTTGCAGAATTTAAAGAATTTAGGTAAGTGTGCTGTGCTTGCTTCTGTATCAACCACTGATACATTTAATCCAATGTACAGAATGTGATTTTTTTTTTAAGTTACTAAATACAGGTGACCTTTGAACTGCACAGGAGTACGGCTCCCTTCCGTCCACCCTGCAGTTGAAAATTTGTGTATAACTTCGGACTCCCCCAGAACTTAACTACTAATAGCCTACTGTCGACCGGAAACCTTACTGGTAACGTAGTCGATTAACACACAGTCTGTATGTTGCATGTATCATATGCTGTATTCTTACAATAAAGTAAATGAGAGAAAAGAAAACGTCGAAAAAATCATGAGAAAATACGTTTATACCACTGTATTTATGGGGAAAACTCCATGTATAAGCAGACCTGTGCAGTTCAAACCTGCGTTGTTCAAGGGTCCCTGTACTTGAGTGTGGCACGCAGAGCCCTTCAGCCACATGACCCTGTAAACACTCAGGGCTTCCACACTTCCCTGCCTTCTTACAACTCCCTAGGCCTGGAATCCTACTGGTTCTGTGAGTTGGCAAAATTCTCCTCCCTCAAGCTTGGTTCAGGTTACCACCCTTCCTCAGCTCAGTTTTTCTTGATCTTTTGTCTTTATCAGAAGCAAGCACTTTTCACCTTCCCATGGCGCCTTGCAATATACCGCTCGTATTTTATGGTACCTTCTCTCCCCCACACCGGTCTATAGGGCAGGGGCCTGCATTTACCCCACCTCCCCAGTGCTCTGTACGTGGTCTAGCCATTCAAGCAGACGGTAACCCCAGGAGTTGGGAGTTTTAGAGGGATGAGGATGTTCATAACGCCCGGTGTTTCTGTAGGCCCGCGTGGTCTGGCCTTGGGGCCATTCTGTGGCCCGAGTGATGAACGGGCCAGGGTAGTTCCTACACGTGGGAGGTTTCACTTCCGTCTCACCGTCAGGCCTACCCTGCTGCGCACCCAGTCCCACAGCAGGGAGGAGACCGAGGGCAGGTGTGAACGGTTTTGTAAACTAAGGCACCACGCAGATGTTGGCGTCTGTTCATTGCTACTGAGCCTGCAGTGAGGGTCATGTGCTGGTTTCTGCAGCGTTCAGAGTCTTTGGTGTAATTCTCCTCATCAGGGAGAACCTTTAGGCCTGTGAAGAATAACGTGCCAACAACTTCATGTTGTTCGTTGTATTTGTGCTGGTATTTTTCTTAACTTGAAATGGCGTAAATTATATATAGAGATGCCAAGAACAAGAATGTGTGATGGCATTTAACTGGAAATCATATGCTGTGCTGACCTCCTCTTGTTTATGTGGAGCACTGGTTCCATTCTTGGGTTTAAAGGTGGAGGGGATGCGGCACCCTTGATCTGTACTACATTGGACGCATTTAGCTGTGTGCATCTCTTCCCACTTGAACTCACACTGGCTTTCTTGTTCATTTTTAAGGAGAATCTGCAGCATTAAGAAGCCTGCTGCTCAACCCTCACCTTCGACAGCTGATGGTCAGCCTCGATCAGGGCGACAACAAGGCGAAGCTCATGAGAGCCTGCATGCAAGAGCCCTTGTTTGTGGAGTTTGCGGACTGCTGTTTAAGGATTGTGGAGCCATCCCAGGATGAGGATTCCTAAGATGGATCATTGTGCTGCTCCCTGGAACGTGTGCGTGACTCTTAGAATGTGCCCACGCCTGCCAGGGAAGAGCTAGCGTGGGGCCCTCAGCAAGGATGCTGACTTCCAGGCTGGCTGGCGTAGGGTGGGCCCTACAAAGGCTTTATCTCCAGCACTGTAGGCGTGGGTTTCAGGCAAGAGGAGGATACTCGAGGTGACAAACCCTTTATGGAGGGAGAATTTGACATTCCAATGGTGGTGTTTAAATGTTTTAATTTTGGTAGCGTTTAGACATCACACATGATTTGTCAAGTTTCATACCCATTTGAGTTAAAACTTGCTCACTGTTGCTAAATAAAATCAGGATATGGTGATTCTATGGTAAATGGCATTGTTCATCCTTAGTTCATAATTGCTTGAAATTACATTAAATAAATCAACACATTAAATAGGTTTTGTTCCTTTCAAAGGAACTAAATGCAGATATCCCAGTCGAAATTTGGGGGCTACTTTCAAGCTAACTCGGCCTGTTCTGTTTGCAGGGAATCGGGGGTGCCCCACTGTAGTGATGGACTACACAGCTGAGTCGGATCTCTGAAGGTAGTAAAATGGGGGAAATCCTTTGTGGCCCTGAGGTTTCTTAGCCCTGGTTTGCTAACCAACCCCTGACGTCTGTCAGGGCCTGAGATGTCCACAGAAGCCCCAGGCGAGTGCAGGGGCTGCGGCAGCCGTCGCTCGCTCACAGGAGCTTGGAGTCGTTGTGGGAGTAGTGCGGTGGTGTGTGGATTAAATGTCTTTGGCAAAGCAGCTGGCAGGAAAAGGCCTTGTAGACACAAAGGCACCAAGGGGTTGCCCAGCCAGGTGAAGCTAGAAGGTGAGAAGACCTCACCTGTGGCCCAGGCTGTCTCTCTCCAGCAGAATCTGATTAAAGCCAGTAACACTGTAGGGTAAGGGTTCAGGGCAGATGTCTGCGTATGGCAGGGGAGACTTTCTGCAGTGGAACTTGATCGAACCCTGGGTTGGGGGGAGGGAAGAGAAAGAGACCGCTGAACCCCAGCTCCCGGGAGTGCCAGCCCTCCGGGTGCCACCCCCCCCTTGCCGAGCCAATGCTAGAAATGCGGAGATGTGGACGAGCACTGGTAGGAGACCAACAGCAGGATTGGGTTCCTGCTCTTTGCTCATTCTAAACCAGTGGCAAATTAAAATACAACATTTCACATCCATTCGGTGTGATGGATGAGGGAGCTCTCCCCTAATAAGAGTATTACCTGCCACAGTCTTAAGACTGCTTAAAACTGGAAGAGAAAACAATCCCACTTTTGTTTATACTCTGGCTGGCCTGTGTGTTGTCATGGGAGATCTTCTCCAGGTTACGTCCTATCGTAATTCCTCTGGTATGAAAACTCACTGTTTTCTTTTGACTTGTGTCACTTAATCCTGGCTGGGACCCCATGTGGTAGGTTGAGCATTAGCCCACTATGTGTTGGCTGACTCTTTCCTCCGGCGGCCCGTAATATAAAACCAGAGCTGTTGAACCGCTGACTACCTGCTTGTCATTTGCGCAGCTGGAGCAGGGGATAAACCAAGTAATAATGTGAGGAAAATAGGATGCTAACTTCAGAATAAGCTGTCATCACAACCCAAATTTTAAAAAGTGGGACTAATTAAATGGAGGTTCAGAGGAGAAGCCAGAACACTCAGAGGCAGTTTTTAAAAAGTGAAAGGGCTCTGGAAAATTCCTACTTGTAATGATGGATACCACCCAAACCAGCCAGTTGGGAGGCTCAGGCTTCTGGCTTCCCGAGCAGGGTCAGGACGGCTCCTGTCCTAGTCTCAGTCCTGCTCCTGCCGTGGACTCATGGGCTTTGGCTCCTGCCTTCTACAAGGAGGTGTGAGGGACCCAGAGCCGTGCTTACCTGAGGCAGCGCTCGGATGGATGTGACACCAGCTTGTCCTTGGGCCGTCTGGACTGTGTAGCTACTGGGGCTCCCCGTGGGGAGCTGGAGGCAGGCCCAGACCACCAGCTTCCTCTGAAAGCCGCGGACACCCACAGCTGCGTTGGCCAGGACCAGTCCCAGGGGCCACAGGCGGATTACCGCCGCCAGGAGGCTGGTCTGTGTCTGTGGCAGCAGGAGGGAGCCCGTGGGAAGGGGAACTTGAGACAAGTGGTTTTCTTCCACACCGTCCAGTTCTTTCGAAGCAAGGAAGGCCATTCCAATCTAAAAAAAAGAGTACCACTTTATAACTTTTAATGTATTAGTTCTTAATGGAAACCAAAACTATTTTTAACAAGGTAGCTTAACAAGGTGACCTGAAGGACACTGGGCTGTTGAACAGCTGGATGCCTTCAACTAGATGGGCGCCATGTGGCCAAACTTCTTTATGCCCAGGGCACCTGTGCTTAGGCCTTACGTATGCTACTGTAAGAACAGCCTTGAGATCTCATTGATACACCATAAAATTCACCCCTTTAAAGTGTATAATTCCATGGTTTTTAGTATATGCCCAGAGGGGCTGATGCCGCCCTTTCTGTGTCCCAGGAACCCCACCCCAAGGCCGTCGGGTACCGGCCGGCCGCTGCCCATCCTGCCCGCGGGGTCAGATACTCACTCGCCACCTCCGCCACGCACGCCCGATGACCGTGGCAGCTGCATGCAGCCTCCGCACGTGTTTCCGAGCTAGCCAGGACCGGATGGCTGAGGGGTTTGCCCAGAAACAAGAAGTGAACTGTTCTTAGAACTATGGGTAGCCTGGCCCTGCAGCCGCACCTGAGCTGCTGAAGAAGCTTGGAATCGGCGCCTCTTCAGGGGACGGCTAGCCCACGCCGCCCCGGGAGGGAGGGAACGGAAGTGGGTACTGAAGTGAACTTGGCTCTGAAAGACGCCCCTCAGACCGTCAGCCTGGGACAGACGTCGTGTGGAAGGGCCGCAGGGAGCAGGCTGAAGTTGCCTACCGGCCTTACGAATTCATAAACTGGGACCCCACTGGGCACCCACGTGTTGGTAAAGGTGACACTACTGGATGGCAGACTGGCAATTTTCATTTCCTTCTGCAATTTCAGCATTTTCTGGTTCTTTTACATTCAGAACAGGGGCTATTCCATTCAATATTAATATGCTTGGATTCTAGAAAACTAAAAAGCTTAAAGACCGATCCAAATCCTGCTATCTCACCAATGCAGACAGTTCTTTAGTTTCCTTACTGTTTTTTTAGGCCTATACACACAGAAACACACCTGAGGAAGGTGGCATCACCCTTGACGTGCAGTTTGGCATCCTGGTTTGAACATCACATTGGAAGTAGTTTTCCATTAAATTTAAAATATTCTTCTAAAACACTTCCTAGCTGCATCATAAGGATGGTCCGTAATAGCCATGACTTTACCACTGCCAGCTATGTGGGTGGTTTCTAGTATTTTCAAAGTAAGACTGCAGGGAACATGGTTCCTATAGCTCTTCCTTTGATGATCAAATCTGGTCAGTTTTTACCTTCTCAAACTCATTACAAGCCCTGGACCCAACACATAACAATTTGGCATAGAGGCAAAGGAAGGTGCCATCAGCCACTCTCTAGGTCTGGGAAAGGGGCATTAAAGGCAGATTTTCAGCCTCTGCTGCCTCCAGAGCACCCTTATTTGTGGTGTCACCTGGTTTCCACTGAACTAGGGAGACACTGATGAGAATTCGAACCCCGGTGTACCACAGGGTCGTACCGTCGGTGTCTTGAGGCTGGGACACAGCCTTGGCATAGGGCGTCTCCAGGGAACCCGGACCACGCGGGGTCTGCACGTGGGCCGTGTGCCCCGAGCCCATGCACCTCGTACCTGCCTGGATGAGCACGGCTGCCCGCCTCCGCCTCCCCTGCTTGCGGTACCAGTGTCGCCTCCAGCTGCCCTGGATGCGGCGGGCACACTGCTCCAGCACCTGGGCACGTCCATGTTCCAGAAGCTCCAGCTGGGAGAAGGGGCATCCGCTGAGGGCCTCAGCCTCTCCTCCCCCTGCCCTGAAGTGGTCCCAGACCTGGTCCTGCTGAGGAGAGCACGCGGCTGGCTTCGGGGAACTCCCCGCCTCCTCACAAACCAGCTTACCGTGGAGTCCGTCATGAACACCTTGGTCCTGCCACAGTGAACTGGGGCTGCTGAGGCCTCAGCTGGGTCACCAGGTGCTGCGGCTGCCTGAGTCAGAGCTGGAAGAGTGTGGAGGATGTCCTGGAGGAGAGGTTGCAGTGTGGCCGCCTCGGTGCATGGAGACCATTCTGTGGGATGGGAAACGGAGGTCCCATCAGCTCTTGGTCATCCACACGCTTCTGTGGACTGGAGAAACCGGTTCTGGTCTCCCCAGTACTCCACAGGCTTCTCTGCTGCTGTTCCTGCCTCTAACCACTTCCCCATCCTTTTTTGGGGGAGGCCAGAGGTGACCCCTCTAGTGTTCCTCAGGCCCTGGCTGTTCGGAGGAATACAGGAGTCCCCACTTGTGGCTGTGCCCTGGGCTGGCCTGCAGCCTCCATCCCCACCGGTCCCCTGGGCAAGCTGGCAAAGGGCGCTCGGTGCCTGCTCCCAACCTGGAAACCCAGGCTACTCAGCTGGCGTTTGTTCCAAGGCCCCAAACGTGCGGGGGACCAAGCAGGGCAGCTGGGCCGCTCCCTCTGCCCTGGACCCCTTAACTCCCTGCCACATATGAGAAAAGGGAGAACAATCCCCGTCCGACAGAGGCCCAGCAGGTGCCCCTGCCTGCCCTCCCGCAGTGTGCAGGGCTGGCTCCTGTAGAGGATTTACCTGAGGGCTCTGACCACCTTTTGCTGCTCAGCGCCTCTCTGGAGAAGAGGCTGCCAAAGAGGACGCCGCAGACGAGAAACCGCAAAATCGACCGGGGACGAAGGGGGCTTTGGGCACGAGACACAGAGCAGTAGAGCAGATCATGAAGAGGGGAAGAAAGAAGTGGGGGAAAAGAATGAAAGGCAAGTGACAAAACTGTGCCTGAGAGAGGTGGGAAAGCAGAAGTGTCCCAGGTGGGAGCCGTGGCTGCTGGGCTGGGGTCCAGCTGGGCAGGGGCCTCACACTCAGTCCTTGGCCCCTTCTTCCTCCACCTGTGCGGCGGGAGGGGGCTTACCCTACATGCTGACAACCCCAAACTGGGGCCACACGCCAGACCTTTCCCTTGATGTTAGAGCTTGCCAATGGGATGACTCCAGGGACGTGGAGCTCAGGTCAGCCCTGCGGGGCTCAGCACCTCCCCCCAAACCTCTCTTTCCCCACTGGCCGGGGGGCACAGTCTGACCAGTTTCTTCCCAACATAGCCCACTGTGCCCACATCTCTAGCTTGACTCTGGCCAACGTAATAGCCTCACTCCTATGGCCTCCAGAAAGCACAAGGCTGACGTCACTCCCTTCCTCCTCCGAGGTGCCTCCATCTGCCCAGAGAATAAAGCTCGGCTTCTGTGACATGGCCTATCACCCCAGTCTCACTTCCAACTGTTCTTTGCCCGTATGGGCAAGCAACACTGGCCCGGAGTTCCTCACACACAGGGTTGTCTCCTGCATGCAGCCCTCCGTTCAACTACCTGTTAGGTGGAATGCTCTTCACCTGGCCAATACCATCTGTCCTCAGACACCACTTCCTCCAGGAAGCTTTCCCTGATTCATATTCCGCAGCACTACCCACGGCACTCTGTTCCCACCTCTGCCTTTCCACTTTTCCCACTGTTTGTCGTCTTTTAGTCTGTTTTCCCGACTGAACCAAGAACCATGAGGGCAGGGCTGTGTTTTACTCTGCTCTGAATGCCCAGCCCCTAGCCCCAAGATGGCTCAGGATAGGCACTCAGTCCACTGTGGCTGAACATATGACCAGCAAATGGGCCCCACTCACCTGAGCGCCCTTCAGCAGGAAGTGGGCTGTGGGGGCCAGGGGATGTGCGAGCACGGAGCCTTCTCAGCAATTCATATCGTTCCACGAAGTTCCAGTGAGGGATCCTGGAAGCCAAGGGCGGCGGAAGAAATGAAGTGTCTTCATCTGTGAGCCTGGAATAGCTCTTGGGGCCAACGGGAGCTCCTCTATTTAATCTACTCAGCAGCTGCCTGACTGTGCCCACAATGAATGGATGAGGTGGTGGTTCTGAAGGGATGACTACGGTCACTCACGGAAGCCCGTGGAGACCATTTTAAACTGGGTCTGCTCTTCCTGCCGTCTTGGTCTACCCAAACAAAGCTGCTCGCTCTTCTTGTAGGGGATTTGCGACCTGCCTCCTTCCAAAGGGGCTTGCAGGCTTCTCCCCAGTTGGATGGCTCCTGCCGCGTACGTGGTCAGCCACATCTGTGCCTTCTGACCCCACAGCCTCCCTTGCTTCCTCCTGATTTCTCTGCTCCCCTTCACTGCAACACTTAAACAGCTGGTGACACCTTGTATCTATCTATTCCTCCTCCTCCTGAGTCTGGCTTCTGTCCCCGACACTGTTCCCGTGTGGCTCTTGCTGCAGCCATCAGCAGACACCACGCCACCAAATCCAGTGGCCAGTGCTCTGACTGGCTGACGGGAGGTGCCCGGCTGACCCCCGTGACCCCCGTGAGCCTGGCTTCCTCCTTCACCCACGACTCCTGCCAAGTTGCCGTTGTTGGTTTCTCGTCCCCTACCCTAAGTGTGAATGCTCCTCAGGGAACAGCTTCAGAGCGCTTCTCTCTCCCCACCGTGATTTCCTCCTTGCTCCTGATGTTACAACCCACTGAGGACAGATCCTCATGCGCCCTCCAGTTCCCAAAGCTCTGGGCCCCGAGCTTGTCTTACAGCCACTGCAAACCTGACGAGGTCACGTTCCTGACTCTCCTCCCATCCCACCTCCAGCCTGTGCCCTCCCCAGACATCCTATCTCAGGGAACTGTCCCCTGATGCATCCATTAGCCTCCGATGGAAGCCTGAAGTTTCCTGTGTGAGCTGGAAGCTGACTGCTCCCCTGCCCACACCCCATGGTCATCCAACCCCCAGTCCTGTTTCTATCGCAAGCCATACTCCAATTTCACCCATTTCGCTCCATTTTTCACGGCTGCCCCCCTCATCTGGGTCACCATCTTGCCTGTGTACCGGCAACAGCCTTCTCACACATCTCCCTTCTCTCCTGCCCCTACGTCCAGCCTCCACACAGCCACCACAGAACATGAATGGGAGCACCGCACTCTCTCCTCACAACGTCCAGTGGCTTCCAGGCCCTATGGACAACTTGCCAAGTCCTCGTGGGACCCATGCAGCCCCTCTCCCCCAGGTCTCTACGCTCCCATCACTTGGGCCTCTTAGTTCCTAAGCTGGGAGCTTTGTGCTTGCTGTTTCCTCCGTTCCCAGAGGCCTGAGCTGCTTAGAGGGCCCCTCCCTGACCAGCCCCAAGATCCTCTTCCCCCATTAGTCTCCCAGCAGTATTTTTTGTTTCCTTCCTACACTGATCAACTTTATACTTCTTGTACGTGTACCCATAGGAACGTATGCCCCAAGAGGCAGAGGCTCACCTTCCTTATTCACTGATACTAGAAACTGCTTGGTACAAAACAGTACACAGAAAGTGCATGGATAAACAAACGAGTGAAGCCTCTCGAGTTGCAGGTTGACCTCCGCAGACCTGCTTCTTTCTCTTCACCTCCACCTCCTACTCTGGGCTGGGCAGCTCTTGTCACGCCTGAGTCCCAAGCTCCACCCCAGCACCGGCCCTGCCCCGTGCAGTGCTCGGCCCACTCACCGAACAGGGAAGCCAGCAGCACTGATGTGGATGGTCTCCACGAGGCCACAGGCCTCCAGCTGACTCAGGACCTGCAAGGATGGGAGACAGGCTGGGCACCTGCGGCCAGAAATACCACTCCTGCCCTCTCTCTGAGGCTTTACTGTGGCCTTGGTCCGTATGAACCTGCAGGCTGTCTAGAGGCGTGGCTGATGGGGGTCTACTCCTTGGGACCTCAAGAAAATCTCCCTGCTAAAAAGGGTCCTGGTAGCCCCAGGTCCCCTTATCTGATGCCTGGCTTCTGATGCAGCTGAGGCAGGTGCTGGTCCTGCTTTTCTCTCGCTCCTCCAGGCAGTGCAGAGGTCCTGCCTCACCATGCAGCCCAACCCCATTTGTTTCCTATTTATTTTCTATTTTGTGGGCAACAGAGTAAATCATAGCTGAGAGGGAGGAGAGGTTATATTGTAAAGATTCTTCGGGACCTGAGTGGAGAGATCCTGGCCTTAAACCCCCAGGCCAGTTGACTGTGGGACACTCTCCAGCACTGTGCAGCACTCAGACCTCATCCCTATCTCAGAGCCCCGTACCCTGAACAAAGGGCAGCTGCTGGCCACCGACTGCTTTTGTGCGAATCAGAAAACACTCGACCTCCGGTCAGAAATGGCTGCAGTGTGCAGGACTGTAAGGCGACGCAGGCTTTCAGCGAATCACAAAAGCCACCCGTCCCTTGGGGCAGCTTCCATCTCATCAGGGCACGTGATGGGCGAACAGAGTGTCTGATGCAGTGCAGCCTTCCTGGCTAGCTCACTGTGCTGTGCACAGACCACAAAACCGTATGTGACCGTGCTGCCAAAGCAGGGGACACAAGACGCCCTCGTGTGAGACTCAGCCCGAGAGACGCGCTCTGGGCACTCCATTTGGAGCCTAAGTTCTGCCTTTTGGCCCTTCAGGGCCTTGGCCAGATGGAGCTCCCCGCAAAGCAGCTCTGGCCCCGTGAATTACCTCCTCCTGGAGAAAGGTGTGCGCCTGGCCCTGGCTGTTGGGCTTGATGCAGCGAATGTAGTGGGGTGTAGTGCTATGCAGAACCTGCAGAAGCTGCTCCAGGGAGGCCTGCAGGGGGGGAGACTGCGGGGTCAGGCAGACTGGGGCTGCCTGCATGCATCAGCTGGGCCGTGGTTAGTGACTGCCTCAAACACCTGAGGCGGTCCTCACAGCCCTGAGGCGGGGATGCTCCTGGGCCCTGGGATGATTATGGGAGGTGCTCACTGAGTCCAAGCACCCTCCTGGCCTGACCTCCCACTGCTCCTCACCCCTGCCTCCTGGGGCCTTCCTGACCTGCGATCCTGCACCTGGTTGGTCTCTGCTGCCCTCCCCCCACCCTCACTGGTGCAATCTTTCTGGAAGAGCACAATCTCGGAAGCCAAAGCCATTCATTCAGGCAACAGCTGTTCTCATTAAGCCCATCCTGTGTGCCAGGGGAGCTGTGCTGGGGCAATGACAAGGTCAGTCTGCGGCTCAGAGCCCAGGGTCTGACAGGCTACATAGACATGGGGTGGGCCCCCTCAGTGGCGTGTCTGAGGCTAGGCAGGAAAGTGCCAACAAAATCTGGGCTCCACAAGGTGCTTCCTCTAGGAGGTGATCAGGCTGAGGTTTGAAGAAGGAGAAGGAATCAACTTAGGACAAAGGGTATAGAGGGTGGGAGTGTGGGGGGAGGGGCAGGGGCATCCCAGGAAGATGGAGCAGAATGTGCAAGGGCTCAGAGGTGGCAGAAAGCAAAAAGTGCTAGAGAAAGTGACAAATCTGCTAGCCAAGGACAGCTGAAGCAGGAAGCTGGAGAACTGGGAAGGGATGGGGGCACAGAGGTTCGCGTTAACTATTGCTCTTCCATTACCGCCCTATCGGCAGTGGGTGAGAGGCCCTCACTGTGCCACCCACAAGCCCCTAGGCTTCCAATCATGTCAATTATACATCTCTTTGTCAGTTTCCTGTCTCGGTCTTCCCCATGAGACTACCAACTCCGCGTGGACTAGGACCACATCTACTTGACTTGTCAACACTCCCTGGCACACAGTACCAATCCTGGAAGGTGCTGGGTAAATATCTGAGATTGGTGAATGAACCAAGCACATCATATCAACACCCCCCCAACCCACCTTGAACTTGGACACCACAGTCAACACAGGGGCTCTGCTCTGGCCAGAGGGCTCCTCCTGGGCCTTCTCTTCAGGGTCAGCAGGAAACAGCACCTTGAGTAGGGGGTCCTGGGATTGCTGTAGGAGCCTGGTCAGCTCAGGTGGGACAGGGTCCTATTGGAAAAGGACAAGGGCAGCAGGTAAGGGCACGTGGAGTGCTACCCAGGGCTGTCTACAGGTGTGCCAGTCCTGCTCACCAGGGTCCCAGAAGATGGCTTCTATGGGAGCCCCACTGTGACAGGAGTCATTTCTGGGCAGCTCATGCCTGATTATCAGGGACCTCAGCAGGCCCAAGAGGTGACTTTGGACTCTGGGAGGATGTACAGGAGAGGGAGAGCACATGACTGCAAACTTCCATGTATGTGCAGCAATGACTCAACCACCTCATTTCACACCGGGCCCCACAAGCCACGGCCCAGCCCTCACCTTGTTCTTCTCCACCAGACCTGCAGTGTGGTACTGCACAGGGCCCGCGTAATGTACCACAATGAAGCTGGGCTCCCGGCTGAGTTTGTTGTGGCCCAGGCAGGGGCTGCCCGCCAGCGCACTCTCGATGCGTGTCTGGAGCTGGGCTGCACTGCTTGGCCGATTAAGGCGGCACTCCTGCATGGGATGGGATGGGCAGTCAGCCAAACACGAGACGGGCTCACCACAACCCTCATGGTCCCCACGCCCTGTGGCCCCCCAACAGCAGAGTTGTCACACAGTGGCTCTCAGAGGGAAGGAACGTAGGGATTAGCAAGCCCATTTGGCAGATGAGAAGACAGAGGCACAGGGTGGGTACAGTATAGTCTCCAAGGCCCCAAAAAGGCCCCAGAAAGGCCCAACTCTGGTGCTCAGCATACTAGCTGACCCCACCTCATTTATGAGGGAGCAGATGCTGATGGGGCTCCCCTCGAGGAGATCCAAGCAGGGCTGGTTGTCCTGGTAGTTGACAAATGACCACTCCAGACCCTCGACTGCATATTCCTCCTAGGGGACAAAGGTGGGGGTTGGGTGGCAGGAGAAGGCAACTGTGATCTGAGGCCCAGATGGCTCATCCACGGCTGGCCTCAATACCACAGCATATTCCATAATGACATCAAAGAAGGAACTAAAGGCTCCTGGTAAGATCCTGGAAGAAGCATTCCACCCCTCACCTGTTGAGCCCTTAGGTAGTGAGTCACAAAGTGCTGTTGCAGCTTCTCGTTGGCGTAGTTGATGCACAACTGTTCCAGGCTGTTGTTGGGAAAGGACTCAAATCCGTACACATCCAGCAGGCCTGAGAGGATGGGGAAGAGCCCATGGGGCCGCTGCAGGGGCGGGGGGCAGTTGGGGGGACTACAGGAGCCCGGGGCGAAACCTCACGCTTGGCAGCCTAGAGATGAAGTTAAATGAGGATGACACCCGGCAGTGGGCACAGCATACACCCCGCCTTGGGGAGGGGCCCATCTCCACTTCATGGCCCCGCAGAACTCAGAGCAGGAAAGAAGGCCGAATGAGGTTTGAGGGGCGGCCTAGAGAACATTTTCTATGTCCAATCCAGTTTGGAGGGCCTCGATCTCACCAGCCCAGCTGGCATCTAGAATTCCACTGTCCCTTGAGCGAACTTCACATCTTTGAGCTTGACTTCCTCCCCTGACTATCCCACCCCAGTTCCAACCATGTTAGCGTGTCCCCCAAACCCCTCTAATCTAGCTATTTTGCCTCTCCCCCGACTGCTCTCCTGAGGCCGGACCTGGGTCTCAGGAGAGAGGAGGGGCCCTCACAGACAAGGCACCATCTGAGTCTGCCTAGAGAGCTACAGATGGGTCAGACATGGGCACCGAGGGCACAGAGCTGTCTTGCCCAGACGTTGGTGGATGAGGAGACGGGGGTGCAGAGAAGGGAAAAGAGAGAGCTGTGTGGAGTCGCACAGTGGACTCTACTGTTCTTTTTCTGAAGGAGTGCTCCCAGAAAGGTGAGCCCCTGCTACCTATGAAAGTGGTCCAGGAGTCAGGGTCTGCACAGATGCTGCTATTGATCACGGATACCAGCCAGTCAAACAGCCTGTTGGGGTGGGGGTGGAGGGAGAGAGGACTCTGGTGAGAGGTCAGGTGAGCCTGAGGGGTGGCAAGACTGCTCCTCTAGCCAGGGTGCCACACTCTGAAGGGCCTGTATCCCAAGCCTGACAGGCCAGAGGGTCAAACCCTCTCCTCCAGTTCTCTGGCCTATCCTGTCTTGCCCTACCACGAATGTAGTCTAGGGTCATGCCTGTTCCTAGGTACACATAAACCTGGCCTGTCCTGCCAGCACGCTGAACACAGGACAACGAGACCTTGGGGCTAGACAGGGAGTGGGTCTCCATGAGTCACTTGGCCAGACACCCAGCTGGTGTCTTGACTAGAAAGGAAGGGGCCGATGGGTAGGCCTGTGTGAGGCTTGCAAAGAACCAAGTTCATTAGACTCCCCTGCAAAACTAGACCTGTGGTGCCTAGAGCTCAAGATCCTGCCACATCCCCCCAACTCAATCCTGCACAAGTGGGCCCCGAGTCACCTGAGGTCAAGTGGCATCCTGCACTCTGGACCATCCCCCACCCCACCCCCAGAAGATGAGGCGGTCACGGTCCTGGGGACACGTTCAGCACGATGTACGGTACTATTAAGGAGTCTCTTTCTTACAGTTTTTCTTAAAGTGACTGCTCTGCAACTTATTGCAATCCAGTCACTGGTTTCTATTTTTGCCACAGGGGCTTCAAGTACCCGTCTGAGGTACTAAACACAAGTGACCTGGTGATACAGTGACCCGACATTTATCCTGTATGAAATGTTCTATTTCACACAGTCTCACTCTGTGGTCATCATATTTATCTTATCTGCTCATTTTGCAGTTACTTGACACAAAGGCTTTAGAAGACTTTGGCCTGAAATCAGCTTCGGCGCAGTGGGAACGAAGTCTCTTGCTGAACTGGGGTCAGTCTGAGCCCAGCTGCCTTGGGCCATCTTCATCTTAGTAGTGCATCTCAGGCTCTTAGACTCTTCAGGAAGTTCATGAAAGCAGAGGACCCTCTCTCCCCAGTGCCCAAGTTCCCATAAGCACGTGCATACGCACATGTATGTGTTCTGTCCCATAGCTGTGCAGGATTCCGGGCCCCTTGATACCTTTACTTGGTACCCTGAAGGTTCTGAGAACCCAGGGTGAGAAATCACCCATAACCACATGGCCAGAGTCCACGTGGAGATGCCCAAATAACCGACCAGGGAAAGGCCAGGACCCCCACCTTCACCACGCTCTGGGCTTGCACTTGCTGCACACTATGTCATGCGAGACTGTGGGCCACACTGCTGGCTCTACTGTCTATCAGTCTCCCCAGGTAACATGAAAACATGAAGTGCGAGGGCAAATGGAGACAGAGGAGCCGATTCACCCACAGGTCTAAACCTGGAACTGAGTGGGCCCCAGATCGCCTTGGCAGCCTGCTCTGCCAGTGAAGAGCCAGGCAGGCTTTCCTCACCCACTGCCAAGGGCAAGGCAGGCTCCTGTGCTTTAATAATGAGCTGAATCTAGCCCAGACTGTGGCAACTTCCCCACGCAGAGGACTCTCGAATTAAGGTCAAAGGCCTTGCTCAGGAAAAATCCAGGAGCTACTCCCTGCTGTCCCTGAGGGTCTGGGAAGCAGGGAGAAGAATGTGTCTGCTTTATCTGGAAGCCTCCACCGTGGCCCTGGGCCTACTGCCTGATGGTGTCTGGTCCAACTCCAGACAGGGGAGAACCTGGAAGGAGGGCAGGGCCCCGAGTGCTCACCGTGCGTAGACTAGTTTGGCCACACAGTCTCTGCGGATGTCGCACTCGGCTCGGGAACAGGGCTTCCGGAACACCTGCTGCCTGCCTGCCCTGATGGTTCTGATCCGCAGTGTCTCCAGCAGTGGGTCTTCTGGAAGCTGTAGCAGCGAGGCTGACGTCCTGATAGAGCCTGAGAAGGATAAATCCCCTCCATGCAGACGGCCCTCTTCACAAGACAATGTGATGTCATCACAGTGGAACCATGGTGCCCCACGTGGACGGAATAAACCCTGGTTCAGGTGCAGGAGGCTTGCCCGAGGCAGAGGCAGGACTTGAACTCAGGCCTTCTCTGTCCCAGTCCACACTACCCCACGTGGGACAGATCACGTCATAAACCCTCTGACTTTTTTCTCACCTGTAGAACAGGGCCGCTGCTGTCTGCCTCCCCAGAGATGGGGGTGAGCAGGAACATCATGGTTTCACCGAGGGCATCGCCTTCCACATTCCAACCTCCCCGCCCCCCCATCCCACCCTGGTTGGCCCTTTTGTAGACAGGGCGGGCCCTGCTCCCTGG
>NC_138383.1:30798869-30807287 GCF_054177405.1 Leptonychotes weddellii
ATTCTGTTCGAGTTACATGCATCACCTTGTTTAATCTTTTCAACGATCGCTAAGGAATGTGCTGTGACGATGCCCATGACAGACAGGGGTGACAAAGGGAGAAGTTCAGTCGTAAGTCTACAGGGCACCTGGCTGGCTCAGTGGAGTGTGTGACTCTCAATCTCAGGGTTGTGAGTTCGAGTCGCACGCCGGGTGTAGAGATTACTTAAAATAAATAAATAAAATCTTCAAATCACAAGCCTGCAGGCCACAGACTTGGTAAAAGACAAAGGCAGGATGAGAACCCAGGCAGTCTGACTTGAGGTGCCTCCCAGGGCAGCCAGTGGGGCTCCCATGTCACCCGTCTGTCCCTGTGCCTTCCCTTCTCTAGAAGCAGACTATGAGACCACTCCTATTACCTGTGGGCCAGGCTCACTTCTGCGTGGCCAGTGGGGCTTTGGCCCTGGCTCCCTCTGGCCTTCTCTTAGCACTGGGGCTCTGACAGCTCAGCCTGGGGTAGAATCTGGGATTTTGGTCTCTGCACATTGGGCTCGATGTCCCAGGCCACACTGTACAGTGGATCCACATGGATGGGTCCCCATAGGCTACAGAGAAGAGACTCAAGTCCAGCAACTTGGAAACCCTCAGACCCTTATTGGGAGAGCAAGGCCTCTCCCACCATCCCCGTCTGGTCCCAGGCCGGAGGTCTCCACATGCTACCAGTGTTCAGGCCACACCTACCTTGGGAGAAGACTGCCATACCCAATGGGCAGAGGGTCATGATACCGCAAGGCCAGAACCCTGAGGTTGTCCACTTGCCCTGGGTTTGTCCCCATGTGCTGTCCCTCTGGCCAAGCTCTGGCCTGATGTGCCTATGCTGGCCATGATCCCCTCCCTGCCTGAGCAGCCCCCATCTAGAGGTAGAGGTCACTGTCCACTGCACTGCCACCTCCCTGCAGAGGCTTCCCTGTGGCTGCTGCCAGCCTATCCTGTATCCCCGCCCCCTGCTCTGGTGGGTGTGGGGGTGATGGGGAGGGCGGCAGTCAGCTCCGTCAGCAGACACAGAAGGGAGAAGGGAGGCCACTAGTGGGATGATGGGGGCCCAGCTCACCTGGGTCAGCACTCCATCTGAGAGGAGGGAAAAGTGGGAAATCGGAATTACTACGTCTGGTACAAACTGTCACTTAGTGATGTCCGACCCGGGGAGGTCACTTTACCTCTCTAGTTTTCTCAAGCATAAAAATGGGAAAAATCTCCACACACACAGGACTGTTGAAAAAACCAAGTGGACTAAGAAGTATGAATGTGATTTTAAAGTCTGAATATACTAGACGAACCTGTGATAGCATTACTTCTCTATTCTGTACTCTGATCACTGCAGTAATAACTGACCTGGGCCCCGCGCCCCCCCACCCCAGCCCACTGTTAGGTTTTACAGCACAGCACTGCACGCTCAATCACTGTCCTTTATGCCCTGTTCTCCCCGATGCCCTGTCCGGGCTCAGCGGCTCAGAGGGTAGGTGACTCCTTAGAGACTGCACAGTGGGGCTTAAAGTCCTAGATCTTCAGAGTTCAGAGTAGGGATGTATGAAAGGGGCTTCCCATCCATCACCTCTGCCAAACACAAGAGCTGTGCCTTTTCCTCTAACCTGAAAGATGTTGTTCTGAGTGGGGGTGTCGATACCCAAATGAAGCATGGCCTCTCTGGTCACCTCGAAACAATCCTCTGAAAAGGAATCCAAGTCACAGCCCAGGGTCAGGACCAGAGGTCAGCAGGGACATCGAGGGGTGAAGAAGGCAGGCCCTGCGCAGAGGGTGAATGGGTACTGACGGGCCAGCCCAGGGTGCTGGACAAGGCTCCCCCTACCTTCCAAGGTCCTGTCCGGGTTGGGCAGCCAAGAGAAGGCTGCTCCCTCAGGGAGGTGCCACTGAAGCCTCTCGTCCGTGCCGGCTCCTTTACAGATCTGTGGGAAGGGGTGGGCAGGTGGCCGAGGTGAGGGTGTGAGGAAGCCCAGGCCTGCATAAGCCTGGGGTTGCCATGAGAGGAGAAATGCTTTGATATCACAAGGTTGAGAGGTCCCTGCACAGAGCCCAGGGCAGGCCCAGAGGCAAAAGCCTTAGCAACAGTTCTGAATGTCTCTAACCTGATGCAAGAAAAGCCTGCTGAGGGGGCCTGTGGTCTGATGAGGAAAGCACAACTCCTGTCTGGGGAGCCCCAGGTCCCATCCGAGCAGGCAGACATACTATCCAGGCTCTGGGGGACCCCAAGTCTGATTTATAGGAGACACATCAGACACAGCTCTAGGGAAGCCCTCACTCTGTTGGAGACAGTGCCATTGTAAGAGTCCTCGGTCAGATGAGGGGGACCCAGTCCCAGTCCCAAGGACCTTTTGGTCTGATAGAGAAAGCAAATGCATCTCCATGTCAAAACCATCCTGGGAGGGCGCCTGGGTGGCTCAGTTGGTTGAGTGACTGCCTTCAGCTCAGGTCATGATCCTGGAGTCCCGGGATCGAGTCCCACATCGGGCTCCCTGCTCCGCAGGGAGTCTGCTTCTCCCTCTGACCCTCCTCCCTCTCATGCTCTCTGTCTCTCATTCTCTCTGTCTCAAATAAATAAATAAAATATTAAAAAAAAAAAAAAAACCATCCTGGGAGCTAAGGTCCAGCATGAGGCAGAGGAGATGCACAAAATCTGCAGGAGTAAGTGGCCGCCTCACGGAAAGCGGTGGGCAGGGCAGGCCTGGAGCATGGGGGCGGGGCGGAGAGGAGGGTTTGGAGGCTCAGACCCATCTCCACCCTACATCTGGGCAGCTGTGGGCCCAGCTTGACACAAACCTGGTAGAAGATGTGGAAGTTCCTCTCACTGGATGCCTGACAGGCCACTCGAGTTTTCTCCAGGAGGTACGTCTGGACTGCAGCTCCGGTCATCTGCTGGGCCCTGGGCACAAGCAGGTAGCCATTTATTAAGGACTTACCATCTGCCAGAATGCAACCTAGCCACTCCCCCCAAAGCTCTTCCACTTAGTCAAAGTGGGTCTTGAGGACTAGGGACCACTCAGCAGGTCCTCAGGTGGTCTGGAACATTCCCCTGTGACCAGCTCAGGTGGACAGGGCCAAGCTCTCTATATACCATTTTGTCCCATCTCAAGGCAGGAACAGAAGCCCCAGCTTCAAGCTCAGGGGTGCAGTCCAGAGAGGTGGTAGTTTAACTAGAAGCCCCGAACCAGGGTAGAAGCCAGGAGGAACTCACAAGCCGTAACAAGCACACCGCCTCAGGGTCTCTAAGGCTGGAGTAGCTAGAATTCTAGATTCAAAGATCACCCCCAGGTTCATTTATTCCACAAACATTACATGCCAGGAGGAGCAGGGTTCTGCCCATAGGAGTAGCCCAGGCTGGAAACCGCCCCAGCCACATTCGGCCTCCACATCCCCATCCTCCCATCAGCCAGAGTGGCAGTGGCCATTACCTGTTCAGCTGGAGCTGGATGAACTTCCCAAAGCGACTGCTGTTGTTATTCCTCAGGGTGCACGCATTCCCTAGAGATCACACCGAGGTTTATAACACTCCCCCATGCTGACCAGGTCCTCGTGGGCCAAGGTGGGGGCACGTCTCGATCCTCAAGTCACCTAACAGCCCCTTCGTGGGTTTCCATGAAACAGGGGACAGGACTAGGGAATGGGCACTCGCACTTTAGCAAATGTTTCCGGAGAGTTAGAACTTCTTGGCAATGAATTGGAATAAGCAAGTGTAGGTGGTCAGGGACTGTCTTCTTTGAAGGGAAAGGACCAAAACCAACAAGCTGTCACTATTGAGTTAGACAACATCTAGGTACAACAGACCTATCTCCACCCCGCATCTGGGCAGCTGTGGGCCCAGCCGGACACATCTAGGCTCGAGTCCCAACATGGGACACTCACTGGTGAGCATTCTTAGACAAGTCCCTTTCTTCTCTGAACCCTCAGGAAACCATATGTAAGAACAGGATTTGAACTAGGTGAGCCATGAGGTCCTCTCCAGCACACTGTTACATCTGCCTAGGCCAGAGGATGGGGTGACTCTAATGGAAGGAGCCCAAGGGCACCTGGGAGGTTGAGGGTCCAAGGCAGTGAGGCTCTCATTCTCCAACTCCCAGAGACGGGCTCAAAGCACTATCCCTCTCCCTGGGTGGTGGCAAATCCCAGAGGAAACAGAATTGAGGTACTGTGCAGAGGACACCGAGCTCACCAAAAGCTTCCATGACAGGGTTGGAGTTCAAGATTCGCTGCTCAATCCTCTCTGCAATCCTGTGGCTCTCCCAGGATGTGGGTGAGGCGGCCACCACAGCATAGAACTTCATCAGGCAGCGGGACGTCCAAGTCTGCGGCAGAAACAGCCCTGTGGGAGCTGTGTTCACATTCCCTCCCTCCATACCTCAGGATACGGGGCCCACCAGAGTCCTCTTCTCCACAGGCACATTGCTGACCGAATGGGGGAATGTTGAATTCAACTGTGTCCTTTACAGTGAAATGGGGGGGTTGCTCCCTTCTGCTGCTCCTAGTTCCAGAGGACACCTTTAAGAAATGAAGGAAGGAGGGATAGAGAAGGGACAACCCACCTTGACCTGGGCAGGCTACTCAGTGTCTCTGAGGGCTCATAGCTAATACTGACTACTCTGTGGCAGGCGCTGAGCTAAAAAGGATGCTTTCTGTGCATCTTCTTACTAAACCTATTGATGCACGTGCCAGGACATACCTGTTTTTAAAATGAAACTGAGGCAAATAAAGATACTTAATTTTACTGAAGATCACACATATAGTAAATGACAGAGTTCTGATTTACACCCAGGCAATCTATTAGAAAATTCCCAACTTGTTTTTAATCAGCTGAAATGAGGCACATTTTCACTTCCAACTGTTTGTTGCTAGGACATGGAAATACAATAGATTTTTACTTATTTTGTTTTTTAAAGATTTATTTATTTATTTGACAGAGAGAGACATAGTAAGAGAGGGAACACAAGCAGGGGGAGTGGGAGAGGGAGAAGCAGGCTTCCTGTGGAGCAGGGAGCCCGATGTGGGACTCGATCCCAGGACCTGGGATCGTATGACCTGAGCTGTATGACCTGAGCTGAAGGTAGATGCTTAACGAATGAGTCACCTAGGCGCCCCAGATTTTTATTTATTTACTTTGTAACCTGTTACTTTGCTCAACTCTCTACACACCTCACTACAACTTCTTTGTTGTAGTAAATTTCTGTAAATTCTTTTAGGTCTTTCTATGAGGTGGGAGTTGTTCCCTTCTATTTTCTGAAAGACTGTGTAGAACTGGTTAACATTACCTCCTTAAATACTTGATAGAATTCACAAGTAAAGCCATCTGGGCCTGGAGCTGTCTTTGTGGCCAGGTTTATTACTATGACTTCGGCATCTTTCATTGATAAATTTGATATATTTCTTGTGTGAGCTCCAGCAGTTTGGGTCTTCCAAAAGATTTCTCCATTTCATCTAAATTGTAGAATTTATTGGAATAAAGTTGTTCATAATAATCTCTTACCAATCTGTAGGATCTATAGTGATATCTATTCTTTAATTCTGATACTGGTAACTTGTGAATTTTTCTCTCTTTTTAAAGTTTGACTAGAATGTTATCAATTTTATTAATCTTTTAAAAGATATGGCCTTCCGGGGCGCCTGGGTGGCTCAGTTGTTAAGCGTCTGCCTTCGGCTCAGGTCATGATCCCAGGGTCCTGGGATCGAGTCCCACATCGGGCTCCCTCCTCGGCGGGAAGCCTGCTCTCCCTCTCCCACTCCCGCTGCTTGTGTTCCTGCTCTCGCTATCTCTGTCTCTGTCAAATACATAAATAAATAAATCTTAAAAAAAAAAAAAAAAAGATATGGCCTTTGACTTCATTTATTTTGTTATTTTTGTTTCCTATTTTATTGATTTTTCACTTTATTTCCTTCTTTTTATTATTATTTAATTTAAACTCTAGTTAGGTGACAGTTCAATATTGAATTCAGGGGTAGAATTCAGTAGTTCATCATTTACATACAACATCCAGGGCTCATCGTAACAAGTGCCCTCTTTAAGCCCCACCCACACACCTCCCTCCATCAACCCTCAATTTGTTCTCTACCTTCAAGAGTCTCTTATGGTTTGTTTCTCTTTTCTTCCCCCCTCCCATATGTTGTTTCTTAAATTCCATATATGAGTGAAATCACATGGTATTTGTCTTGCTCTGACTGACTCATTTTGCTTAGCATAATACACTCCAGCTCCATCCATGTCATTGCAAATGGTAAGATTTCATTCTTTTTGATAGCTGAATTTTCCATCTTTTTTTTTAATTTAAATTTTAGGTAGTTAACATACAGTGCAATATTGGTTTCTTTTATTTCCTTCTTCCTTATTTTGGGTTTATTCTTTTTTCTCCTAGCTGCTTAAGGTGGAAGTTCAGATCACTAATTTGAGTTCTTTATTCTTTTCTAATTAAGCATTTAATGCTACAAATTTCCCTCTAAGCACTGTTATTTTTTTAAAGATTTTACTTTATTTATTTTTAAAGATTTTTATTTACTTATTTGAGAGAGAGAGAGAGAGCATGAGAGGGGAGAGGGTCAGAGGGAGAAGCAGACTCCCCACTGAGCAGGGAGCCCGATGTGGGACTCGATCCCAGGACTCCGGGATCATGACCTGAGCCGAAGGCAGTTGCTTAACCAACTGAGCCACCCAGACGCACAGCACTGCTATTTTTTTAAAGCAGATTTTGATATGTCCTGTTTTCCTTTTCATTCAGTTCACAGTATTTTTCTAATATTCTTTGTGGTTTTATCTTTGCCCATAAGATATTTAGAAGGGTGTTAATTTCCAAATGCTTTGGGTATTTTCCAAGTATCTTTGTTACTTATTTTTAGTTCAATTCTACTCAGGACAGAGAACACAGTTTGCATGATTTTAATCTTTTCAAATTGAGATTTGTTTTAATGGCTCAGAATGTGGTCTGTTGGTGAGTGTATCATGTGTACTTGAAAAGAATGTTCAGGGGTGCCTGGGTGGCTCAGTCATTAAGTGTCTGCCTTCAGCTCAGGTCATGATCCCGGAGTCCTGGGATCAAGCCCTGCATCGGGCTCCCTGCTTGGCGGGAAGCCTGCTTCTCCCTCTCCCACTCCCCCTGCTTGTGTTCCCTCTCTTGCTGTGTCTCTCTCTCTCTCAAAAAAATAGAATCTTAAAAAAAAAAAAAAAGCTCAAATCTCTAACTATAATTTTGATTTTATCAAATTCTTTCAACTCTATCCACTTTTGCTTCATGTATTTTGAAACTGTACACATTTAGTATTATCTTCTCTTTTTTATATTTTAATTTTTTTAGGAATTTCTACATCCAATGTGGGGCTTGACCTCAACCCCAAGATCAACAGTCACATGTTCTTTCTAACTGAGCCAGGCAGCTGCCCCTAAAATGTTCTTTGTTCTGTATAACTGCTTCAGCTTTCCTTTGATTAATGTTGGAATGATGTATCTTTTTCTGTTTTTTTTTACCACGAACCTACCTGTATAATTATAGTGGGTTTTTTGAAGACCTATAACTTGAGTCTTGCCTTAAAAAAAAAAAATAGAAATCCAATCTGATGTTGTCTTTTAATTGGAGTGTTTAGTCTATATTCATTTAATGTAATAATCACTATGGCTGGGTTGAAATCTACCATCTTATTATTTCTTTGTGATTTGTTTCACATGATCTTTGTTACTTTTTTCTTCTTTTATGGTTGAATTTAGTACTTTTATGATTCCATTGTATCTCCACAGTAAATTGTTACTATCTTTGCCTTAGAGTGAATTATTTTTGAGGTTTTTGTTTTGTTTTGTTTTGTTTTTTTAAGATAGGGGGAGAGAGTTGGGGGGGAGGTGCAGAGAGAATCTTAAGCAGGCTCCATGCGCAGTATGGAGTCTGACATGGGGCTCAATCTCACAACCTTGAGATCATGACCTGAGCCAAAAACCAAGAGTCAGTTGCCTAACCAGCTGAGCCACCCAGGACCCCCTAGAGAGAATTATCTTGTAGAGATAAAAAATAAGATATCACATCCCCAATGTTCTTTACTCCTTTGTATCAATCCAAATATTCACCTGCTTTCATAGTCCTTTGGCCTAAAGAACTTCCTTTAATGTTTCTTGTATACAGGTCTGCTGGCAATGAATTCCTTTAACTTTTGTTTGAAAGTCTTATTTCACTTCCATGGTTAAAAAAATTTTTAGGGGTGGGGCGCCTGGGTGGCTCAGTTGGTTAAACGACTGCCTTTGGCTCAGGTCATGATCCTGGAGTCCTGGGATCGAGTCCCGCATCAGGCTCCCTGCTCGGCAGGGAGTCTGCTTCTCCCTCTGACTCTCCTCCCTCTCATGCTCTCTGTCTCTCATTCTCTCTCTCTCAATAAATAAATAAAATCTTTAAAAAAAAAAAA
>NC_138383.1:30807787-30830223 GCF_054177405.1 Leptonychotes weddellii
GGGCGCCTGGGTGGCTCAGTTGGTTAAACGACTGCCTTTGGCTCAGGTCATGATCCTGGAGTCCTGGGATCGAGTCCCGCATCAGGCTCCCTGCTCGGCAGGGAGTCTGCTTCTCCCTCTGACTCTCCTCCCTCTCATGCTCTCTGTCTCTCATTCTCTCTCTCTCAATAAATAAATAAAATCTTTAAAAAAAAAAAAAAAATTTTTAGGGGTGGCTCAGTTGGTTAAGCAGCTGCTTTCGGCTCGGGTCATGATCCCAGGGTCCTGGGATCGAGCCCCGCATCGGGCTCCCTGCTCAGCGGGGAGCCTGCTTCTCCTTCTCCCTCTGCCTGCCTCTCAGCCTACTTGTGCTCTATCTGTCAAATAAATAAATAAAATATTAAAAAAAAATGAAAGAAGCAAAGAATTAAAAAAAAAAATTTTTTTTTAAAGTAATCTCCACACCCAAAGTGGGGCTTGAACTCATAACCCTGAGATCAAGATTGTATGCTCCACTGACTAGCCAGCCGGGCATCCTGTGTTCTCATTTTTTTAGATATTTTGGTATTTTTGCTGGTAATAAAATTCTAGGTTGGCAGATATTTTTTTCTTAAAAAAACAAAAAAACAAAAACAACTTTCCTTTTTATTAAGTAATATCTACACCCAATGTGGGGCTTAAACTCACAACCCTGAGATCAAGAGTTGCATGCTCTACCAACTGAGCCAGCCAGGTGCCCCAAAAGATATTTTCTTTCAGCATTTTTTTTTCTTTTTTTCTTTCAGCTCTTTAAAGATGTTGCTATTACCTTTGGACTTGCAGTTCTTGTTTGTGTTTGTTTTTGTTTTAAAGATTTATTTATTTTCTGGGGCACCTGGGTGGCTCAGTCCTTAAGCGTATGCCTTTGGCTCAGGTCATGATCCCAGGGTCCTGGGATCGAGCCCCATATTGGGTTCACTGCTCAGTGGGGAGCCTGCTTCTCCCTCTCCCACTCCCCCTACTTGTGTTCCCTCTCTCGCTGTGTCTCTGTCAAATAAATAAATAAAATCTTAAAAAAAAAAAAAAGATTTATTTATTTTTTGAGAGCAAGCAAGCAAAAGAGAGCTAGAGAGAAAGAGCAAGCATGAGCAGGAGGGGCAGAGGGAGGGAGAGAGAACCTGAAGCAGAATCTGTGCTGAGTGCAGAGCCCGACACAGGGCTAGATCCCATGACCCTGACATCATTACCTGTACTGAAACCAAGAGTCAGACACTCAACTGACTGCGCTACCCAGGCATTCCTGGGCTTGCCGTTTTTGAAAGATGCCCGTTGTCACTCTTATCTTTGTTCCTCTTTTTGTAATATTTGTTTTTCTGGTTCCCATAAAAGTTTTCTCCTTATGTTTGGTTTTCAGCAATTTGACTATAATGTGAAGTATATTTTCTTTGTATTCATCTGCTTATTGTTTTCTGAACTTCTTGGATCTGTTCCTGCCATCTTTTGTTCATTGTGTAAGACATCACCTCTGACCCATGTGTTCTCTTTCTCCTGGCACACCAAGAACAACTATGGTAGGACCACAGGATACTGTACCATAGCTCTCAGATGTGCTTCTTTCTTTGTTTCTCAATTTGAATTATTTCTATTGATTTACTGTCAAATTCATTAATGTACTCATCTGCACGTCTGGTCTGTTGATAAGCATGAAGGAATTATTCATTATATTTTTAATTTTTATCATTTTCATTTAACTCTTTATAGTTTCCATATCTCTACTAAGGAATCTTTTCTAGAGACACTGACAAGCTCATGAGAAAAGTTATGGACATTCAGGGTCCCACAAGTTTAAAAAGTTACCTATAGTGAGGCTCCCTGGTTGACAATCCTATCCATAAAGATTCTAATCAGTTGCTGAATGAGGCATTTAATAATAATGCCTTATTCTTTTTTTTTTTTAAAGATTTATTTATTTATTTGAGAGAGCAAGAATGAGAGAGAGAGTACATGAGAGGGAGGAGGGTTAGAGGGAGAAGCAGACTCCCCGCTGAGCAGGGAGCCCGATGCGGGACTCGATCCCGGGACTCCAGGATCATGACCTGAGCCGAAGGCAGTCGCTTAACCAACTGAGCCACCCAGGCGCCCAATAATGCCTTATTCTTAAATATGAACAGAAACTTACTGATCATCAACTATTTGATAAACCTCTTTTACATGAATGACAAATATCACAACAAATGAAGGAAAAGGAACCAGAAGGAAACAGAGTCAATGCAAGGAGAAGACAAAAATCATGAAGTATCCTCAAAAATAAGATACTGAATCTATGAAATAAGACCAGGATGGTGGGGGCTGCGGGGAATAATATTCAGAGAACAAGCGAGAACTCTTAGAATTAACCTTTTCAACAAAAAATTCAAAATTCAAAAAATTGGAAGGTAGAGAATATCTCCCAGAAGGTAGAACAAAATATTAAGAGACGGAAAAATAAGTGAGAAAAATAAGAATATTAGACAATTAATCAAACTTCCTTCTAATAGGAGTTCCAAAAAGAGAGAACAGAAGGAAGGAAATTATTAAATTATTAGCTATAATACAAATTTCCCCAAATAAAGAACATGAGTTTTCAGGATAAAAAGACCCACACAAAATATCCAGCACAGCAAACGAAACAAAACAAAACAACCATACCAAGACATAGCACTTGAGTTTTAATACCTACAGATAAAAATGAAGACTATAAAAGCTTCTGGAAAGAAAAACAAATCGCCATTATGGACTGGGACTCTCTATCACAACACTCAAAAAATATAGAAGAAAAAAACCTTATAAATTTGGAAAAAAATGGTCTCTAACCAGGAATTATAAAATCCAGCACGAGGTGCAACAACTCAAAAATCTGCCCTGCATGTAACTTTTCTAGGAAGCTACTGAAGAATGTACTCCATAAAAACAAGGCCCTTAAGAAGTTGAAGCCATGGGCTCCAGCAACGGGTTAGGGGTGGGGGTGTTGTCATAGGACAGAGGGCAACTTGGGGGATCCCCAGAGTGAGGCAGAGAAGCTCCCAGGTAATAACTGTGTGGCAACACCCCTTGGCAGCCACCAGTCCAGGTGGGGCCAGAGACCTGGGCGCTCTGGGAAGAACATCACCAAGAAAAAAAAAAAGGACTTGATGTACTTGCTGGTGGATAGGTGTTATCCAGCTTTGGTGATAGGTTTAGTAATAACTTAATAATAGGTATATAGAAACTAAACAAATGAAAAAACGGCAATTATTAAGTAGAGGGAAAGTAAAAATTATACAAGAAAGGATATTATACTGCTTTGCTGTGAACAATATACACATGGCTGTAATACTGCCTATTAATTAGAAATCGTGATATGATTATGTATGTATTTGGGGGCAGAGAAAATAGGGCTAAAATCCTTATCAGAGTAAGAAATGAACGGATTAGGTAAAAAACTGAAAAATTAGTAACAATATAATGATGTTATTTAGAAATACAAATGCAAACACCCAAATAAACTGCTAGAAGATGTGAAAGTAGCTGCCTCTGGAGAGAGAAATAGTCTTGATAGATATGGGGTACGGCTGCTGTTTTTCTTTGTAAGCCTTGCAGTATTGCTTGATTTTTGAACTATGTAATTATGCTACTACTTATTAAACAACCACACAGACCCAGCAAAAGACCATAGCGGCTGCTCAATGAAGGGTTACTGAGTTCCAGCGGCATGGGTTTCAGGCCAGGTCCAGCCTCAGCTCCCCAGAGCAATTCTGGAGGACAGTGGGCTTCCTCTGGGGGCTGGGTATGAGCCACTGCACTGGCCAGTTTGAAAGAGCTCTTGAAGATCCTCTCCACACCCAAGTCCCAGCTGTCATCCCTGCAGCTGTCTTTCCTAGTGGACTAAGAGCCCCCTGAAAGCCATATGTTGCATTTTTCAGCTCTGTTCCTCCCCCTGCTACTCTTCAGGGGCTAGCCCACGGCCTAGAAGCTGGCAGGTACTCAGCGCTCGGCCATTCTCTCCTATGTAAGTACAGGCAGAGGCAGTTTCTGGTCTAAAAAATCCCTTGTGAAGGTACAAGCATTGTGGAAAAAGTGGGGTGGCTGGGTGAGCCTTGGCAAGAAGGTGGCGAGGCCTGGCCCGGTGGCCTCCTCTGACCAGCTGTGCAACTCCTTAACTATCCTTGTGCAACATTCTGTCTCACCTGTGGTGGTTCTGGCACCTAGGGGGCCACATGACCGCATCAAGTGCTTCTGTCCTTCCCCATAGCCAGCCCAGTGCACCGTGGTTGCCAGCATGGGCAACCCTGAGGGTACAGGTGGGCTACTCCAGTAACCCCTTCCTACGAGTCACCCCAGCTACTTTTAGGAGTGCTGCTATGTGCCAAGCATACCAAGTGCCTATGTGCACTGGTCCATTTAACTCTCGTAGGAATCTCAGGACTTACATGCTGGTCCTCCTGTCCCTGTCGTGTTACAAATGGAAGAACTGAGGTTTGCAGAACCTAAATACCTTTCCGATGTGCTCTTAACCGTATTCTGGAATCCCCAATACCTAACTTTTGTTTCCAGTGGTGTTAGAGCTAAGACCTTTGAGGAGAAAATGAAGGCTGAGAGAAAAAGTATCCACCCAAGGTTACATGGAAGAGCCTGGACTAGAACCCCATCTCTTGACTTCTTGCCGAGTGCTTGCTCACCACTGCACACTGACTCCCTGCTTGAGCCAGCCTATCTGGGAATGATTAGGCAGCAAAAGAACTCCACAAGGAATGACCTCCTCCCTCTCTGCCCACCCTACCAGTCACGAAAGAGGCCCTCCTACCTTTCCAGCACCACTCTCTCCGCTGACAATAATAGACTGGTTGACGGGCTCAATCAGGCTCTTGACATTCCTGTAGGTCTGTTCACCCACAGTGAAGATGTGGGGCTTCAGTTTCTAAAACATCAAGGGTTGAAAGGTCACATGAGGGAATGCCTGTCTCCAAGGAGTGGTTGATCCAATGATGGCTGAGATAGGGAGGCTTCCTCTAGAAAAATCTCCTGGATTTAACAGTGTTAGACCCAACTGCGGGACCCCTGTGGTGCCTATATCCGCTCATCTTTTAGTATGGAAGCAGCGCTGGCCTTGACCAGTCTATGACCTTAACACTTTATCCTCCCATTTTATTTTACCTTAATAGTCTTATTCTGCTTATTATTTTACGTTACTATACTTTGCAGCATGCAAAGAACTTTCCTACAAGTTACTGCCTAAAAAATCTATTCATTAGTTGGATAGCTAATCCTATTTTATGGACGAGAAATCTGAGGTTTGGAGGGGTTAAATAACCTTCCCAAGGCCACTCAGCAAGTAAAGGCAACTATGTGATTTGAATTCCTAGGCCACTATTCTTCTTTTTACCCACAAATATTAATTATCCTCAATGTGCTGGGCATTAAACTGGGCACTGGGGAAACAGGAAACCATGACATGGCTTTTGCCTTTGAAGAGGCTGTCAGTGAGATATGGGCTCTCAGGGAAGACTTGGACACTTAACCATGCATGAGCTTCCGAGGGCCAGGTCATCTGCACAATGCCTGGCCGGCCCGCACTGCCCATCCAGCAATCACCCCCTACCCAGCTTCCTGGAGAGAAGGTACTGTTGTAGATAATGTCAGAGCCATCCCTCTCTGCACCTGCCTCTGCCCCAGCCCCTTCTTCCCTGAACTGTTAAAAACCTCCAACTGTTCTCCCTGTATCTTGTTTCACCTTCCTGAACTTGACTCCCCCAACTTCCCGAGTAATTATCCCCATGGTGGGCTCCAGTCAGTCCCTCCAGCCCTGGGGAAGCAGCACTGTGCATACATTCTGCCTGCTGTGGTGCCTCAGACCCTTCGCCAGCAGCCCTGGCTTATCTCATCTATTGTCTCTCTCCCTGACAGCACCCTTTTTTTTTTTTTTAAAGATTTTATTTATTTATTTATTTGAGACAGCGAGAGAGGGAACACAAGCAGGGGGAGTGGGAGAGGGAGAAGCAGGCTTCCCGCGGAGCAGGGAGCCTGATGCGGGGCTCGATCCCAGGACCCTGGGATCATGACCTGAGCCGAAGGCAGACGCTTAACGACTGAGCCACTCAGGCGCCCCTGACAGCACCCTTCTTGCCAGCAAGTTGGCTCTTGCCTCTCTCTGAAGACATCATGCACTTAAACACCAGCTAGCCTATTCCCTGCCTGCACCACCTCCAACCCCATCAGAATTTATTCCTCTCATTCCTCCCACTGAGAGGAAGAAATGCTGAATTTTCTAGGGCACTCCTTATTATACATGATTTTATTCTTTCCCCAAAAAATGGTTCATTAAATACACAAATATACCTTTGTAAATCCTTCCCTCTTAATAAAGTCACAAACAAGAAAAAAGTCCATTATGCTATGTCCTTATTCTAGGTTCCAAACTCCGTTAAACATTTCTCTCTCACTTGGCACCTATTGTCACGTGTCCAAAATTCTTCGACCGCCTGGTGGGCAGGGCTGTGGCACCAGCAGATTCTGGATGACTGCATGGCTGGTGAATAGATGGATAATGACAGGGAAGCTGCAAGGAGGCCCAGGGGGATATGGCGGAGCCCTGAGGCCCAGGAAGTGGCTGAGCCTTACCCGGGGCTGAGGCGCAGCGTGGTATTCTCTCATCAGTGCTGGTGAGTAGAGCTGAGGGACGGCCTTGAAGGGGTTCAGAGCGACCAGGGTGCAGCCAGCATTGGTGTAGAACGTGTCTGCTGCGTACCGAGCCTGCAAACACCTCAGGACTGAGGCAGAGGCACCTTTAGCAAACTCTGGCTCAAATACAGACCCAACTGCCCACACAGACAAACACTGGCCTAACAGTGTTACCTTTGCAATTAGCCAAGTGCCTTTAGATCCCAGCAGCTACCTGATGGATAGGTACAAGATCTAATTAAGATGAGCCCCAAATCTGGAGCAAAGTCTGCCCTGGGGAGCCTGGGCGCAGCTGCCAGGCAGACGTCTGGAGCAGCCCACTGGCTCGAGGTCAGGAGTCCTGCCTGCCTTGGTCTGGCCAGGGGAAGCTGTGCAAACTACCCACATCACACCCCTACCCTCTTGGAGACAGCCCTTTTTTTAAAGATTTTATTTGTAAGGATTCTCTACACCCAACGTGAGGCTCAAACCCACAGCCCCGAGATCAAGAGTTGCACACTCCACCAACGGAGCCAGCCAGCACCAAGGGGTGCCTCTTGAGGACAGGGAGGCCCATACCTGTCTCCGGTGTCACGGGATTCACCTTGGTGAGGTCATCCAGCTGGTGCAGCGGGGCTTCCCCGCTCAGGAACTCCCGCAGGTCTTCTCTGAGGGATTCCCCTCCTTGGGCACCAGAGCCTGAACTGTGGCCATGAACCTGAGAGGGCACGAGAAGAGGGCCATGAAAGCTGGGACTGAGGCCAGCTGGCAGCAATGTAGCGGTGGGGGCCTGAGTAGCAGGAGGAGAAGAGGCCTCTAGTATCATAGTCTGCTTGGATTCAAACTTCAGTTCTGCCACTTACTAAGCCTGTGAACCTGGGTAAGTTACTTAACTTCTCTGAGCCACAGCTTCTTTATTTGTAAATAAAGGAAAAAACCAGTTCGCAGGGCTACTGGACAGAAAAATAAGAGATACACAAAGCACTTGGTGCCTGGCACACAGTGTGTACTCAATAAATGAACAAATGCTATCCCCTCTCCTCTGAACAAGCCCCAGCTTCCAGGCTGGCCAGCTAGGGGTGGGGCCCAAGGTGGGGGGCTGCTACAGGGGATCATAACCGCCCCCCCCCCCCGAAAAAGAACGATGGCTTGGGCTTTTGAAAGAGAAAGAGACCATTTAGCTTGTGATGAAAAACCAGCTGTGAGGTAGCCCCATGCCTTCATCACTTGGCTCTCGGGGCTTAAATTTAGTTAGTTTCCTCTGCTCTGGGTCTACTTGAGAGGGAGCCTGGCTTGGAAGTTGGATGAGGTTAAGAATAGGCACAAAGGGGAAAAGGCTGTTTCTCTTTCGCCCTTGCCGATCCTTGATGCCAACACTTTCCACGTGTTTCCTCTTTCCCAATTCCTCCCATGGTCTCATTTTTCCTCTGATCTCTCTGGAGACTACAGGGAAGATGGGGTGGGGAGTAGGAGAAGAGAGTAAGTAGTACCTGGCTGAAATCTGCTTTTGGAGAAAGGAGTCTGTAATAGGACTGTGTAGGCTTCCAATGAGATTAGTGAACCCTAAAAGTTCAAACCCCTCAAGCCAAGGTGTCAAGTGTCATCTGAGAGGCCCAGCAACAAGTTTCTTTCCAAAGATGTTGCCTGTTCTCTGAATTTGGGCCCACCATAATCCACAAGGCAGGCTCTTGGCCTCCAGGATAAAGGCTGAGGTCAGAGCATGGCTGGATCCATGCAAATCCCTTTGCTCTGGGCGGGGGGAATCACAAGCCGAGCCATAATTTATGATTAGCTCTGATCCAACCAGAGAAGTAGCTAAGTATAATGGTCAAGAGCCTAGACCTTAAAGCTAGATTCCCTGGATTTGAATCCTGATTCTACCACTTACTAGTTGTACAATGTTATGTAAATTTCTTAATCTCTCTGTGCTTCAATTTTCCTATCTATAAAATGGGAATGCTGGTAGCACCTAGGTCAGACACTAATAAGCACATCAAGTACTTAGAGAAGGCACCTGTGTATGCACCCCAAATTAGCTATTATTATTCTTTTAAAAACAGCTCTTCTTTAATTATGCAGTGATATATCAAGGCCTAAAAAGCACACATGCCTCTTTAGCCTGCAATTCTTTTAGAAAACGATCCTATGTAAAGGCCATAAGAATATTCAGTATATTTTGAGCTATTTATAATCGTAAAAAAGTTGAAAACAACCCACATGTCCCAATGGTGGACAATTTACAGTATATCCTTACAATGGAATAAAGCAGGTTACAAAAAACTATGCAGCTTCAAATATTTTAAAAATACATATTTAGAGGAAAACTAAAGGATATTTTCTAAAATGTTATCTCTGGTTAGTGTAATTATGGGTAATTTTAATGTTCCTTTTGCTTATATTTTCCACATTGCTTACAGTGAATGTGACCTTGAATAAGCCACATAACCTCTCTGAGCTTTATCTCCAAAACGGGGATATAGGAGCACCGTACATACAACACTGTAACTTGCTTGAGGACTAAACAAAATTATTCATGTAAAATGCTTAGAACAGTAGCTACTACTTAGGTAGGGCTCAATACAGAGCAGCTGCTAGTATGGTTATGATGAACATTACTGCTTTTTTAATTAAAAATAAATAATTAATAAATAAATAAGTAAATAAAAAGTTAAACAAACAAAAAAAGCCCAGAGCAGACAATTGTCCTGCCAGCTTCTCTCCAGTCTCAAGCTCATTTCATAAGACAAAAGTCTGGAAGATGATCAAGCAGTAGTGTCTACCAGGGCTCCCTTGAGGCTGGCTGGCTTTCCTCTTGGTCATCCTGATAACTCTCAGGCACCTACCTGCCTAGGACTCCACTAGACTGTGAGCTCCTGGAGAGCAGGTATCATCTTAAAACATCTGCCACAGCCCGGTGCCTGGCCACATTTTGTAAATAAAAATTCAGCAAATATCTACCTACTGGCATTCCCTTTGGACCGAGAGCTGCACGAGAAGGATGATATGGACAGGAGATGGGTGATTTGGAATCCTGAAGGCCTGGGGCCATAGTAGCCTTTTTAGAGAGGCAGAGGCCTGGAGTAAGGGCAGGTTTCATGCTGCAGTAGCAATTCCCCCACCACACGCTTCCTGATCCATTCATCAGACTCCTTTATTTCCACATAGGCATCTTCACCCACTGACCCCTCTGCTTGGACTGCTTACTTCCCTTCTCCACCTGGCTAATTCCTACATATTCTTTAAGGTTCAGCTTCAAAGAATACCTCCTCTTGGAAGGCTCAGGCTTCCACTGTACCTCAGCAGTTCAGGCTGGCAGGGACATCTCTCAGGACTCCCTCACCGGTTCAGGCTTGTGAAGTCACCAAAGTGCCCTAAGGATTCCCCTCCCCATCCCATCTTACTCATCCCAGGAAAAAGAGCTAAGACCACAACAGGAGAGATTCAAATTAGGTATCAGGAAAAGCTTCTCAATGATAGGTGAAAGGCACTGGAGTGACTACGTGAAGAGAGAAAAGGTCTTTCTTCTTTCTTCCTTCCAGGTCAGGGTAAGTGGAATCTTCATTCAACTAAGTGACAGATGGGAAAGTGCCTTAGATGCTTCAGGGCCTAGGTTACCTAAGGGTGAGGTTTTACCTGATGGAGCATCTTGCTTCAGTGTGGTCAGCCAGGGTGCTGGGTCACAGGCACAAAGAGTACTATCCACCTGGTCATGGGGGCACAGGTGGGAACATAGGTCCAGTAAAAGGCTCAGTTCTGGAGGAATCTGAGATGAATCACCTCAGAGCCTACGACATGACAGAGAAGACAAGGGCCAAACACAGGTGAGGGCTTCTTCAGGGTGACTCACTCCAGCTCCTCCCGCCAAGCAAGAAGAATCAAAATAAGAATCAGGGCGAGCCTGGGCAGAGAGGGAAAGTCTGTCCTATCCCCTGCCAATTAGGAAATGGGAAACTTTTATGAGAGCCTCCAGAGGCTCCCCGGGCTCTTCAGGGGCAGTTTTACTACAGAGGTTTGGGGTGGGGCTGCATATGTTCTGAGTCAGTGTGCTGTGGAGAATGGAGACACTGGGAGACAGAGAAGTCTCATGCCCTACCCTCTCCACTGGACAGAAATAGCCTATTTTTGTATAGCCAGTAATTGATAGACCAGGGAGGCTAGAGTCAATTCTTGATGCTCTAGGAAAGTTGTTGTGTGGGAGCAAAATTACAGCTCACTCACAGGAAAGCCGTATCACCTTCCTGGCCCACCTTGATCCTTTATCTTGAACATGGGGGTAGTAAAATCTACCTCACAAGGAGTGGTTGTGAAGGTCAATGATGTCATGGAGTACAAATCTGAATATTCAGTCATAGGGGGAATATTGTTATTAATAGTAAGGACTACCGAGGATGGATAATCCATTTGGCGACACTAATCAGGTAGAACAGCCCAGTGTCAACTTTAAAAAGGCAAGCATTTCAGAGGAGGAAAATCTGAGAGGGGAGTGTTGTGAGGCTATACCTAGACCAATCTCTGAAAAACTGTAAGTGACCCTAAGACTCAAAATATCCCAGGCCTCACACCTTCCTAGCAAGGAGGGATGAGGATGAGGGGTGTCTGTAATGGATGGACCCTGGCGGAGACTTGTTTGAGGCTCTGAATACATCTAGCATGTGAAAGAATTCAGGGATAGGGACTTCATGCAAACTGAAAAAAGGACAGAGAAGAGCATCAGGAATGTGTTGGGTACATTCACCTTGGACACTGATCATATGCTGCCAAGGGACAGCCATGGAGAGGGCAACCCCAGAGTCAAGGAAAACAAAGCTCCCTCACCTGGAAGCTCATTTTAAGAGAGAGGATCAGGGGAGCATAATAGGTTGTGGAGTTAGAAATCAAAGCCCACAACTCCTCCAAGGCAGATCACAAGAGCTCTCTAAGCCTTATTCCATTTACTCGTTTGCAAAAAGGAATACTAATACTTACACCTCAAAACACTGAGTTAAGGATCAAATGGGCTAGTACCTCAGAGAACGCCTTGCAAATGTTGGTTATTATGATGCAGCGTCCGTTCCCAGCCAAAGTCAAGTCAGATTAGAGCGGTTTTCTCCAGTTCTCCCAGCTCTTGCTCTCCCCCAGCTTCGCGGTTACCAGCCAAGACTTTCTGGAAAGGGTGTGACCACTGTGGGCAGAAGGGAGATGGTAATGAACAGATATAACACCAAAACAAGGCAAGAGGCAACCTGATCACTAGCTCCTCCGCCTCCTCCCCAGCCTCAGGTTCGTCCTCCCCTTGGAGGACAGTGGGAGCGCAGGCGAGAAGAGCTGGGTAAGGGTCCTGGGAACCCAGCTGGATCCGCCCCCAGCTTCCCTGCGGGAACAAGGACTCCCTCTCTGGACGAAGTGCCCGCAGGGACGAGGGCTGGGACGCTGCTCCGGAAGCACCTGGCACGGGGAGAGTATGCCCTTCCCTGGAAGGTGGATGTGACCCCAGCCAAGGGCGCGGCTGCCCTGACGCTTACCCGGGCCAGCTGCCCCTTCCCCGGTCCCTAGGATTGCGAAAAGAAGGGCAGGAGACGGGACTCAGCCTCCCAGCTGAAACCCTTCCCCAACCCCGGGCCGCCTCCTGCCAGCAAGGTGGAGAGGTGGAGGGGGGACCATGAAAGGTTCTTGTTCTAGGCAAGGGCCAAGAGCTGGGCTACCCCCTGCTGAGATACGAGACGGTCAAAAAGGAAATGGGAAAGGGTAGGCAAACGGCGCTTTGGAAAAAGGAGAGGAAGACGCCCTCCGTTCCTCTGCGCTCCAGGGGCAAACCGGCCTCCCTGCCCTTTCGGGGTCGCGAAGCGCTTCGGACCTGGGCTGGGGGTGACACTCACCGGTTCCACGGCCTGAGCCGCCGAGCGCGCGGCCCCCGCCAGGCCCGACTAGAAAGGCAGGCGGGCGGGCTGGGAGAGACGGCGGGAAGAGCCCGGGAGGGGAGGGAAGAGGAGAGGGCGGGAGCGAGCCGGGGAGGAGAGGAAGCCAGGACCGCCAGAGCGCACCGGCCGCCCGCCGCTCTGGCCCAGTGGCCGGGAGCCAGCCGGCTCCTCCCCCGGGGCGGGGCGCGCACTGGGAGCGGGGCGCACGTGGCCCGCTCTGGACGCCTGGGTCGAAGTTAGGGGCTCCAGCTAGGACAAAGTAATTTGAGAACCTGGGGTAAGATGGGGTTGAGACGCCGGCCTCCCGTATTTCGGCAGGAGACGCGCGGGAGGCAGGGCCTCCAGGGCCTCACAGGGCCTGGGTTCCTTCAGTAGAGGACGCCGTGGTCGAACACTGAGCCGGGCCCTCTGACCCCACCACTCTGAGAGACTCGTCGTGGGGTTCGAGGGGTGGCCGTGAAGCGCGTGACGCATCTGCTCCGGACTCCACCGACGGACCTAGGCAAGAAGGCAACAACTAGCGCGGGGAGCCTACGGGGCTGGGAAACGGGCTCCGGTCCTGGGCGGGGCGCGCGCGCGCGCGCGGAATCAGCCGGCCCGGAAGCGCAGGCCGCCCCACGTCGGCCGGAAGCGCGGCTCGGGAGGCGGAAGCGGGTTGCTCCCGCATGGCTCTGCGGTTGCGTTGGGAGTCGTGCAGCAGGGACCATGTAGACGGCCGGCTGCGGGGGCGCCGGGACACCGAAGGCACGTGAGGTGTAAGGGCCGGCGCCGCCGTGGCGCGTGTCAGTCAGGAAAAGGACTCCTTTATTTCTAAAAGCCAGTCGATTCAGATTGGTTTGTCATCGAGAGGAATTGTTGCTGGCTCAGGCCGTCAGGCATGCGTGCATTCATTTGTTCTGCATGGTTCTGGTTTGGCCAACAAACGTGTTCTTTCTGTGTGCCACTTTAAAGACATTGAAATATGAGAGAGGTGTTTTACATCCCTTTGAAACCACGAACACTAGTGTGTGCCATACGCCCAGGCCTCCCCCGCCCCGCCCCCTTCCCCAGGATTAGCATCCATTCTACCCATCTACACTTAACCTGAAAGCAGGGCTGTGACTGAGGTAAGGAGCAGCCTGGGGCTTAGGATGTCACTGGAGGGCTAGTATTTTGTCTTGGAGGCAATGGGTTCAGAGAGGCTCTTCACACAAACCAAGGTCTCCAACTCCAAGGTGTACTTAAATACCTTCTCCCTATCCTTCTCTGATTGACTTGAAGTCATTAGTTAAGTGTGTTCAGTTTGCATTACAAAATTTTAATAACCTATCCTAATGCTTTGTAATAGGAATTCCTATCTGTGATTCCATTTTCAGGGTTTATATGCCAAATTAATTTTCTTTGTGAGTCTGCGTTATACAGAGAATAGCTTTTTAACCAATGATTTCATACTATTAGCATGACATTCTTATCCTTTTTTAAGATTTTATTTACCTGAGAGAGAGTGAGCTCGAGAGAACACAGAGGGAGAGGGAGAAGCAGACTCCCCGCCGAGCAGAGAGCCTGAGGCAGCACTGGATCCCAGGACACTGGGATCACGACCTGAGCCAAAGGCAGATGGTTACCCGACTGAGCCATCCAGGGGCCCCTCCTTTTTTTTTTTTTTTTTTTAGATTTGAGAGAGTGAGAGCACTAGCGGGAGAGGGAGAGAATTTCAAGCAGACACTGTGCTGGGCGCAGAGCCGGTGGGGGGCGCTCAATCTCAGGATCCTGAGATCAGGACCTGAACTGAAACCAAGAGTGGGATGCTTAACCCAGTGCGCTACCCAGGTGCCCTGACATTCTTATTCTGATGTGTTAGCTTTCTTCCCACAATCCTTGGGGGAGGAATCACAAATTCTATTTTCTGCCCTGATTTGAAATCATTAGGCCTTAAGTTCTGCTCTGAAATCTAGGAATATGAGTAAAATCGGGGGCACTGGGTGGGGTAGTCGGTTAAGCGTTAGACTCTTGGTTTCAGCTCAGGTCATGATCTCAGGGTCTTGAAATCAAGCCTCACGTCAGGCTCAGAGCTCAGTGAAGAGTCTGCTAAAGTTTTTCTCTCCCTCTGCTCCACCCCGCGCACACATGCTCTAATAAATCTTAAAAAAAAGTAAAATTAAGTCATATATATGCCTATTCCACAAGAACATTGCTTTTCCAATGTATCCCTTTGCTCTTATCACAGGAAGAAGAAAAAATGTCTCAAAAGCAGATGAAGGAAGCTTTTGTCAGTAACCACAATGGAACCAGTGTGCTGGAAGTCACCCAGGGCCTGTGCTTACCTGCATTCTGTATCCTGTGCAGAGGGCTTCTGATCATTCTCTCACAGCACTTGTGTTCTTCACATACCTGGAAAACTAGATTCTTCATTGACTTTGTTTTCCTGATAGTTCCTCTGGTGGCCACTTTGACCATTTTGTCTTCATTTGTCCTCCTTGAGCACCTTGCTGTAATTATCCTTGGGGCAGGGCTATTCTATCAAATATACTGCAGGAGAACTTGCTATGCCAGAATGCCTGTCCAGAAAATACTTGAAAAATTCATGAAAATCAGTCTGGAATCAGAATACGTTCCAGCCATCTCTTGTTTCCGTGTAATTAACAGTGCATTTACTGCTATTGCCATTTTGGCTGTGGACTTCCCACTTTTTCCCAGAAGATTTGCCAAAACTGAGCTCTATGGGACAGGAGCAATGGATTTTGGAGTAGGAGGTTTTATTTTTGGGACTGCAATGGTTTGTCCAGAAGTCAGGAGAAAATACACGGAAGGGTCCAGATTTTATTATCTTACAAAGTCCTTGTACTCTGTTTGGCCATTAGTTTTCCTAGGAGTAGGACGATTAGTCATTATAAAATCCATAGGCTATCAGGAACATTTAACTGAGTATGGAGTTCACTGGAACTTTTTCTTTACCTTAGTAGTTGTGAAACTGTTAACATCACTGCTTTTGATTATTTTTCCTCTAAATAAATCCTGGATTGTGGCCATCAGCACTATTGTGTTATACCAGCTAGCCCTCGACTTTACCCCACTGAAAAGGTTAATTTTATATGGCACTGATGGTAGTGGCACAAGGATTGGTTTATTAAATGCCAACCGAGAAGGAATAATCTCTACCTTGGGGTATGTGGCAATTCATATGGCTGGTGTGCAAACAGGGTCATATATGCTTAAAAAAAGATCACATGTCAAAGACTGGATAAAAGGAACGTACTGTATTCTGCTGACAGCTATTAGCCTTTTCATATCTCTTTACATAGTTCAGGTAAATGTAGAAGTAGTATCTCGGAGAATGGCCAATTTAGCCTTTTGTATTTGGATAGTTGCTTCTAGCCTGATCCTTCTTAGTAGTTTATTACTGGGTGATATAATTTTGAGTTTTGCAAGATTTCTAATTAAAGGGGCTGTAGTACCATGTTCTTGGAAACCAATCCAGTTGTCTGCCACAAATAAAAAGCATTCAGAATCTCTAGTCTCTGAAGCTGAAAGAAAGGAACCCAGTCTTTGTTTAATTACAGCTATGAACAGAAACCAGTTAATTTTCTTCTTGCTGTCAAATATAACTACTGGTCTGATCAACCTGTTGGTAGATACGTTATACAGCAGTACCTTGTGGGCCTTAATTGTGCTCAATCTCTATATGTTTACCAACTGTTTAGTTATATATGTGTTACACTTGCAAGATAAGACTATAAAATTGTGGTGATCAGCATAGGTACAAAGTACTTGTGTTACAAAAATATTATTTTAATGAGGAAGAATATTAAATGTGAAGAAAGTGGGCTTTTGGCAACCCAGTGCTAACCATATTATAGAATTGAGTTTCAATCCTCTATAATAGTAGTGATGCTTACTGTTTTAATGTATCCTAACACCATATAATTTTAAAGAAACTGCAGTCGTGACACTGAAAGATTAGAGGGTAGGGAGGAGGATTTTTACTTTCCATCTTACATCACAAACCATTCTGTATTTTTTTATTGTATGACATAATAAAATTTACATTAAAACATCTCAGCATGATCGTGAAATTGTCAACACTTCTTTATTTTTTTTTTAAAGATTTTATTTATTTGACAGAGTAAGCACAAGCAGGAGAGTTGGAGAAGCAGACCCCTCGATGAGCAGGGAGCCTGATGTGGGGCTTGATCCCAGGACCCTGGGTTCATGACCTGAGCCAAAGGCAGAAGCTCAACCAACTGAACCACCCAGGAACCCCTGTCAACACTTCTTTACTGCTCAATTTTAACCTATTAAAAACGCCTATGTATAAGAAAGCAGGTGTTGACAACCAAACACTTACATACTATAAAGTCAGAAAACAATTAAATGCTCCAAAGAATGGACTGAATTGTGTGATGTAGTTTACATGCCTAGTAATTATGAGGTAATAGTTTTACTTCAGGACTAATTATTTTTTTTTAGCAACTCTGCTAGGGATGATAAGCAGGTTTCTTGGTATCTTGGAGCTTGTAATCCAGTGGGGAAACAGACATTGAACAACGATTACAAACTGTGATAAGTCATGAAGTATAGGTTACCAAGAGTGTCAAATCAAGAACTGATCTAATAGAGTCAAAGTTTTCCCCACATATGGTATTTTTTTTTTAAGATTTTATTTTTAAGTAATCTCTACTGCAACGTGGGGGCTTGAACTCATAACCCTGAGATCAAGAGTCATGCTCTGCAGACTGAGCCAGCCAGGTGCCCCCAGACTGTTTTTTCTTTTCTTTTTTTAAGGTAGTCTCCACACCCAGCATAGGGCTTGGGGGGTAAGGGGGTGTGGCGCAAGGTGGGGCTCAAACTCACAGACTGTGAGATCAAGACCTGAGGGGAGATCAAGAGTCTGAGGCTCAACCGACTGAGCCACCCAGGTACACACACCCCTAGATGGTATTTTTTTGAGCTAGAGCTGATTGATGGGATGAGGAATTAAAATGTGGTAAGGGAAAGGGTAAACAGCATTCTAGGTAGAATGAATCCTTCAGCAAAGGTCCTGAGTTGGAGGGCGGAAATCGCACATCTTGGAACTTAAGGTGGGAGCTCAGAAAAAGGGAGAGGGTGGGTAATAAGCTAGAGAGGCAGGCAGGGACCATACCAGGCATCCCTCATTTAATTTACCATGTTAAGGGGAAAGAGAACCAGTGAGAAAGTCAAGCACTAGGCTGATTTAATACAATGATGGCTATATTAACGTTTAATATCCTACTGGGAATTTGAGTCATTTAACAGTTCTAAGCAGACCTTTGAACCAGCTGTTTAGAATCTAAGATTTAAAAAAATGAAATCCTTAGTTTCCAATTATAATGTTTCCTGTATTTTGTTTAAAGTGGGCAAAAAAAGGAGTGCCTGGGTGGCTCAGTTGGTTAAGGGTCCAACTCTTGATTTTGGCTCAGATCTTGATATCAGGGTTGTGAGTTTGGGCTGGCGTTGGGCTCCATGCTGGGCATAGTGCCTACTTACAGAATAAAAATAAATTAAAAAGTGGACAAAAAAAATCAACTAAAATCTGCCTTTCTGTTGTGTTATATTTTCAAGGAAAAATCTGATTTTGCAGAAATAGTCAAGGGTCAGAATGCTCAAGTTAATTTTATATTTGGTAAGGAATCTGGATTATTTGTGGAGTATAGGTAGAGACTCCTCTAAAATTAAATTTTGGTTGCTGTTTTAATCAGTTGCCTCTAAATTAGTTAAAAATTTTATTCCTGAATTTGTTAAATATAGTCATGTTATTACACTAGTTTACTTCAATTTGTTACATTGATGATGGCTAATTTCGTATTTATGTGGCATTTTTGCCAACTATAATCAATGATATTTGGAGTTAATCTATTATTGAAAGGAATTTTCTCCCTAATCAGTATGTTGAGCAGCTATAAAAACAAAAATCAGATTCTATTTTCAATTAAAAAGATTTTTGAAATTTAACCAGTAAGATTATAGCATATAAATTAAGCACGACTAGGAAAGGTGATTGGTTCTCTTGCTATGTCACAGTGCTAATACCCCACGACTTACCTGTTCAAAGCGTTCAGAGCAGGGCCGAGGAGACTAAACATACTGTTCTCTCATTTAAAAAAATGTACTTTAAATTATTTGATGACTGAACGAACATGTTGTCTAACTGGTCTGTTGGTTTTCGGTAACTGCTCCTTCATTTTTTCTAGATCTTAAATATCTCTCGACAAGTTTATGTCTCACAATTACGGATACTGAATCATAACTTAAAAGAACAAAGTGTACTCTCTGTTTTTTCTATCTCCAATTATGAAAGTCATGTAAGAGAAAGCGAATGAAATAGCATTCATAAAAATAGAAAAATTAGTTAAAAAAAAATTCTGACTTGGCTCTAGTTTACAGAAAAGATCAAACACAGATTTATTGAGCTCCAGTGTACCAGGTATAGGTGTTGGGAAACAGAAAATAAGACAAAGTCCCTGCCTTACATTTTAACTTGCAGACATTATTTTCCCTTAAAAGAATTTTTCCCCTCTGAAAAATTTTAAGTGGTGAAAGTGTGTCTCTCCCTCTTTTTTTTTAATTGTTAACAGACACAACAAAACTTCCCACTGTCAGCTCATAAAAAAGAAAACCAAATTCACAGATTCTCAGATTTGGACAACAATGGTAATTTATTTATTTATTTATTTTTAAATTTTTAAAAGATTTTATTTATTTATCTGAGAGAGAATGAGAGAGAGCACATGGGGGGGGGAGGGTCAGAGGGAGAAGCAGACGCCCTGCCGAGCAGGGAGCCTGATGCGGGACTCAATCCAGACACTCCAGGATCATGACCTGAGCCGAAGGCAGTCGCCCAACCAACTGAGCCACCCAGGCGCCCAACAATGGTAATTTAAATAACATTCTGCTATTGATTTTATTACCACATAAAATAACGTGGTTATTATAGTGAAAACAACAAAAGGTATTCTAATTGGCTAATTTCCTTTTCAACTATCAATTTTTTAAAAAAATATTTATTTGACAGAGAGAGAGAGACAGCAAGAGAGGGAACACAAACAGGGGGAGTGGGAGAGGGAGAAGCAGGCTTCTCGTGGAGCAGGGAGCCCGATGCGGGGCTCGATCCCAGGACCTTGACCTGAGCTGAAGGCAGACGCTTAATGACTTAGCCACCCAGGCGCCCTTCAACTATCAATTTTTTAAAAAAGATTTTAAGCAATCTCTACACCCAAAGTGGGGCTCAAACTCACAATCCTAAGATCAAGAGTCACATGCTCCACTGAGCCAGTCAGCCTACCACTCAACTATCAATTTTTGAGGACAGAGAAGGGAGGGGGATAGAGAAGAGAAGAATATAATCTGGTCTACGACTTTATCCTATCGATAACCTCCAGGAAGTAACTCATTCCCATAACTTTTTTTTTATTGTTTATTGTTCATTTTTTTTTAAGATTTTATTTACTTGACAGAGAGAGAGTGAGAGAGGAAACACAAGCAGGGGGAGTGGGAGAGGGAGAAGCAGGCTCTCAGTTGAGCAGGGAGACCGATGCGGGGCTCGATCCCAGGACCCTGGAATCATGTCCTGAGCTGAAGGCAGATGCTTAATGACTGAGCCACCCAGGCGCCCCAATCATTTATTTTTTTTAAAGATTTTATTTATTTGACAGAGAGAGACACAGTGAGAGAGGGAGCACAAGCAGGGGAAGTGGGAGAGGGAGAAGCAGGCTCCCCACTGAGCAGGGAGCCCAATGTGGGGCTCGATCCCAGGACCCCGAGATCATGACCTGAGCCGAAGGCAGATGCTTAATGACTGAGCCACCCAGGCGCCCCTCTCATGACTTTAATTTTACACAATTTAAACTGGAGGTATCTACCAACATGTATCAATAGCTTGTGTTTAGAAGATGACGTTTTATTTTTATTGAGCATTGACGTCCAATATGATGTATAAATCATACAAAATCTTATTTTGCTCCCTAGGAGTTTATGTGTAGTCTATGAATATAGGAAATAACATAAGGAATAAATCAGTTCTCTTCATTTCTTTTAAACCTAGGTTGCTTGGAAAATAGTCCTATCTCATTTATGCTTGAGTTTTGTGGCTGGCTCTTGCACACTGGGAATCTAGTAAGAAAAAGAAAGGTATTTTGTTGATAATTTATTACCTCTCCATCACTCTGTTACTAGGTACCAGCAAAATGTCCTCTGCTGTTGATTGCGTTCTCCTGGCCTTTCAAATCCTTCAACCTTGCCTTTCACAAGGCCTACATCAAAATTTAAAAATAGGCAACATCTGGCTTTTTTATGTAGTAATAACTTATTTTGTCAGAGTTAAGCTCTCTAAAGGCAGATACATAGTCATGAAATATTTGCTGCAGTATTGGTTTTAGCAGAAGCTAGACCAATAGTGAAAATGAGTGCCTGCTCTAAAACCAAGAATATATGTAGTTAAAACTTCTAAAAGTTGTTTTCCAGTGAAATAATTTTCTAAGCATTTCTCCTCAAATATTGATCATATTTGGAGCACCCAGGCTATCGCCTTACCCCCTTAAGAACTTACCTAGCAAATTATCCACCTTTTTAACCTTACAGTTTTCACTGAATACCTATGGTATTGTCCAAAGATACTAAGCAGCATGCTCAGTGGATTAAAAGACAAATCCAGGGGTGCCTGTTTGGCTCAGTTGGTAGAACATACAACTCTTGATCCCAGGGTTGTGAACTGGAGCCCCACATAGGGTGTAGAGATTACCTAATAAAAGAGAAATCCAAGTCAGGGAAAGTAACCTCAGATGGAGACTGTTGTGGTACCATTATGTTTTATATCTGGGTTTTAATGCTTTTTCTAACTTAAGATTTAAATCCCCCAGGGTGAAAACTCTCTTCTTTGGTAGTACCCAGTGCGTACTCAATAATCAAAGTTATTTAAATTAGCACCTATATATTGAGCTTGTCATTTTCAATGTCCTTTACCAACCACAACCCAAAGAAGTCTAAAAGGTATAAAGTAGGTACGTTAATTAATATAGTCTTTATAAGAGTGCCTTTCGGTCTTAAAAGCCACAGTACTTTTTTTCCTCAGAGGAGTATTTTTACATAAAACACAAGATTCTCTCAAAAGTCCAAAGTTTGGGGAGTAGGAGACCTGGATTTCGTCGGGTCTCAGGAATTCAGCTGGATAGGGATCAAACCACTCTGAACACCTACAAACTCAACAGGAGATCAAAGAAAAGAATAGCAACAACTCTCTGAACAGAAAAGCGACCACTTTCTGGAAGGTAGGACGTGCGGAGAAGTGAATCCGAGGCGATATTCGGGAGGATAGACGGCGGGGGAGGGGCCTCCGTCAGCCGCTTCTGGCAAGTGATAGAGCCACGGAGCACAAAATCGGAACTTTTAGAAGTCGGCTCTGCTGAGGGACGTCACTCTGGTGGCTAAGCAGGAGGTGGAACCCTCGTGGGACAGTGTGGTCTCAGGAGCCTCAGGGTCACAGAAAGACCGGGGGTGCCTGAGTGCAGCAGAGCTCCCAGGTACTGGAGCAGGGAAGCTGGCTGCAGAGACAGAGCCCAGGTGCAGGCTCTCAGCTCGGGGTTGCCATAAACCGTGATCCGCGGCACAGTCAGGCCACTGCTCCTCCAGCAGGGACCCAACAAGCGGCAGATCCGGGGAGACTCACCTTCTTCCCCCGGGAGGAGAGGTGTGGGAGCGCACCGCAGGGATCTGCGGGGTTTGGAGACTCCACACGGGGTCGCGTGCCAGAGATAGAAAAGCGCGGTCAGAGGCCGGGTGAGCACAGAGTGTGGCCGGAGACCGGGGAGACGGGAGTGACTGACGGCTTTTCTCTGGGGGCTGACTGAGGAGTGGGGCCCCGAGTTCTCGGCTCCTCCGGGGCGGAGATTGGGAGGCCGCCATTTTCACTCTCCG
>NC_138383.1:30830723-30837851 GCF_054177405.1 Leptonychotes weddellii
AATCATGGAACACTATATCTAAAACTAATGATGTAATGTATGGGGATTAACATAACAATAAAAAAATAAAAAAAAAAGTCCAAAGTTTGGCTATGTAGTCTAACCCGTCAGAAGCTACATGCTCGTCCTATATGCCTACAGGATCTAAGCTAACAATCACGTTGTTCTGCTCGCCAAACATGGCCAAAAGACACAAATAATAAATACTGGATAATCACACCTTTGGGACTGAACAATGGTTCTTCCAGTTTATTATGTCACCCAACCTAACAGTGACAACACAATGTCAAAAGTGAACATGGCTAAAGATGTACTGCGGGGTTTTTTGTTGTTGCGAGTCTCTAAGATTTCAGGTGACGAAAATACTTTTTACAGATCAGTATCACTGCTCTAGCCTAGTCTACCAGGAAATACAGATGTCATCAGGATTAGTTAGTTGTAAGAGCAGCAAATGGACTTATCCTTAAAGTCATCAAGACTTTCATAGGCAAAGTACTTCCCAATAACTGGTTTTGGCTTTACAACAGGCCTCCAAAGCCTTCAAGGTAGGAAATGAGTACATGGTGGCACGCAGAGTGTAGATGAATTGCCTTTATAGCGGCTCTGCTTCTCAGGAGAGGGTCAGAGGGAAGGGCCTTTACCCGTCCCAGCACTTTGCCCAGGGGAATCCGTGTCCCGAGTCCCTAAGTTAATATTAACCCGGCCCAAGAAGTTTCTCTGGCGAGTGCGTTCACGAGCCTCTCCTCACAGTCTTCCATCTGCCTCTAGTGTAGCAACTACAACGCAAAACCGTCAGCACTTAGTTTCCCTCGGCGGGATCTTGACGCAATCGCAGTCAAGGAAGCAGTGATGCGGCTGGCTCCCGGTGAATCAGGGCGTTCAGGGAAAGCGGCGTCAACTACCTGGAAACCAAGCTCGGAGTTTCTCGCTCACCCTCCAGACGCTCGTCTCCCCTTCCCTCATCCCGCTTTCCGCTCCCACTGACTTGGAAAGCCTCAGCTCCTTCCCACTTACCGAAGTCCTCCCGGGGCCTCGACCCTCGGGTGGGCACTGAGTCAGCTCGGCTCGGCACCCTTCGGCCCTCGGGAGAGCGGTTCCCAGGCCCGAGCGGCAGGGGGACAGAGGTTCGGGCCTATTCACTCCTCCTGGCAGCCCTATTTCGGATTTATTTGGGTAGCTAGACTCGGGGGAGGGGGTCGGTCACGCGCTCGAGAAGCCCGAGGGAGCACCCCCACCCCCTCCACCAGGGTTTCGAAAGAAGCGACCCGGGAGCGGCGGTCTACAGTCTCGCGAGAGGAGGCGCCCCCCCCCCCCCCGCCCGGAGTTCTCGGCCCCTCCCTGCCCCACCCTCCCCACGTCCCCCGCCCTCCCTCCCCCACTCCCCGTGGCGCGAGCGGCTGACTGAGCCTGGAGAGGAAACAGCATTCGGAGCCGCGCTCCCGCCCAGGCCGGCCCTGACGCGGGCCTCGTCAGCCGGTAACGGGGAGCAGAGGTGGGGGTCAGGGAGGCGACCACGAAAACGGTGAAGGTCAGAACCGAGAGGCCTCCTCCGAGAAGGGTGAGGAAAGGGTCTGAGCCTCCTTCTACAGACTCTGCAGAGCTGAGGCGGGGTCGACCCCTCCCAGGGGCGGGGTCGCGCTGGGCAACTGCAGCCCTGGGGACTGACTGGGCGGGGCGCGCCAAGAAAGGGGAGGAAGGGGTCAGCTGGGGGTTGAGGGCTCTCCGGCGGCGGGAAGCAGGAGGTGGGCTGTGGGGCTGAGGCCGTGGGTGGGGTCCTGGAGCTGGGACTCCGGTGACGGGCTGGGGAAGCCCCGGGGCCAGCGGGTCCCTTCCGCCTCTCCTTTGGACCCTGACTGGAGGCCGGCGGGGGTGGGGGCAGGGGAGGGCGAGCGGCGCGAGGGGGCGGGTCCCGGCGCTACTCGGCGCTGATTGGCTGAGCGCGTGTGGAATCGGGTGATGGGAAACGCAGCCCGGTTCTCCCGTGCCCTCCTGCTCCTCTCCCTCCCCCCCGTGGCGAATGTGCTGCGCGGCGGCGGGTGCTTACGCTCGCGGGGTTTGGCTGTTGCAGGCAGGAGCTGGGAGGAGGCGGCAGCGGCAGCGGCAGGAGCAGCGGCGGCGGCGGCGGCGGCAGCTGGGAGGAGGTGGTGACGGTGGCAACGGCAGCGTCGGGGACGATGGCGCGACTGGTGGCAGTGTGCAGGGACGGGGAGGAGGAGTTCCCCTTCGAGAGGAGGCAGATTCCCCTCTACATAGACGACACCCTCACGGTGAGCGGGCCGGGCCGGGCCGGGCTCGCCGCTCCCCTGGCAGCTGTTTCCCCTCCTCCCCCTCCCCCAGGCCGAGCGCTGCGCACTGGAGAAAGAGTGTGTTGCAACTCCTAGGCGAGGCCTCCTCTCCGGCAGGCCCCACAAACTCGCCTTTGCAGTGTGTCGCACGGTAACCTCTGCGGGCCCCTAGCCCAGCGCTCCGTAAGCATTTCGAGCCCCTCTCGCCAGATTTTCCTTCCTTTTTGAACCTCTTGCTTTCCCCTGCATCTCAGCGAGACGCTGCTTTTGCCAAAGCCCGCGCCTCGGAGAGGAGTTGAAGGATCTTGGGCGTTTAGGGCCTATCCTTTACAGAATCCACCTACCCTCGGGGAAGCTTCATTATCTGGAAATGTCGCAGCTGCACTGCTACCTGCATATTTTCTCTCTCAATATTATAGCTCACTAGGGAAGCTTAATTACTTAAGGCAGAGTGACATGCTCTCGCACAGTAAAGATTCCACTAAAATGATTTGGTTTCATTGCAAATAGTGTCATATTGCCTAGTACATTAATACTCTTTGAAATGATTGTAGTGCTAGGCCATGACTCTTCAAAATGGATTTTCTTGGCAGTAGTTATTTTTTAGTGTACAGGTAGCCTTTTCTTTCTTTTTTTAATAAAGCAAAATTATTGAATGTGTAAGGGCATTATAAAAAGCTGATTGTTCATCTCGAGTGTCAAAACCCACTTCTGGGTAGTTTTCTTTTTTAGAGTTGATGGTAGTATAGCATTACTGACCCTCTGCGCTGTGTTGCTGTACTATTTCCTTTGAAAGGAAATGGCAGAAATTTGAATTGAATCTGAACAGGAAATGAGTGCAGTTGCTTGCCACTATTTCGTAAAAAATGAAATGAACCTTTTCTGAATATCTTTTGAAATCTGCATTTTGATGATGCTGAAGCTTTGGATTATACATTTGCCTATTTTGATAGGTGTAACTCAGTCTCTCTATCATATTACCTTTGCCTTTTTGCTTTTCAGAGGCAGTTCTGTTTTGTTCTTGAATTTTTTTTTGGCAAATATCTATTGAAGTTTTTTCAAATTTTATATAAAATGCAAGTCATTGTAGAGCTGCCACTCTGTGCCTTTCTGTTTGCCAGTCTCAAGACTTGATTGAGCTGCAGTATTTTTAGATTAGAAGAGCTATTTGGTGACTTAATTTGTTAGAACTTTTTATGTGAAAGCATCTTTTTTTTTCATGGAAAGAAAGTGCATTTTTTTTTTCATGGAAAAAGAATGATTTGGCCTGACATAAGGTAAATAGAGTTTGTGTTGATTCATTAGAAAGTGCCTGTATGCCTTGGTTATGATTTCTGTATTTTTTACATTAAAAGTATAATGGAATTGTATCTTAAGTTAAAAAACTAGCACTCTGATCAAATTAAATGATGCATTTCTCCATTTGAAAACTCCTAATATGAGTTCATTTGTTACTTTCTTCTCTTCCTCTTCTTACACAAACACTTTTCTAGAGCACGTAATTTGGTATAAACTTTCTATGATTATTGTCCCACAGTGTCTTTGAAGTTTAAAAAAATCCAATGGGTTTAGACATAAGGTTACTTTTGAGTGTATAATATCAAAACATAGGGGAAATCAACATAAATTTGAATATTTACAGCATTTTAAAAGACACGTATTGACACTTCCTGACACTTCTTTATGGTCACATAACCACCTTTTGTGTGAATGGAGCATTGATACATCTGTCATATAGCACTTTAAAACAGTGGGTGTTTTTATACTCTGTTCTCTGTACAGTGATACTAGTTTCTAAAATTTTCCATAGAAAAAGATGTAACCTTGCACTGTGATACGTGATTGTACTTATTTCTCCAGAAAAGTTGGGATTGGACTGAACCTGGTGATGGAGTTTTGCTTTTATTGTATTGTGGACTTGTGACCAAGGCAAATAAAATTTAGGGTCATTTAATTTAAATATCCCAAATTAGCATTTTATTTAGGAAAAGGTGCAGTTTTTCTTGTCTTTAGAAGGGTTTTTATCACTAGGAATGAGTGGGACTATTTATTGCTTTGTCTTGGAACTTGTGCATAGTCATTGAATGCTGGTTAGTGAAAATTCTTGTCAAAAATGCATTATATTTAGGGAAACAACTTTCAGAACTTTCTATCAAATACTACTCAAAAGAAGAAGGCAGAGCAAACACCTGTTGGGGAAGAGGGAGGGAAGATGCCTGTAGCAGAAGTTTATGCTCTGCACTGGTCCACTGATAGTTTGATGGCAGTGTATCCCTGAAGTTAACATTTGGTCTGGTCTTTGTTCTTAGGGTCCATAGGTAATGCATTGAAAAAAGGTTGTGTGATCTTTATTTCAAGTAGTCTTAGAATCTTGTTAGCGCCTACATGTTAAGTCTGGTTACAGCTTTCACAGTTCAGTTACAAATGTATCATTTTAGTAACAGAAGTTGAAACCTCTAGCCTTAATTCTACTGATTTTAGGTTGGACTTTATAAAATGAAATTGAGAAGCTTGTATGTGAGGAAGTAGTCTCCTCCTTTACGTGGTATGTTAAATCACGTTGAAGACTCATTTGGTAATTCTTAGTGGGTTTGAATACTTGAGTACAGCTGATATAGGTGTATTTGAGAAAATCCCAAAGAAGTAAGTTGGTGGAATATTTAGGAAAGTGGTATGCTGTGTGGCCAAAATGCTTTTTGGTGTTACTAGAATTGTAAAATAACAAATGGGCAGAATACGGATTTTATTTTAGAGATATTTTTGGAAAATTACAATTTTTACACATGATCTTAGCCAAAAGGCCGAGAAGCGATGGAGAATTACAATTTTTAAGTGAGTAGTTTTTTTAAAAAAAATTAAGAGTCAAAATTTACACTCTTTATAAAATAATCTTGAAAAATAACGGTATAACAAAGAAAAAAAATTATCCTTAATCCTACTTCCCAGAGATAACTAAGGAGGTAGCAGCATTTGCTATAATTCTAGTCATAGACACACACTTAGATGCAGAGTTGAGATGTATTGTTTACTGTAACATTTTATATCTGGCTTTTTTTTCCCCCAGTAAATGTAATACTGAGAACATTTGTTCTTGTCATTCTTAAGCAGCTTTATTGGCCATATAATTTGTTGTGTGACATTCCATAATTTAATTATTCTTCCTTTGTGGATGTAGGGGTGATTCTACTTTTGACTATGAATAACATAAAAATATAAATAATGCATAAATCTAGGCATTAAATTTTTTTTTCTCAGGCTTTGAAGTACAGTTCTGGATCACAGAAGAGCCTTTTGTAAAGTTCTTGATACATAGTGTCACATTGCTATAATATTGCTGGGAAGCAGTTTACCCTCCTAATAATTCAAACAATCTAAATGGACTAGAGACTCTGATAATGGATTTTAATGGAGACATTAAAAGATAGTAAATGTTAACATATCCACTTATATATATATATATATATGGGGATTAGGTGTTTAGCATTTTTAAATTTAGTATTTAATGTTTTCTTTTAACTCTTAAGTATTTAATTGATTTTACCAAAGGTGATAGATGTTAGAAATAGCTGTGAGGATGAAGTAAAAAAGTAAAGCTAAAGTGACAGTGACTTTTAATAAATACAGATTTAATATTGTTGGTTAGAGCTTGTGAGAATGTGCTAAGAACAGATTATTTGTGGTCAGGAGAAACCAGGACAGATATTTAAGAGTGAAAGTGGGTAATGGATTCAATAAACTTTATAAAGCAGTAATTGCAGGACAATGACTGGTTCTATTTTAGACCAGTGAGGGAAAGGCAACCTCATCATGAAACAGAACACTAATGATTCCTCTGTGAAACCACACCTGAAATACTTTACATGACTGTCTTCCTTTAGGTAACCTAGAATCCGAAGATTAAGTCAAGGAAGCGGTTTTAAAGAATGGGAAAAAATAGTGCTACTCTCCTCTTTGTCTTCTCTTTTTCCTTTTTTCTTATTGTTCTCTCTGAACATTAAAGAGCATATAGTGATTTACCAGAAAACAGCAAGGTAAAAAGCCATTGTCCTAAGTGTTTGAAAGGCAAGGACAGAATAATTTAGTGTGAGTGCAGAGTTTGTAACCAGGGTGGTATAGAGTAAGTACAAGAGAAAATTTAGTATTATCCAAGCCAGTGAAACCCAGGAAAGACACAGTAGTAGACCTAATCTTGACATTTATCTCTACTAGTTAGGTGAAAATCAAATGATCTGAAATGAAGATTAAAAAAAAATTTTTTTAACCCTGTCCCTTGTACCTTTTAGAAAGGATTCCTAAAGCAGGTATTATCCATTAAATTATATATATTTTAAATGTCAGCTGTTAGATCTCAGTGTTAGATTTGTTCTTTGACCTCCGCTTTAATTATTAAAACAATAAAACATAGTTGATAAAAATAAAAATTCATTATACAGAGTCAGAATTTAGGATTTCACCTATGAACCAGACTGGAGAGACCTGGATTTGGTTAAATAAGGAGCATTCTTTGAATGTTCCTAAAATTGGTAGCTTTGATCTTAAAATAGTATAGGTAATTATCTTAATTTTTTTATGGTGGCAGTTGATACGTGGTGAAATGGTGTGCATTTGTATCAAACAAGTGAGAATGCAAATTAAGGTGTTAGTTGCTTAAATGGTAGATTTGGAGTGACCTGCAGTGTCCTGTTCAGTTACATGGCTTTAAAAGTTTTCCTACACCTTTTTTCTGACTTGACAGTATAGTTTCTTTGTGTTTTAAACCATGTAGTGATGACAAAAAACATGTGAGTTAACTGTACAGTACTATTAACTATTTTTATCTTTTATCAGTTTTCAAGGACCAGGA
>NC_138383.1:30837951-30890368 GCF_054177405.1 Leptonychotes weddellii
TTTTTTTTTAAAGATTTTATTTATTTATTTGAGAGAGAGAGAATGAGAGACAGAGAGCATGAGAGGGAGGAGGGTCAGAGGGAGAAGCAGACTCCCTGCCGAGCAGGGAGCCCGATGCGGGACTCGATCCCGGGACTCCAGGATCATGACCTGAGCCGAAGGCAGTCGCTTAACCAACTGAGCCACCCAGGCGCCCAAGGACCAGGATTTCTAATATTGGGATTATTAATTTTTTAAAAAATTTGAGTAGACTGTTAAATATAAGTACAATGGACGGTATGGATCATTAGTTTTTTTCCCCATATATTTCTGTTATCCTCATGAGTTCATTTAGAGCCACCTTGTTAAAGGAGACCAGTGACCAGTTTTACTTAGTACTGTTGGTGAAGTTAACATATGAAAGTGCATAGAACAACACCCGGTATATGTGACGCTACACTAAATGTCATTATTATTGCTACTACCAGTCTTCGGAGATATTAATAAGACTGTAAGAGGGAAGATTAGAGAGAAGTCAATAAACCTGAAAATGGGGTAATTGTTCCTTGAACCTATGAGATTTGGACATAATAGTCTATGTGTATGGAAGAAGAAACTTCCAGAACAATAAAGCTCTTGAGATGGAAGCATGTCTCTGAATATGGTATAATGAACATAGAATCGGAAGCAAGGAACACTGACTTTTCCCCCTTGGTAATAAACAGTATATATGCATTGTAATAAATTTGGGAAAGGTAGGAACACATAAAGGAAAAACTCTTAATCTTTTCACTGCCTAGAGATAGGCCACATCTAACATGCGTATTTTCTTTTTCTGTAAGAAAGTATACCTGCATACAAACATTTGAATCATTTTGTACATGCAATTTTTGGTTCTGTGAAATACAGTGGTATCCTGGATTGTTGAGTTGGTGCTTGCATCATTGTACATTCTTGGTATCCCCTTGTCTCTACTTCACATATCCTGTGTTCCCCCCTTATCAAATTAAGAAAAGATCTATTCCTTATACTTGTCTTTATTGTTCAGTCCTTAGTTTATTGTTAGAACAAGCATGTTTTAGGGCTGTTATTTCTAATGTGGAGGAAAAAGAGGGTCACGTCTATTAAAGCAGGTCTTTGTGGTGCTGGTTGGTGAAGAAGGAATCTTTTTAAGATCATGTTCAACTGGTTGGGGTATTTTTAGTGTTTTGTTTTTGCCTCAAATGGGTCTCTTTATCATGACTTCACTCTTTGGATATGTAGGAGTTTGTGGTCCTTGTCATCTGGAAATAGAAGTTTGTCCTAGCACAGTATGTTTAATACCTTTAACAATGTTTTAGTTAAGATAAAAATGTGTTACTTTATTTCATTGTTTTGAAAGGCATACTTTTCTTGCTCCCACATTTTACCATCTCTGAAATTGGGATGTTTCTTTCATTTGGTGACATATCTAATAGTTATAAAGGCTCTTTCCTAGTGGTATGTAACCATGGTACTTTCTAAAATGAGTGGTGTCACAGATCAGTGACATGTGCTAATTAGTAGTTCCCCATTATCTGATACTCAGAAACATCCTTTAGCTTTATATCCCTCTTCCTCTGGTAGGGAATTTTGATAATTGAATAAATATCTCTGTATCCTTTTTGTTCCTAATTAGAACAGACATTTAGTATATGCCAGGTATTGTTCTGAGTATTTCATATATGTGTGGTCCGTATGTGTATGGCCATTTGCATAATAAAATTTAGTATATTCCATAATTAAGAGGAATAACTAAAAGTATGTGTAATGTAAAATATCAGGTTATTTTACATATTAATTATTATTATTGGCCTCTGCAACAAACACTTTTAAACATAATTTAATCTTTACAACCTACTCTATGAGAGATATTAAACATTATTACTTAATTTCATTTTACAAATGAGGAAGCTGAAAAATCAAACAGGTTAAGTAACTTGCCCAGAGTTATGACATACTTTTAAGTGGTGGAGCTGGGATTTGAACTCTTGTTTGCCTGACTTCATTGTCCTTGCTTCTAATGACTATACCATTCCTGGCTTTAGAAACTTATGTAACTTGGGTGGTGGTGGTGGTGGTGGTCTTAACTTCTTTTGATGGGGGGGGCGGGGGGGGGAGACTGGGATGTGCAAATCCTGCTTTAGGGATCTATTTCTGTCCTAGGAGTTTATAAAATAGTTTGTAGCACGTGTTCAAAGAAGATAAAATAATTGATTTTCATTCTTTTGCATATTAAGATGGTGATGGAATTCCCTGACAATGTGTTAAATCTCGATGGGCATCAAAATAATGGTGCACAACTAAAGCAGTTTATTCAGGTAATATTTTTTAAACTTAGTGTTTTAAATGGTGTGTGTGTGTGTTTTGAAGAGTCATTTAAAATTTTAGCTTTAAGTATTAGTTTCATTTTACCTGGGGCTCTCTAGGTCTTAAGATTGCACTGAAATTGCTTTCTTTCACTGTTGCTATAGTGAATATATTTATGTACCTGTTATGTGAAAGAGGTTTGGTGGTGGTGTGTTATCACTGTACATGTGCCTATGGCTTTAATTTCACCAAGCCATCTTTCCCAGTTTTTGAAAGATAAGGTGTACAGCTTTTCATTAAGAACGTGTTGGTTTTCTTCTGTAGTGATTGTTTTGTTCAAGAAAAAAAAAAAAAACTTGTACTATGAACTTTATGATTTTTATTTAATTTTTAAGCAGTAGATACCTTATAAAACCCTGTATGTAATCAAGATAATGGAAGGTAAATTGCTATTTCACTTCAAAATTCTATTTCTCCTTTTGGAGAAAACTTTGAGTGAAAGGTTAATGGTAAATGTGAGAAAATTCTTGGGAGTATCTTACCCATCTTTTTTGGTAAAGCTAGAAACACTATTTGTAGTGTAACTAACTCCATCCAGATAGAAGTTACTTACTAGAGTTTTGCCCATTTCTCTACAGCTGTGGTTCTCAGTCATTTTTCTACCTGATTGTCATAACCAACATAACATTCATATGCACCACCATATTACTTACTCACTGCAGGCTTCTACATAGGTAAGATAGGCCTTGTTCTCTCCCACTAATCTGTAACACACCTGTCCATACCTCCATGTTGAGAATTGTTGCTTTACATGATCACCATCCTAACTTGATTCCAGTAGCTAAACATAGTGCGTTGGTAATTGAGAGGAAGACATGGCAAAGCTGTATTCCATCTTTATTTTTTTCTTTGTTTTAAAAAAAATTTTTTTTTTTAAAGATTTTATTTATTTATTTGAGAGAGAGAGAATGAGGGACAGAGAGCATGAGAGGGAGGAGGGTCAGAGGGAGAAGCAGACTCCCTGCCGAGCAGGGAGCCCGATGCGGGACTCGATCCTGGGACTCCAGGATCATGACCTGAGCCGAAGGCAGTCACTTAACCAACTGAGCCACGCAGGCGACCCTAAAAATTTTTTTTAATTTTATTTATTTGAGAGAGAGAGCAGAGATAGCGACAGAGATAGCACGAGAGAGTATGAGCGGGGAGGAGAGGGAGAAGCAGGCTCCTCGCTAAGCAGGGAGCCCAATGTGGGACTCAATGCCAGGACCCTGCCGTCATGACCTGAGCTGAAGGCAGATGCTTAACTGACTGAGCCACCCAGGAACCCTAAAATTTTTTTTTATTTCAATAGTGAGCATACTAAGCTTAATAGTCACTGACCAAACTAAATTTCCAGAGGCAGGGCTTCTTTTTGCTATGCTGAGGCACATACTGCTAGCCCTGACATCCTAAGCAGAGTTTTGTTTTGTTTTGTTTTAAAGATTATTTATTTATTTATTTATTAGAGAGAGAGAGAATGCAAGCAGAGGGAGCGGCAGGCAGAGGGAGAGGGAGAAGCCGACTCCCTGCTCAGCAGGGAGCCCCATGCGGGGCTCGATCCCAGGATCCTGGGATCATGACCTGAGCCAAAGGCAGACACTTAACCGTCTGAGCCATCCAGGCGCCCCAAGTTTTTTAGACCTCAGATGCTAGAACAGAGGGCTTTGTGGAGCAAACAGTACAGCTTGGGCAAGGCCGACTTGTTTTTCTGACTCAGTTGTAGATAGAGATGGCAAGTCCTGCCCATATTGTACTTACTACACAAAGACAGGAACCAGAAGTAGTAATGAAGAGAAATTTTATGTCTTTTTTAAGGACTGTTCTTCATTTTTCTTTTCCTCTTTCTCAGCGACATAGCATGCTTAAGCAGCAAGATCTAAGTATTGCCATGGTGGTGACATCACGTGAAGTATTGAGTGCACTTTCTCAGCTTGTCCCATGTGTTGGTTGTCGTCGCAGTGTGGAGCGCCTCTTTTCCCAGCTTGTAGAGTCTGGAAATCCTGCACTTGAACCCCTGACAGTAGGGCCCAAGGGAGTCCTATCTGTAACTCGAAGCTGCATGACTGATGCAAAGAAGCTTTATACCTTATTTTATGTACATGGGTAAGTATAGTCAATGGGGGTTAGATGACTTTGTTAAAAATTTTTTTTTTTTTTAAGATTTTATTTATTTGCGAGACAGAGAGCATGAGAGGGAGGAGGGTCAGAGGGAGAAGCAGACTCCCCGCCGAGCAGGGAGCCCGATGTGGGACTCGATCCCGGAACTCCAGGATCATGACCTGAGCCGAAGGCAGTCGCTTAACCAACTGAGCCACCCAGGCGCCCAACTTTGTTAAAAATTTTTAAACTTTGTGACAGTGGAAGCTCTTTTACTAAATTTGGTAGTGGCAAAGCTTGATTTCAAAATCAGTAATTTTATTGAGTATCTTCTGTGTGTCAGTGACTATATATATTGTTCTCATATGGAGAGAGGCAGGCAGTAGGCAAATACATGATTTGTCCAGTAAGTTATAAGTAAGGGAGATGAGAATGGTTGGGTGGAATTGATATGGAGGATGGTCAGGGAAGGCCTCTGTGATAAAATGACATTGAGTGTAGACTTGAGTAAAGTGAGTAAGTAAACCTTGTAGATATCTGGGGGAAGACTCAGAAGGAGGAGCAAGTGTAAAGGTTCAAAGGTTGGAGTTTTCCTGGCATGTTTGAAGAACAGTAAGGAAGCCATTGTGGCTGGAGCCAGATGATTGAAGGGAACAGTAATAAAAGATGAGATCAGAAGAGCAATAAAAGGCCTACTTACGTAGTGCCATCCTGAGTTTTTTGTTACTGTTGGTTTTTTTTACTCTAAGACGGGAAGATTTGGGAGTGTTTTGAGCAGAGGAGGGACATGGTCTGACTTGAACACCTCTGTGTTGAGAATAAGTGGAAGGGTGGTGGAAGGGGAGAGAAACAAAGGCTATTTAATAATCCATGCAAGAGATAATGGTGACCAGTATGGTGGTCACAGAGGTAGTAAGAAATGGCTGGATCCTGGGTATATTTTGAGTAATGAGCCCAGTAATATTTTTGGATAGATTGGATATGGAGGACATCAAGGATGATTCTCAGATTTGGGATCTAAACAACAGGACCAGTGGTTTCCATTTACTGAGATGGGTAAGAATGGGAGGAGCAATTTTGCAGAGCTCACTTTTGGACGTGTTAGAGATACCATTTGGGCATCCAGGTAGAGTTCACAGAGGTCTGCCCTAGAGATAAAAATTGGTGTCATCAGCATATATATAGTATTTGAATTATAAATAAACTATACACACACACACACACACGGACATAATTTAAATCTATGAGATGAGATGGTCATCAGAGACTGAATATAAATAGGAAATGAGAAGGTCTGAAGACCAAAGCCCTGGGTTTTTCTGTTTAGAGGTGATGGTAGAAAGTTAGGATTTTTTAGTGTACCTGAGAAAAGGCTTGCAGGGTTTTTGAACAGAACATAATGTAATTTTTGTTTTGAAAAGATCACTTCAGCTGCTGAGTGAAGCCTAGGATGTAAAGGCAAAGGGTGGGAAGCAAGGAGACCATTTGGGAGGTCAGCTATTGCACTTGGCTAAGCTAGAGAGGTGAGTTGGATATCGATGGTAATGGTGGAGGTGATAAAGGGTATGATTCTGGATATATTCAAAAGTTAGAGTTGACAGGCTTTGCTGATTGGTTGGATGTAGGGTGTGGATATTAACTGTACACATTACTATATTTGCATAAAATTTCTGTTGATGGTTTCTCATCAAGGATAGTTTTTATTTAGATATTTTTTGAACGGGAAGGTGGCTGAGAGGTAGCAATCAGTCATAAAATATGTGAGTGTCAGACACACTGCTAGATACAATGCAGATACAGGAATGAATGAGACAGATGCAGTCTAGGGGAATGAGTACATTGAATAGAACAGGTCTCTCTCAACATATTGACAGACTGGGAATGGAATGGAGAAGACAAGTGTACAGATTCTTCCCGGTTAGAATTTGTTTGATGAGAAATTTTCAAGGTAAGTGATGTATCTATAATACTTTAAATATCCTTTGCACTAAAAGGTAGTAAATAGAGATTTTGAAAGTTCTGAAGAAAAATGAATATTAATCAAAATTTTAATGATTTATTTTTGATTAGGTCCAAACTAAATGACATGATAGATGCTATTCCAAAAAGTAAAAAGAACAAGAGATGTCAGTTGCACTCCTTAGATACACACAAACCAAAACCTTTGGGGTAAGTAGAATCGACTATCAAGATGCTTTGTAATTGTTAAGATTATAAATGTTGATTGTATTTAGTAAAAAGAAAAAAAACACTGCTAGTTTTATTAATTAGTTACACTACAACATAGGTTAAAATAAATCTGTCTTCCGATTCTATAAGGCTTTTTTGCATTGAGACTGTGTAGGGTCTGAATATAGATTTGATTTTTCTTTTGGAGATTTTTTTTCCTTATATTAAATATGTTTCAGAGGAAGAAAGTTGAGATCTTTATGGATATTTATTTAGTCAACACTAAGTGTTTCAAAGTAGTGATATCATTATTTGATCTGTATATAGTCATAATGTATAAATTATTTTTCTTGTCTTTCTTACTTCTAGGTCTCCCTAATAATTTATCAAGGATTAAAAAAAAGTCTTGGATCAGTTGTAGCAATGTGTATTTATGTAACTAATCTGCAATTTTGTTCTGGTTAGGTGGTACAAATGCCGGAGACTGCTTTTGCCCCCATCTCCCAGCACATTGTTACATTTGCCCCCTACAAAATTGCTTGAGGTTGCGGGTGGTAAGGAAAAGCCATGGAATTTGAAGGGGGGTTCTAAGAAGTAACTTGTGTTTTGAAGAGAATGGGATGATATAAAACAATACTGGGTTGCTTTAAAAATCAGTTTTTTAATATCTCATTAATAGTGTTGACACCATTGTTGTATAGACCTTTTCCTTCCTGGTAAAAGACCTGGATGACCAGGTGGTGATATGTTAATAATCTATTAACAAGTTTGTTTGTTTTCCTATACTCAGGAACAAGATTTTTAAAAAATTTTATTATGAAAACTGCCAAACACATAGGAAAGTAGAGAGACTATTCAGGAACCTTCCTTCCTACCAAATATCTTCACCCAGATTCAGTAGTGTTATCAAGATTTGTCACGTTTTATTTATCCATCTTTTTCTTTGCTGAAGTATTTTAAAACAAGTCCCAGGCATCATGCTTTTTTACTCCTACATATTTCCACATCTATCTCTAAATACATGGACATTATCTTTCATAACAGTGCCATTATAACACTTAACAGAATTAACTATAATAATCTAATACCCAGGGGCGCCTGGGTGGCTCAGTTGGTTAAGCAACTGCCTTCGGCTCAGGTCATGGTCCCAGGGTCCTGGGATCGAGTCCCACATCGGGCTCCCGGCTCAGCAGGAAGCCTGCTTCTCCCTCTCCCACTCCCCCTGCTTGTGTTCCTGCTCTTGCTGTCTCTGTCTCTGTCAAATAAATAAATAAAATCTTTAAAAAAAAAAAAAAAATCTAATACCCAGTTTAGATTTCCACAGCTTTCTCTAAAAGTGTCTTTTTACATGGATTTGTTAGAATCAGGATCCAGACAAGAACCACAAAGTATATATCTAAATGTGAGAGTACTCTGAACCTTCAGTGAAGCTCTATACAACCTGAAGTGGTTATCAAAAGAAAATTACTTTACATACCTGATTTACCAACATCTTAGAGAATTCCTGTCTTTCTAAATGTAAAATTCAGTCTAGTTTTCTCATTATACAGTATCTTTAACTGAATGACCTGTTGGCTAAAGCCACAGAGTAGTATCGTATTATAAAAAGCCTGCCTTGTGGGTTTTTTGTTATAAATATTCTTCATTGCAGAACCAAAGAGCAACAGATCTCAGTATCTTACACATCTGCTCATTGTTACCTTCCTTCAAAGACCAGTTCTACTTTTGCTCTGGGTTCCATTTCTTCTTGTTCTCAGTGACTTTGCTTTATCAATTATCTTTTGTTAAATTGACATAAGCTATGTTTTCCTAAAAACAAAAACAAACCTCCACAGACTTCACATTCCCCTTCAGCCACAGCCCCACCACAAAGCCAAATGTTTTAGGAGGTTGTTTGCTGAATTATGAAATCAGTATGAGTTGATCTGGAGCACTGTCTCCTAAGGTAGCTTCAGTTATTCCCACATGCCATATGGATAGCAGGCCAGGGAGTACAGTGTGCTTAGGCAAGACTCCCTCTCCTCCACTTTGGATGGCCACTGCCATTGTATGATACTGTGACTCTCCATTTTACGTATTTCCACTGTTATTCCCCCCCTTTCTCTGTTTAGACTTTCTCCAGGGAAGTGTTAACAATTGATTAGGTTTCAACCTAATCAATGGCAGCAATCCAGCTCAGCTTTCCTGAGAGTTCTTGTATCCATGCAAGTAACCCCAAGTTACTGGCTGCCTGGGAGTAAGTTTGAGATCCAGAAGAAAAGTCTGGGCTACATTTGTAGGCCTGTTGCTGATAACTGAAGATTATCTTAGAGAATAGTATGTAACATCTGTCTAGAGAGAGAGTAAGAAGGAAGAATGCTGAGGAATTCATTCAGTTTATTGGTAGAAAAGAAGCTAGTAAAGAAACCTGAGAAAGAGTGGCCAGAGAGGTAGGAGGAAGCCAAGGGAAAAGAGTGTTTCATGGGGGTCTGGTCAGCTGTGTTGAATGCTGCTGAGTCATCAAGGACCCAGAAGTGTCCATTGGATATAGCAACACTGTGATAATTGGTAATCTTGATGACCAAATCTGTGGTTGAGTGGAAACAATTCAGATCAGAATGGGTAGAAAAGTGATTGCGATATAACGTTGTAGTGGATTAAGCTGTGAGAGGAAAATACGGGAGTGGAAAGACTTTTTTCAGAAAGCTTGATCTTGAAAGGAAGGAATGATATAAAGACAGTCTAGAGAGGTTATGGATAAAATCTTGATTTGAACTACAGCATTTTTTTTAAAGGATTAATGCTCTCATGTTCTGATGATATAATAATCATTCCCCAGCTCTGATTTCATGAACCTTTTCCTCAATTGTGAGAACTTGGGTTTGAGAGTTGATCAGTTTTAGGAGATTATGGATCACTCAAGCATAATTAGAGAAAGAGGAAATATGGGCGTTGAGACTAGAAGGATAGAACATGGAAGACAGAGGAATGGTAGAGGTCTTTGTTTCAAATTAGAGTGCTGAACCTTGCTTGAGCCCTTGTGACAGGGAATAGGGAGTTGAAATGTACGGATGAACTTAAAATGGTGGGCAGGGAGTTGAGAAATACCTGTTTAGCTGTATAGAGTAGGTTAAGTAAAGATACAGAGGTTTTTCCATCTCAAGCACCAAGGTAACGAATTTCTAGGGCTGCAGTGAGACCTGCAAAGGAATAGGCAGGAGCCAGTTGTTCAGAATCATGAAATAATCAAGAAGAATATCATTGAATGGAATAGAGACACACATTTCTCTTGGAATTTACATCTGCAACAAAGCAAAATGCATGACCAGCGCTACATTGAAACCTGTGGGGGAGGGAGAGTCTGGGAAGTTTTTAGTAAGTTTTTTAAAAATTATTTATATAGGGGCGCCTGGGTGGCTCAGTTGGTTAAGCGACTGCCTTTGGCTCGGGTCATGATCCCAGGGTCCTGGGATCGAGCCCCGCGTCGGGCTCCCTGCTCGACGGGAAGCCTGCTTCTCCCTCTCCCACTGCCCTGCTTGTGTTCCCTCTCTCGCTGTCTCTCTCTCTCTGTCAATTAAATAAATAAAATCTTTTAAAAGTAAATAAAAATTATACAGTATTTATTACTGATATAGGCAGTGTAAAGTGTTCATCTTAGTGTGCTCTCTTTATTTCAGTAAGTGTAAAAATTTGTTTACTATAATTAGATTAATCTAATTTTTTTTTTTTCCTCAGCTACTTATAAATGTGAAGGTAGATAAGAGTTTTGTTGCCATGGGTTAGATATAAAACCACATTAAGTAGATCAAAACTTTTTAGAATTTTCAATTTGTGGACGATTGATCCATGTTTATAGGTGAAAATGTTGTTTTTTTAGTTCTGTTGACTTTAAAGCATTCCAAGTAGATTTGCTCATAAAATGCTTAGTATTTTAATGAGTTGGTATCTTGATAAATGTAAATGTTGTTAAATTGTGTCAAATAAGCTTAATAAGTTGAGCAGAAATTTTTATGTAAAGGTATGAGCATATGTTTAAATAGTATTTTAATATGGTTAAAATGAATATGTAATTATATACAAATTTGTAAACTTATTCTACTACTATAAATGTATTAAAGAGTTGATGATTTTAATTTAGACTATAGAAATTACGCCTTCAGATCATCTCAGTGTCACTAAGCTTTGTACTATACTGTACTACAGTGAAGGGAGCAGTAGCAGTGTCAGTTCAGAGAAGTTAAGTACAGATAAGAGAAGTAGTGAAGACCACAGGAAGGACAGCAAGTGTAGGATCATTTTCCATTATGGACCTTTCCAGGGAACAGCCAGGTAAAATCAAGCAATCCTTTACTCTGCCTTTTTTAATGTTTTACCCTTATCTATTCCTCCTTTCACTAGTATTTGTTTCTTTCTGCAGAGGTTGTTGGATGGACGTATGGGAACTAATGTCCCAAGAATGCAGGGATGAAGTAGTTTTAATTGACTCTAGTTGTCTTTTAGAAACACTAGAAACATATCTGCGAAAACACAGGTAAGTCTAAAGGTCATCACATTATAGTTGGAAGGTGCCTTAGTGCTCTCTCAGTCATCCAGATCGACCTGTTACCTCCTTCATATAATAGCACTCCAGTCTTCCCATTAATACCTGCTGCTGGGCAGAGCTTAATGTTAGGGTAAGCAGTTCCTTTATGGGATGACTCTCAGTGTTAGCCTTCTTGTGTTGAGCCGGCATCTCCTCTTTTTGTAATTTTTACCTGTTGGTTCCCGGCCAGTAAAGTGTACTTAATTGAGTAAAGTGTGCTTAATCACTTTGGAAACTCTATAGTGTTTCTTGTTTTTATGGTAGAAGCATTTCATGTTGTCATTTTCAAAATTAAAGTTTAAATTAGCAGCTTTCATTTAGTAATATTTTGAAAGATTTCTTCTATAATTGTCAAGACCTAAAAATAGAGTTGGAATTTGTGTGGTTCGTGTACTAAAAAAGTAACTTCAGGTTTTTCTTTTTAGAAAAATAGAATTTTTTTTTTTAAGATTTTATTAGAGAGAGAGTGCACAAGCGGGGAGAGGGACAGTGGGAGAGGGAGAAGCAGCCTCCCCGGTAAACAAGAAGCCCAATGTGGGGCTCCATCCCAGGACCCCGGGATCATGATCTGAGCTGAAGGCAGATGCTTAACCGACTGAGCCACCCAGGTGCCCTACAAAGGAATTTTCTCTAAGTGTCATTAACATTTGGAAATTTGTAGGGAGGGAGAGTGCAGTAGGAAAGGAAACTGGTAAGGGAGTTATCTAGAGATGGTGTTCTTGGGGGGAGCTGTACTCTTTTAATATAAATTCATCAGTTATTTGGTATGTGATTGTGTGTTTGTTGATGTGGGACGTAAATATTTACTTTGGGGAAACTTCTAGAAAACATACGTGAATGATAAAAACTAGCGTTATCAAGATTCGTGTTTATATGGCAGTGAGCTAATGACTTAATCTGCATACTAAGTTTATTCAATGTTTTTCTTTTTTCAGTTACAAACTTTCGTGTTTATTTGCCTTTTTGGCTGATTATACCCAAGAGAATAGAGAATATGTCAAATATTTGTAGTTTTGTTGGAGAGGGATTATACCGACAAAAAACATATTTAAATATGTAGGTCCATTATAGATTCCTTCCTCTTTCAATATGAATTGATCCTTATATTCAATATTAATTGGTCCATCCAAAAGATAACTTTTTGGGCTGATAAATTACTAGTTATAAGAGCTAATGTTTAGGAGTTTCCTATAATGGTTGTAGGTGCTTCCTGTATTTGGATGGCAGTATTTTATGCCTATAAGAAGGTGGAGTCTATTTGATAAATACCTGAAGGGTGGGGAGAAGTACGATTAAGAGAGATTGCTTTGGGGCGCCTGGGTGGCTCAGTTGGTTAAGCGACTGCCTTCGGCTCAGGTCATGATCCTGGACTCACAGGATCGAGTCCCGCATCGGGCTCCCTGCTCAGCAGGGAGTCTGCTTCTCCCTCTGACCCTCCCCCCTCTCATGTGCTCTCTCTCTCACTCTCTCTCTCAAATAAATAAATAAAATCTTTAAAAAAAAAAAAGATTGCTTTGAATCTGGGTTCTACTGATTATAATTTTGTACAAGTTACTTGACTTTTCTTTGCCTCCATTTTTTTCTTAAGACAAAAATAATGATAGTACTGATTAATTGTAGGATTAAATTTGTCATGGGGATAGACGATACACAGTCAGGCTTACTTAGAACAGTATCTGGCTGGGAATGCAAGCTGGTGCAGCCACTCTGGGAAGCAGTATGGAGGTTCCTCAAAAAGTTGAAAATAGAGCTACCCTATAACCTAGCAATTGCACTACTGGGTATTTACCCCAAAGATACAAATGTAGTGATCTGAAGGGGTACCTGCACCCCCATGTTTATAGCAGCAGTGTCTACAATAGCCAAACTATGGAATAAACCCAGATGTCCATCAACATGAATGGATAAAGATGTGGTATATATACACACTGGAATATTACGCAGCCATCAAAAAAAAAAAAAAGAAATTTGCCATTTGCAACGATGTGGATGGAACTAGAGGGTATTATGCTAAGTGAAATAAGTCAATCGGAGAAAGACAATTATGATACGCGGAATTTAAGAAATCATAGGGGAAGGATCATAGGGGAAGAGAGTTAAAAATGAAACGAGATGAAACCAGAGAGGGAGACAAACTAGAGACTCAGTGTTAGGAAACACACTGAGGGTTACTGGAGGGAAAGGGGCTGGGGGGATGGGGTAGCTGGGTGATGGACATTGGGGAGGGTATGTGTTGTGGTGAGCGCTGGGTGTTGTGTAAGACTGATGAATCACAGACCTGTACCTCTGAAACAAATAATACATTATATGTTACTTAAAAATAATAATAATTAAAAATATATATAAATAAAATGTGAATATATATATAAAATTTTTAAAAAAATGTATCTGGCACATAGTAAGCACAGTAGTGAATGTTTGCATGCCAGATTTGCAAGGTCTTGTTATTCCTATGTATCTAGTTCTTGTTTTAGGTCCAGTTTGAGTTTTTGAGGTCCGTATAATCAGCTGAAAATGATTTCTAAATGTCTGAATAATGGGGGCGCCTGGGTGGCTCAGTCGGTTAAGTGTCTGCCTTCAGCTCAGGTCCTGGTCCCAGGGTCCTGGGATCGAGTCCCGTATCGGGCTCCCTGCTCAGCGGGGAGTCTGTTTCTCCCTCTCCCCGTGTCTGCTGCTCCCCCTGCCTGTGCACGCACACACACTCTCTCTCTCTGTCAAATAAAATCTTTAAGAAGAATGAGTAATGTACCTTTTTGGCAGTTCTGTTTTATTTAGTGGACTTTTCTGAGTACTTTATAATAAAGATTTGATGGGGAACTGGGGTGGCTCAGTCTGTTAAGTGTCCAATTCTTGATCTCAGCTCAGGTCTTGATCTCAGGGGTGTGAGTCCAGGCCCCGTGTTGGGCTCCATGCTGGGCGTAGAGCCTATGTATAGTAAAGATATGATAACACTAGCCAGTTAAGTATTATGGTAGTACATGATTAGAAATAAAGTGTTAAGAAACTGAAACCTCTGCCTTAAAAAATGTTTTTTACATTTATGTGCAAGGTTACTTTTGAAAACATGAAAAATCAGTTTCATTCTTACTGCTTCCATATAGTATTTTTAAATTGCTGTTTACTTATGCTTATGATTATGTACAAAGATACATTAAACTATGAGGATTTAAAGTAGTAAAATAGGGGCGCCTGGGTGGCTCAGTCGTTAAGCATCTGCCTTCAGCTCAGGACACGATTCCAGGGTCCTAGGATCGAGCCCCGCGTCGGGCTCCCTGCTCTGCAGGAAGCCTGCTTCTCCCTCTCCCACTCCCACTCCCCCTGCTTGTGTTCCTGCTCTCGCTATCTCTGTCTCTGTCAAATAAATAAATAAAATCTTTTTAAAAAAAATTTAGTAAAATAAGGGGAAAATATTTCAAGTTTTATTATTGTTACTGTATGACATCTAACCATTTATTTACCTGAAAATGTAAACTTACCTTTTATAACCTGAAAACATGGAAGTATTTGTTATTTCTGCATCGAAGTCTTTCTTCTCCCCCTCAAGGGGAAGACTTTTTTTTTATTGTGGTAAAAAAAACATAAGTTTACTTCTTAAACAGCTTTTAAGTAAACACTACATTACTATTCACTATGCACATTGTTGTACAGTAGATCTCTAGAATTTTTCATCTCGCATGATTGGAACTACACCCATTGAACAACAATTCCCCATTAACCCCTTGACCCATGCCCTGGCAACCAGAGTTCTGTTTTCTGTTTTTATGAATTTGATTATTTTAGATAACTCTCATATGGGAATCATTCGGTATTGGTCTTTTTGTGATTGGCTTATTTAACTTAGCATAAATCCGTGCTGTAGCATATGATGCAGAATTTTCTTCCTTTTTTAAAGCTCTGTAATAGTCCCATTTGTGTATATACCACATTCACCTATCAGTGGACATTTGGTTGTTGCCCCTACATCTTAGCTATTTGTAATGATACTACAATGAACATGAGTGTGCAGATATCTCTTCTTTTGGCTATATACTCAAAAATGGGATTGCTGGATCATATGATAGATGATAGTTCTGTTTTCAGTTTTTTTTAGGAAATGCCATACTCTTTGCCATTATTGGCAGCACTATTTTACAGTTTCAGCAACAGCAGTGTCAAGGGTTCCAATTTCTCTACATCTTTGCCAACACATGTTGTTTCCTATTTTTTTAATAGTGGCTATGCTAACAGGTATAAGTAGTATCATGTGGTTTTGATTTGCATTTCCCTGATGATTAGTGATGTTGAGCAACTTTTCATATGCTTGTTAGCCGTTTGTATATCTTTGGAGAAGTGTCTATTCATATCTTTTGCCCAATTTTTAATTTTTTTTGTTATTATTGAGTTGTAGGAGTTCTTTATAAATTCTGGATATTAACCACTTATGCAGTATGTGGTTGCAAATATTTTCTCTCTGTGGTTGTCTTTCACTCTCTTGTTTCCTTTGCTACACAGAATTTTTTTTTTTTTAAGATTTTATTTATTTATTTGACAGAGACACAGCAAGAGAGGGAACACAAGCAGGAGGAGTGGGAGGGGGAGAAGCAGGCTTCCCGCTGAGCAGGGAACCCGATGTGGGGCTCGATCCCAGGACACCTGAGCCAAAGGCAGATGCTTAACGACTGAGCCACCCAGGCGCCCCGCTACACAGAAGTTTTTAAGTTTGCTGTAGTTTTATTTGTCTATTTGCTTTTGTTCCCTGTGCTTTTGATGTCCTATCCAAAAAATCATCACCTATTCATTGTCATGAAATTTTTGTTCCTGTATTTTCTTCTAAGAGTTTTGTAGTTTCAGGTCTTAATGTTTAGGTCTTTAATCCATTTTGTGTTAATTTTTGTATATTTCTGTGTTATTTGAAGCATTAGTGAAACTGATTTAACTTGTCAGCATTATTGCCTGTGTTTACTAAGTGGGTTTAGGGACTGTATTAACATATATTCATTTCAAGAAACATACTTAGAGGGGCGCCTGGGTGGCTCAGTCGTTGAGCGTCTGCCTTCAGCTCAGGTCATGGTCCCAGGGTCCTGGGATCCAGCCCCACATCGGGCTCCTTGCTCAGCGGGGAGCCTGCTTCTCCCTCTCCCACTCCCCCTGCTTGTGTTCCCTCTCTCGCTATGTCTCTCTCTGTCAAATAAATAAATAAAATCTTTAGAAAAAAAAAAAAGAAACATACTTAGATGTGTGCATCAAACTAATGTGTGGCAGTATAAGGGTAAATGCAGTAGGAAGTGTAAATTGCAAATATAGGAACACGGGAAGGCTGAATTCTAGTTACAGGTATTGCAGAATGTGTCTTTAAGATGGACATGATTTAGGCAAATGGAGCAGGATCTGGAAAGGGGTGGGGAGGAAGCAGAAGAAACAAGACTTTGAAGTAGGGACACATCTGCTATGTTCACAGTAGTCCATTGTCTGTATGGTATGTGTACAGGAGCAGGGTAAATTGCCTAGGCAGGGGGAATTGGAAAGAAGACCTATAAGAGATGTAAGAAATAACTGATACCAGTTGGCTCCACGCCTAAAAGAGGATCTAAGAAGTTGGGAGTTAACTGAGGTTTTCTTCCTGGGTGACTGTATGAATGGTGGTGTTCTTAACAGGTTTGTAAGGGAACATTCATGTTGCCCTTGGTTTTGGAGAGGAAGTTTAACATGTTGCCTATTGTACATCTGTGATGTCCCCTATTTTTCAGTATGGGTTTAGCCCTCAGGCAAAGGCAGAAGACTTGAACAAGAGCTGTAGAGGTGAGAAGTACACATGTTGGCTGAAGCCATTGGAATAGAAGAGGTCACCTAGAGAGATGAATTTAAACTAAAGAGATTGAAATTTCCTCATTCCACCACAGCTGATCTTCTCAGAGATGCAGTTATTAATTTTATGAGCCTAGCATTTTTATCAGACCAAGTTGTTTCTTGTTTCAGGAAATCAAAGCTAAAGAAACAAGGCTCTATTTTTTTTTCTGATTGAATAATGTTTGGTTTCTAAAAGAAAATGTCATCATCCTCTACATTCACACTCTCTTCTACACTTTTTTTCTCTTCTACTTTTGCCGCTGAAATTTAGACTACATTTCTATGTATATATTGTCAATATTATGATTGTGTATTGAGGAACATGCATTTTTTTTAAGAAGAAAATTTTTTGGAAGTTATTAGTAAACTAAAACTACATGTGCGACTTTCCTGTTCTTCTTGCCCCATTACCTAGTGAGGTGTTAAAATGTTGTAGCAAAATTTGGACTCAAGGTTTACTGATTGAAGATAGCTATTTTCAGAGGCTAAAAGGAGAGGGATTCTTTGAGTCACTGGTTGTGGCCTCTTGTTTTATTTCCGACTTGTACAAATAGCTCTTGAGGTGGAGATACTCTAGTCCTTGGCAACTATTTTCTGGACGTATATTTTATGAATGAGCAGGTATATATCCATCTCATTCTTTTAGGTCCACATATCTCTCTCGTTTAAGAATCATTTGCAAATGGAGATCTAGCTATACTCTAATCCCTAAATTTGTATTTCTCTTACATGTGTATGTTTTAAATGTGTGTTTGGAGGATTTTTTTTAATACTCCATATGGTAGGGGAGTGTCATTGTCTAGTACACTGTTTCATGAAATAATTACGCAGCAAGTTCTTAATTTTGAAGTTTTTCTTTTCAACAGGTTTTGCACTGATTGCAAAAATAAAGTCCTCCGAGCATACAATATCCTTATTGGTGAACTTGATTGCAGCAAAGAAAAGGGCTACTGTGCTGCACTTTATGAAGGTTTGCGGTGCTGTCCACACGAGCGGCACATACACGTTTGCTGTGAAACAGACTTCATTGCACATCTCTTGGGTCGTGCTGAGCCAGAGTTCGCAGGAGGGTATGAGTATGTAATTTGCTAGAATGGGCTATCTAGCGCTTTGCTTCATTTTATTACTGAAAGTTTATTTCCATCACCTTTTGCCTCAGTACATATGATATATGTATCAATTAAAGTGTGCCTGTAAAGATTTTGCTTTCTTTAAAGTATGCATTTCTTAATTGACTGAGTAAAAATAGGTAGGGAGAAAGTGTTGTGTTCATTTCAGTCCTCTGCTCCTTGTTGCTTGAAGTAGACAGGCTTTTTTTTGGCTTTCATTATTATAGATTATCATTTTCATTTGAAAATGATTAGAAGGCATTTTCCCCCCTCCATCCATGCATTTCCATGTTTAAATTTTGTTCATAATGATGGTTTTTGCATAGGAAGGAAGGTCTTTGCAGCAGGGGGTTAAATACTTTATTGACTGTAATTCATGAACTGTATATATTATTATTGAATTGCATAAGAACCTAAAATTTTATCTCTGGCTTTATTATGAAAATAAAATTCAGAGAAAGTTGTTCTAGAATAAATTGAACCCATTTTTCTTTGTGTTTTGTATATCAGCTCTCATTTGAGTGCCTACTTTCTGCTAGGCATTTAGAACATGAAGACTTATCACTGAAATTCTGTGAACACTTCTACCGAAGACTAGCCTGGAGGGCTTTTGTCCATGATTGAATCACGTTGGCATTTCTCCATTCCCCCTCAAAAAAAAAAAAAAAAAGAAAGAAAGAAACAAGTAGGCATTTGTTATAATAGGTGAAAGGAGCTGTAATGCCTACCTCTGAGCTGGACACATATATGACTTCTCTGTGCCCAAAAAACCATCTCTTCAGGGCCAGTTCCTGAATTATCTTATTTTTAGCAATATTAGGACTGAGTTCTGCCTGCATGTGTATTTCTTATTGGTTATATACATGTGTGCTTGTATGTTTATGTGTATATTGAATTTGAATGTATAACTGGCTTGTTATTAGATATGCAAATTGTGTTTAAAACCTGAACTTAAAGAAGTCTTACCTGTCTTTTACTGTTACGGTAAAGGGTATTAGGAATTATGTGTGATTTATTCTCCTTTACAGGAGAAGAGAAAGGCATGCTAAGACAATAGATATAGCTCAAGAGGAAGTTCTGACCTGCTTGGGAATTCATCTTTATGAAAGACTGCATCGAATCTGGCAAAAACTACGAGCAGAGGAGCAAACATGGCAGATGCTTTTCTATCTTGGTGTTGATGCTTTACGAAAGAGTTTTGAGGTAAGAACAGTGGGCTGCTTCAGTGTCTAAGATTGCTTAGTCACATTATTAGACTGAATGTTAATATAAGCCACCAGTCTGATTTTGCCTCAGAGGCCTGTGATCCACTAATAGTGTAATGGATTTGGATAGGTTCGGGAAGGAGAATTGGAATCTAGAAGTTGTTTGTGGGTTTTTCTTAGTTTTTTAATCCTCTTATTCTGCCAACTTTGTTTTTAGACTTTCTCAGAGTAGAAAACTGAAGTTGATGATTATTTAGCAAGATGTTGCTATCAAATATATCTAATAAAAAGTTAAAAGCAGTCCCAAAATAAGCAATAAAATTAGAAACCTTTAATGAGTCTCAGCTTGCCTGCTGATGTCCAGTAGCCTCTTTATATTGCTGTATTGGGTTTAGCGCTTATGATTTGGTGAATTTTTTTTTTTTTTTTTTTTTGTTCTAGTCTCAGCACATAAAATAATTGGCTAGTGAACATTTTGTTACATTCTAGGGCATGGTCGTAACCCTTTAACTGGGTCACAGATCCCTTTTGAGAAGAGTGTGAAAGCTATAAACCCTTTTTTCAGAAGCCCATCCATGAGCTTAAACATTGTTCTGGGGAGTCTGAGGAGATTTGTACTAGTTCTTGCTGAACACATTTCTGTTTCTTTTCTCTCTGTATGTTTGTGACTTCAGAAACTAGATCATCTAATCAGGTTAGATAGTCTTCTCATTGTGTGAAGAAATTAATGTTTACTCGCTGCATTAAAAATTTTGAAATTTGAAACTAGAATATTGCTGGTTTGGAATAGGAGTGTGTATAAGTCTGGCTTTCCTGTAGGGATTAGTGGTATATTCACTTGCTGTGGATTTTAAGATGTCATCATTTAAAGTATTAAAATTGAAGATTCTTTATGGGGATGCCCTGTAGAATTGCAACATGAATTACCTGTCTGTGTGTGGTATCATTTAAAATTAGCAAGTGAGGAGGGCGGAAATTAGCAAGTGAGGGGCACCTGGGTGGCTCAGTCGGTTAAAGGTCTGACTCTTGATTTCAGCTCAGGTCTTGATCTCAGTCGGGGTCGCGAGTTCAAGCCCCGAGTTGGGCTCCATGCTGGGCATGGAGCCTACTTAAAAAAATAAAATAAAATTAGCAAATGAGAATTTCCATGGAAAATAGAGGAAGTTTTGACCAATATTCATTCTCAACTTTGTTTTTATAATAGATGACTGTGGAAAAAGTACAGGGTATTAGCCGATTAGAACAACTTTGTGAAGAATTTTCAGAGGAGGAACGAGTAAGAGAACTCAAGCAAGAAAAGAAACGCCAAAAACGGAAGAATAGACGAAAAAATAAATGTGTATGTGATATTCCTACTCCCTTACAAGCAGCAGATGAAAAGGAAGTAAGCCAAGAGAAGGTAATATTCCTTAATTTTGACTCATAATTATGTAGTATTGCTTTTTGCTAGATTTTGGCATTTTTACTATGCTTTTCCAGAATGTGAGGAGCTGCAGCTTGTGTATTGGCTTTTTTCCTACTACAAAGCCAAAGTTTTTAATGTGATGTATTCGTTTTATAATGTTCAGTAGTTATCTTTTTACCTGATCTTAGCATGTTGTTAGATCAAATGTGGAAAGTTAACTCCATGCATGACCTAGAGCAGTTCTTTTTGGCCTCAGGATCCCTTTGCATTCTTAAAAATTACAGTGCCCAATGTGCTTTTTGTTTATATGGATTATACTTATTAAAATTTACTGTATTAGAAATTAAAGTGGATAAATTTAAAGTTTTTAAAAAATAATATAAGCCATATTATACGTTACCATGAATAACATTTTTTGAAAAATGTCACCCCCGCCCCAAAAAAAAGAAGTGAGAAGAGTGGCATTATTTTATATTTTTGCAGATCTTTTTAATATTTGGTTTAAAAGGAATTAGATGGATTCTCATATCTGCTTCATTTAGTCTATTTCCATATGTTGCTTGGTTGAAGCATATGAAGAAAGTCTGGCCTCACACAGAAAAGGGAGGAATATTTTAATATAAACTTTTTCAGATAGTTGTGGCTATTCTTCTTTGGCATTACAACTTAACAAGTGGTAGTTTCTTAAAGATTAGTTATGATATGGAACCTGGCACCTGTCAGTGACCTTTTCATAACTCAGTTAAATTAAAATCCATTATTCAGTCTTGCACTTTGAATAGATCTTTTACTCATGCATGATTCTGTAACATCATGCATTGGTCATTTGAAAGATACAGGTTTACCGAGTTATGCAGATCTTGCCAGATACTGACATTTCATTACATAACATCACATAATCATGTTAAAACCACTACTGATCTCATCAGAAAGGTCTTTTAAGTATTGGGAAGCTTCAAGCTCATTGTGCTTGTGTATACAAGTTTTCAAAATTCTGATTGTGATTTGAAAGTTTGAATTTTATCACTGACAGCAAATACTGTCCATTGTTTTCCTTGAGGTGATGGGCTGATTTCATTTTTGAGAAAATGTCTTTTAAGTGTCTGAGTCTGAATAACCACGGTTTGTCTCTCATGCTTTCAAGTAAAATTAATGTTCCAGGATAAAAAAACACCTAGTTCAGTTTATAACTCAAACAGTTGCTCAAGTGCTCTTCCTTGACACAACCGTTGTACTTTGGTATGCAGCAAAAGTGCTTTAAGCGTACTTCCTGTTTGTCACATAGACTATTAAAAAGGCATCTACTCGTGAGTTGATACTTAATAAAAATATTTTTATTATCTTCACCAAATAAATTCATAAGTGGAGTATCTACTTACTGATTTCTAAGAGTGCTTGACAAGTAAAGAATATAGTGACTGTTAGTACACTTGGATTGCCACTGCTTTGACTTGTGCTAAGTACCAGCAACTTTTCCCCACCATTGCTTTTGTACTGTCTGTCAGTGTAAGTGTCAGTACAGTGAAAAAGGCGATTCGCATCTTGGTATTCTGATGAAAACAGTTTTGACCCTAGGAATCAGTCTACACTTTGAGAACTACTCTCCTGGATTTTCCTGATACCGTTAACTCTTAACCTTGCTTTTAGTTGTTTCATAGTCTTGATCAGTGGGTTAGTGACTTTTTCATGAGAATAATTTTTTCAGTTGTTAACCTCTTAGCTCCTAATTAGTTGATGTTAAGGAAATTAAAATGTATCCATTATGAAGGTAAGACTTTTTACTATCCCTTAAAATTGGTCCTTAAAGGAAACAGACTTCATAGAAAACAGCTGCAAAGCCTGTGGCAGCACTGAAGATGGTAATGGTTGTGTAGAAGTCATTGTTACCAACGAAAATACGTCCTGTACCTGTCCTAGCAGCGGCAATCTCTTGGGGTCCCCTAAAATAAAGAAAGGTAACCAAATACAGTTATGTTTTTTCTTTTTTCTTTTTTTTTAAGATTGATTGATTTATTTTAGAGAGAGCACGAGCGGGAGGGGCCTAGAGGGAGAGAATATCCAGCAGACTCTGCACTGAGCGTGGAGCCTGACGTGGGACTTGATCCCACGACTCTGAGATCATGACCTGAGCTAAAACCAAGAGTCTGATGCTTAACTGACTGCGCCAGCCAGGTGCCCCTCTTTTTTCTTTTTTATGTAGGCTTCATGCTGGGTGTGGAGCTCCAACATGGGGCTTGAACTCACGACCCTGAGATCGAGTCCTGAGCTGAGATCAAGAGGGCTTGATGCTCAACCGACTGAGCCACCCAGGCACCCCCACCCCCATATTCATTCTTTCTTTTTTTTTTTTAGATGTAAGAGGTTTTTTGGGGCGCCTGGCTGGCTCAGGCGGTAGAACGGTCAACTCTTGGTCTCAGGGTTGTGAGTTCAAGTTCCACATTGGGGATAGAGATTACTTAAAAAAAAAAACAAAACTTGAAAAAATTAGAAAATAAATAGAGGTTTTAGAGATCTTATAACTTAGACACTTAATATTTCCTTTTTCTTGGGGTACCTGGGTAGCTCAGTCAGTTATTAATTTGATGAAAACAAAACACCGTAAGCCCATAATCATGTTTTCATTATTTAATTTACTTTCTATTTTCAGTAAGCCATCAGTTTTGAAATTTTTCTGTAGTCTCCAGTTGGTTCACTCTTTGTGTAATATATTTATTGGTATCTTAATTGTAACTCTCAACTGATTTATTCTCAGGCTTATCACCACACTGTAATGGTAGTGATTGTGGATATTCATCTAGCATGGAAGGGAGTGAAACAGGTTCTCGGGAGGGTTCGGATGTTGCCTGCACTGAAGGCATTTGTAATCACGATGAACACGGTAGGTTCAGATTAAGCTTCCCAATTACTTCTACTACACGGCTGATTTAAGCACATAAATGAGATTATTGATTTCTGCAGGTGATGACTCCTGTGTTCATCACTGTGAAGACAAAGAGGATGATGGTGATAGTTGTGTTGAATGTTGGGCAAATTCTGAAGAGAACAACACCAAAGGAAAAAATAAAAAGAAGAAAAAGAAAAGCAAGATGTTAAAATGTGATGAACATGTAAGTGTTATAATTCTTAAACCTTTGCTGTTGAGGGGAGAGCAACCTGTTTTCCTTGGAGTAGCCGCTTAGTTGCTAGTATTTATTATTATTTGAGAATGAGTACCTTTCGAATGCAGTTCCTATTGGTTGCTTGTCTTGTGAGGTTTGTATGCATGTGTGTCTGATGTGGTCATTTGACCAGCAGTCCATGTGAGTCATAAATCCAATTCATTCTTTTCATAATACTTTTTTTTTAAGATTTTATTTATTTGAGAGAGAGCAAGAGCACGAGTGAGGGGCAGAGGGAGAAGCAGGCTCCCCACCAAGCAGGGAGCTCAATGTGGGGCCTGATCCCAGGACCCTGGGACGATGACCTGAGCTGCAGGCAGACGCTTAACCGAAAGAGCCACCCAGGCGCCCCACTTTTGTAATACTTTTAAATGAATTAGCTATGTAATCTTGAGCAGTTTGCTTGATATTAGTTGTCCCATCTTTGAGGAGAGAATAGTCCCTATCAGATTAAGTTCTGTGAAGATGAAATGAGATGATATTGATGGGTTAGCATAGCGTCTGGTATGTTGTCAGCACCTGCTAAATGCCGGCACTGCTGTTGCGCAACATTCCTTCTAAGAAGTTAACACACTCTTAGTTAACGGACCTTTTTTTTTCCTTTCTTTAAAGAGTAATTGCTATTATTTCCTGCCTTTTTATCTGGGACATCCTTTGCTGTGCTTTCAGATCCAAAAGCTTGGAAGCTGTATTACAGATCCAGGTAATCGAGAGACCTCAGGAAATACCGTGCACACAGTGTTTCACCGCGACAAGACCAAAGATGCACATCCTGAAAGCTGTTGCAGTTCTGAGAAGGGTGGGCAGCCACTGCCTTGGTTTGAGCACAGGAAAAACGTACCACAGTTTGCAGAATCTACAGAACCGTCATTTGGTCCTGATTCCGGAAAAGGTGCCAAGAGCTTAGTTGAACTCCTTGTAAGTGAGGATATCTTATTGTGAATAACTGATTGCTCTTGGGGTAGATGTGGAAGGGGACAATATTTAAGAATTTAAAGGTGGGACTGGGGAGGCTTTTAAGAAATTAAGGGCAGTCTTTCATTATTTTTGATGACTTCATTTCTGTTCTTCCCCTCATGGCTTATGCAACTGCTCTAGAGCACATTTCCTTGTCCTCCTTTGTTTTCAAGGTAGGAGAGAATAGTTGGGAGAGGGGGATAGAGTTAGCATTATGTCCGGGAGTCTGCCTCCTTGAAGAGGGTTATTTGTAAGCAGACTGCCTTTCTGAGTGGCACTTTATAGTGGCCAGCCTTCCAGACCAGGAAAATATGTAGAATCTGAACTAGAGTCCACTCTTCTAGGTTACTTCCTTTCAGTTCATGTAAGACAAAAGCATAAGTGAACTTGGAAAATCTTTTATATTGACTCCAAGTCTTGATACTTCAGATCAGTTATGCCTAATTCCAAGCAACCCAGTACATATTTGTGTGCAGCTTGGAGGAGGGGCAGAAAAGAGAAGGGTGGTATATCTTCTCTATAGTAGTTTGGCTCCTAATGGAACCAACTCCTTTAGAATAGTTTTTTCTTTTTAACATGGTGGTTAAGTTTCATAAGTTTTAAAAAGGTTATATTTTACTTACTTTGTAGAGATAAAAGTTTCAACATAGGACCAGCTGATTAAAAACCAGATCAGTCTGGTTATTTAAAATTTGGGAACTAGTTGTACCATCTCTAATTAGTCATTTTTTAAGGCAAAGGCATGTTGATAGTCTGTCAGGCTCATAGGTCTTCTAGGACAAATTATAGATCCAGAGTTTCAAACCGAGTTGAGTTGGATTTTATTCTTACTTAGTACTTTAATGACATGATGCTTGTTCTGTAAACAGTCCAAAGACTTATGTGACTAAATTGCAATTAAAAGGCTAGACTGCCTTAATTTTTAGCTGTCCTCCATCGGTATAGTATTTCGCATTCTTAATTTAAATCATAATCTTAACTACTGCTTTAATTTGCAGGATGAGTCTGAATGTACTTCAGATGAGGAAATCTTTATCTCACAAGATGAAATACAGTCATTTATGGCTAATAACCAGTCTTTCTACAGCAATAGAGAACAATACCGACAGCATCTGAAGGAGAAATTTAATAAATACTGCCGCTTAAATGATCACAAGAGGCCCATTTGTAGTGGCTGGTTGACAACGGCTGGAGCAAATTAAATAAATAAAATAGCCCTGTCTTTCAATGAAACACTCAAGATGACTACTGCGCCTTCTCTTTCAAAAACTCTTAATTTAGTGACTTATGGCAAAATTTTACCTTAAATCAATGTGATTCTTTCTTGTTTTGGGAGACGGTGGAGGTAACCTCATTAGTTTGTTCTTTCTTCAGGCTTGTGTCTTTAGTTGCGTGGCTGCGCAGGCCTGCCATATGATTTAAGCCATCTCTCTTCATTAAATGTTTCTCTTCCTGTGAGACTTACTAAAGCAACTTAGTGGCAAAAAGTAATGTTGTACTTATACTTCTGTACAGAAATGACAATGAGCTGAATATATGGTTTTACAAAGTAGACATCCACTTGCGAAATGTTTGGATGTAATGTTAAAGCGCAATGTGCAAAATTTAAAATAAAGAATATTTATTAATATGCATAGTAAAAATTGGTGTACATGTTTCTACTTAATGTGTGGCAGTATTTTAATATTTGCCACTTTTGAACTCGGTACTTGGCCAGTGATGATGTCAGGATGAACTGCAAATGAGGATAGAGTTATAGATTGTTGAGGACAAAATTCTTCCCTTCACCGGAATTGACAGCCGAGAAAAGCAGTTTCCAGTCTTTTGTTTTGAAAGAATAAATGTGCTGCAATACCTTTAAATACTGGCTAGCTAGCATCTTTCTCATGACATTGTTAATTGCTATTACTAAAAATTCCCTGATAACTAACATAAAGCACCTTAAATTCAGAGATTCATAATTGAACTAGAAGAATGAAAACAGAACTTGGCAGAATTTCCATCAAGGGTTGCCTGAGAAGGAATTACTCTAGCATGTAGACCTGGGACTAGAAGGCTGCACCCAGAGCTAACCACATTGCAGTCTGTAAGTGCATGCTCCTTATCTGGTTTCCAACAATAAAGTCACTGTGGCATTACAGTTTACTGCTTCCATAAGCTGTCTGTGAGTACTGAAGGAGAGGGATTCCCCCAGGACTAGCATTTGGCTGCCATTTAAAAGGTTGAGTCAGTAGTAAACACATGTTCTTAGAGCTTTGTGTCTGCATGTTGCTAATACTTGGTGGGCAGCAGGCAAAGAGTGGGACAGTCAATACCTCTGTGCAGTGGGGATGGAGTGAATTTTATGGGCTCTCTACTATTTAATCAGATTTCAGGTGGGTGACAGCAGAAGCTTAGATTTAATTTTTATAGATGGTGGCATTTCTTTGATATACCCCCTCATTTTTCAAATCTAAGTGTTTTATAGTGATGGGGCAGAAGTAAAATGAGTCTCTCTGACCTTTGTTCACTTTCATTCTGGAATCCAGGAAAAATGACTAAGGATCCCCACAGCCCTGGGCTCTGAGCCCAAACCTCACTTGACCATCTTTGCTGTCAAGTTCTCTCTTATCCCTGAAAGTAAGGGCTGGTCTTATTTTATTTTAATCTTTATCTTTGGGCGAAACACATGAGTACTTGGTGAATGAATAAACAAGTGCATTTACTGCTTATACCATTGCTTGCAGGGGAGGGATTCCTTAGGCAGAGGTGTTTTTTCTTTGGAAGGATGGCTATATTAATGCAGAGGAAAGGAAGGCAGTTTCCAGAGCTTTGATGGAACATCCTGAGAGGTCAGAGAGCAAAGTGAACTCTCCTCTGAGCAAAACCAATAACCCAAGAAGAGACAAAGGGGAGAATGGGGAGAAGGCAGTTTAGGAGCACATCCCCTGGCCTGACTGGACAGTGTGAAGTCCAGACCATGCTTCACCCCTTTCTGTCCGGTATAGTCCTTTATACAATGAAGGCTAATAAGTAGTATCTCAAAGGGCTGTTGTGCATATTTGTTAATATATTTAAAGTGCTTAAAAGTGCCCATTATGCAGTAAGGGCTCAATAAATACTAGCTATTGCTTTAATCTTGTGCATACATAGTGATACTTTTGTCTCATTGGGAGTGGGAGGGTCTAGGACAGTTGGAGACAGTAGGCCAATAAACGTGTACTTGGGAATATTTCCATTTTTGAGTTCTCATTCTGGTAACACCGAGGGATCAGGTAGGGTTGAGAGTCTCTCAAGGGAACTGGGCGGTGATAGCTGAGACACAGCCTTTTCTGGGCTGAACCCTTCCCATCAGCCACTGGGGGTGCGGGAGTCACCTTAAGTGCCCGTAATTTCTCTTCCTGACCTTAGGGCTCAGAAACTGGGAAGGGAGACTGAACACGGAGCCGGGGTACGTGCAGCCTCGGGGCTGGAGGAAGCCCCCGCTAAACATCGGTTTCCCCGCCCCTATGGGAAGCAGCTCCCGGGACTCTCCCGCGCCGGCGGGCGCCGCGGGAAGCCTGTTTTCCCACCTCTCGCCAGGCTTGGGGCGGGGCCGGAAGGGGCGGGACGGCCAGGCCGGGGCCGTCCTCCGGCTGGATGGGGCGGGTAGCGGGGGTGCGGAGGGTGGAGCCCCCGCCCGGGGCCCGGCAGGATGGAGGCGGGTTCAGGCGCGGCTCGGAGCGGGGCAGATCGGCGGCTGCAGCTGCTGAGCCCCTGCGACCCTGGGCGGAGCTCCGCGATCCAAATGTCCGGCTCCCGGAGCGAGGTGGGCGGGCGGCTCGGGACCACCGCCAGGGCTGGCATGGAGCGGTGGCGGGACCGGCTGGCATTGGTGACAGGAGCTTCGGGGGGCATCGGCGCGGCTGTGGCCCGGGCCCTGGTCCAGCAGGGACTGAAGGTAGTGGGTTGTGCCCGCACCGTGGGCAACATCGAGGTAAGTTCCCGCCGAGGAGAAGGTCGTTCTGGGAGGCGTCGTTTCCGCCGGGGTAGGGTCTGGGGCGGGGCGGGGCGGGGCGGGGCGGGGGGGGGGAGTGGTGACCTGAGCCAGGCTGCGACCCTGTCCTCCCTTGCCCGCCACCCCAAGGCCATTTGCAACGGGATCAGAGTGGGAGGCTTGGATACCTAATAGGACAGGCCTCTCCCTTCCCTTTTATAAAGTCCCGTCTTTGAAGGAGCCCCTACCTACTCCTGACAGACTCTACTCCAGTGTACCAAATCTCTGACTCCTTGGCATCTTTCTCCCTGCCTATCTGCCTGCCCAGGTAGTCTGAGGAAAGGGGAAGCCAGGGAGAAGGAAAGAAAGCTTTCTGGCCTCAGGGGCTAAATTGGCTACTGGATTGTTTCCTCGAGTCCCCAGACCTCGCCCACAAAGCAGAGCAAAGTGGCTGGCCAGTCAGACGAACAGGGGCTAGAGGTTTTAATCATGATGATTTTTTACCCAGGACTGAGAGTGGTTTTGGGGTGGGAATGAAGTTTCTCAAAAGAGACTCGCCCTCTCCTTCCTCACCCCCAAATTTGAGGGTTAACCCTTACCCAGGGGGATATTTACAGATAGACCTTTCTCCAATTTCACTGTCCTAGGTGGGACTGAGTAGGTGAAATAAGGTGCAGAATATGTGAGCCCTGAGGGGACAAAGCAGTGTGGAACTGGAACTCCTGGTTTTTCTCTTAACCTGGGGTTGGGAGCCCCGAGATATGAGCACTAAGAGCTCAGAGAAAAATGAGATGAAGTTGGCCATGTTGTAAGAGGAGGGAAGAAGACGAGAAATTTCCATCATAGGTCATCTTTGGATTTGCTCCTGGCAGGAATCACTCTTGGGGTTTGGGCCAGTGCTTAGCAACAGGGCATTATTTTCACCATTGCTCAAAGTCCCTGCATAAGGAGGCCTTGTGTGGGGACAGAGGGAGAAGGTGTACTGGAAGGAGGGCTGTCCCCTCCCCTGCTGCTGACCAAAGGTACACTTTATAGCTGCCTAGATAGTCCCAAGGTCACCCAGCTATACCACTGCCCTACTCTACCCCTCCCTTTCTCCTAATCCGAGGAGCTCTGGGCCCAGCCCCAGCCTTGGAGCCTAGATGATCAGACCAGGACTTACACCACTGGATTCCTTAATTCTAAAGCCACTGTTGCCTTCTCTTTCCTACTCCCCCACCCCAAACTAGCCAGGAGAGGGGTCCCTGAGCTCCAAGGGGATCATCAGGTTGCTCACCCAGCCCCAGGATGACTCCTTTAATGAGATAAATGCCTGTGCTGTGAGGGGACAGACATGGTTTTGGGTCATTTCTAGGATAAATGAGGACAGGTGGGACAATGAGAAAGCAGTGACAGGGAGCAATATGTCCCCCGGCCCTGCAATCTGGCTTTCCTGCGGGGATTTGAGTCTGGAGGTGGAAGGGAGAATCCCAGGCTTCCTTAGTTTGCTCTTATTGATACTAAAGCAGAGTTTGAGTTCTGGCCTCCGACAGAGAGAAGCCCTATCTCCTGAAGTGGTTGTGAGTAGGTGAAAGGGGGTCAGCGGGGCCTTCTAAGTTCCAGAGGACCATACCTTTTGAACTCTTGGAGAGTTAAGGCAGAAAAGAATCTCTAGGTCTCCTGATCCAGCCCTTTATTCCCATCTCGATTTGGGGAGGAAGGGGTTCGAGGCCAGGGCAGCTGGCCAAGCTGGCCTTCCTCTAGGGCACCTCCTACCCCCCAACTCTCTCCCTCCCACACATGTACGGTCACCTTCCCGAGGCTCAGGTGCCCAGTCACTGGCCTCCAAGGCCACACAGCTTGGTTTCTTCCTGCTTCTGAATCTCCACGTCCCTCACAGCCACCTCCCAGTGGCTCTGCTTCCTCCAGTCTTTCTGTCTCAGGGCCCTCAGTGTGCTGAGGCCCCTGTTGATACACTGGGGCTGCAAGTCACCTGCCACCTGACTTGCCTCATCATATCCCCAGAAATTTTGGGGTAAAGGAGGGTACACTGTGGGACAGACGGAAAGAATCTGTCCTGACTTCCTCACCTTTCCTAGAGGTAGGGCGAGGGGAGACTGGCAGTTGGGCCCAACTCAAAAGCCACCCAGCTGCACTCTGTGGAGGGACGGGGACAGTTCAGACGAATGCCCTCTGGGAGGGACTGGAGGAGGGAACGGGAGAGGAGAGAATCCCGGAGTAACCAGCTTAGTGACTCATGGCACTGGTGGAAGAAGCATGGGGTGGGGTGAGAGGTACAGCTTACCTGTGAGCAGAGGAGGGGTTCCCGTTGGAGGAGAGGCAGAAGAAAGAGAGGTCACGCTATGCCTAGGACTCCTGGCTCCCCTCTCCCTTTTCTGAACTGAAGACTCGAGTTTATCAGGGGATTCCTCCATTGATGATCTCAACTCCCCTGGGCCCCCCTCACTCAGGGGGTGCTCTTAATCCCCTGGACTTTGAGCAAAGAGGACCAGTAGTCCCAACATCTATGTGGCTGGAAGGTGGCCGCCAAAGGAGTGAGTTCTGTGAGTGGTGACAGCGGAGGAAGGTTGTCTTGGGCGGGAAGGTGTGGGCATGAGCAGCTCACCCCAGTTAGCCCCCTGTTGGGTTTCATAGGAGCTGGCTGCCGAATGTAAGAGTGCAGGCTACCCCGGGACTTTGATCCCCCACAGATGTGACCTGTCCAGCGAGGAGGATATCCTCTCCATGTTCTCGGCCGTCCGATCTCAGCATAGCGGTGTGGACATCTGCATCAACAATGCTGGCTTGGCCCGGCCTGACACCCTGCTCTCAGGCAGTACCAGCGGCTGGAAGGACATGTTCAGTGTAAGGGCTGCAGGCCTGGAGGGTGGGGCTGGGGGGATAGTAGGGGAGCCAGGGGCTTTGTGAACCAGAGGGCTGCTTGGGGTAGGACATCTAGCAAGAGGGAGCTTTGGGTTCCTACCTGGGGCACCTTGACTCTCCCCTTGCTTCTTTCCCTACCAAAGGCATAGTGAGTGGATGAATGGCCATATCTTTTGTTCTCCTTTCCTTTGAGCCCCTTAAAGGGGCAGTTTTCTAAAGTCCAGGCTGATTTCCTTCTACTGGAAGAAAGACTGGTAGGGAAGAGAACTGTTTATTGAATGCCCTGCATGTCGGCACCATGCTGAGTGCTTGGGAACATGGTCTTACAGGAAGCGAAGGAACCAAGACACAGGAGATGAGGTTCTGACCCAGCCCTGCCAGTCACCCTGTGGCTTCAGGCAGGTGGTTACCCTCTATGAGCTGCAGTCTTGTCACATTTAATTGGGGTGAACACACCTATACCAAAAATATCTAGGGCCCAGGGTCCCCTGGGGCCCGGTCAATACCTCAGTGAGTGAGGTGGGTCAGGTGGAGTGTGCAGTAAATGGGGGAGCACACGGCCAAGTACAAGGGTGGCTGCTGATGTCCCGCATCGCTGCGGTAGGGCAGTGTGGGTCCAGTGTGGCCAGATCTTACAGTTTCTTTGAGAGGAGTGGAGAGCCTGGGTTTTTCTATGACATCCTACCCCTCCCATTTACCAAAACCTCAGCTCCACAAGGGGAAGGATTTTTTTTTTTTAATTTTTTTTTAAAGATTTTATTTATTTATTTGAGAGAGAGAATGAGAGACAGAGAGCACGAGAGGGAAGAGGGTCAGAGGGAGAAGCAGACCCCCCGCTGAGCAGGGAGCCCGATGCGGGACTCGATCCCAGGACTCCAGGATCACGACCTGAGCCGAAGGCAGTCGCTTAACCAACTGAGCCACCCAGGCACCCGGGAAGGATTTTTTTTTAATAAAGATTTTTTATTTATTCATTTGAGAGAGATGGAGAAAGCGAGTGAGAGGACGAGCAGAGGGGAGGGGCAGAGGGAGAGGGAGAAGCAGACTTCCTGCTGAGCAGGGAGCCTGATGCGGGGCTCGATCCCAGGACCCTGGGATCATGACCTGAGCCGAAGGCAGACGCCTAACCAACTGAGCCACCCAGGCACCCTAGGGCAAGGATTTTTGTCTGGTTTATTCTCTGTTGTATAGCCTCATCCCATAATAGATATCCAGTAGATACTCAATAGATATTTTTTGAGTGAATGAAACCTTCCAGTACATGTTGGGAATGAATTGAAAGTGTTTTAAAATTTTGTATGGACCAAACACAGCCTTGTTTTCAACCTGTAGACTATATTATGGGGCAATATTAGGGTATAAAAGTATTCTGAGAAGTTGAAAGCAGTGTGTGCATGGGGATGCATCTTTTCCCACAATTGATTTAGCACCAAAGGTGCTTGGGCCTGCGAATGAACAATGAACGTTGAAACAGTGAGCCTGAAAATGAGGCACTACCCTGTGCTCAGAGAGCCTTCTGGGAGATCTGAGTTGTGGTCCTCACCTGCAGTAAGTGGGTCACTAAACCTGGACCGCAACTTCCACATCTGTAAAATGAGGGACTCATATCGAATCCTTAAGACCTTTTCACTAAGAGGACCAGAAACAGGGCTGAAAGCCCACGAATGCTGAGGCAGGTTCACGCCGAGAGTGTTCTGTACCGATGCCTGGCTCTGACACCTGATAAAGAGAAACATCTAATGTACTGGCTGGTCTTGTTTCTTCTCGGGAGGAGAGACAGGAGGACCTGCTGAAAGCTCTGTCTCTGCTTGTCCTCATGGGGGAGGGGTGGGGCTCGGTGGTAGCTTTAGAGCTGAGATACTTCTTCAGGCCTTTGTTCCCTGGAGGGTGGGGATTTGGGGTCACCTCTGGCAGAAGCCAAGGAAGACAGAAAGCCCCCATGTGCTTGGGAGCTCCCCTGCCATCCTGTGACCAGTTACCCCACCCCCTAAAAAGTCTCTGTGCCTAGTCTTGTAGATGGGACAGAGGGTAAAGGAAGGCACGGAAGGAAAGAAGGTCAGGATTCTCTGCTTATAGTTGCTGGGGAGGGGATGGGAAGGCAGCAGAGAGTACTCGGTAGGGTGGGGAGAGGCTAGGGTCTGTGCTTGAGGAGAGAGATTTTTAAAGCCATCTTAGGAAGGATTTTAGGCTTTTTAGAGAGAGCAGGGCCAGGGACGCTGACCCAGAGAAGAGTAGGGTGTTTGGGGACGAAAAGGAGATGGTTCTCTAAGGCAGACGTTCTATTGTTTGCTGAGGAGACAGCCAAGACAGGGAGGTTCCGTGGACATGGATAGGTTTGGGGGTTTTCCGTTCCTGTTTACAGAAACTGGGGGAGGAGGGGGTTCACAGGAGAGGAGGGTCATGCAAGCAGCGGCAGAGCCCAGGGGCCCTGTGCCCTCAAGCTCCCAGCAGCACACCCTGACCTGTGTGCGTGGGGGGTGGGGAGGGCCTGTGCCCACCCTGCCCCCCGCCCCCGCCCCCGGGGAGAGGAGCTACCTACCACTACTGTCAGCTGGGGCTGGTGGCTTTCAGGGGAGGCAAGGTGCCCTGGAGCCATTGGTGGTCTCTGATGGGACCTGGACACTGTTTTATTCCACCCGCCCTGGGCGGGGGCTGCTCTGTGGTCTGTTACCTGCTCAGATGGGCCCAAGCTGGAGACACCCCATTGCCCTCCCCGGCCTGCAGGTGAACGTGCTGGCCCTCAGCATCTGCACGCGGGAGGCCTACCGGTCCATGAAGGAACGCAAGGTGGATGACGGGCATATCATTAACATCAACAGGTGAGGCAGGTGGCCAAGGGCTAAAGCTCAGACCACCACTCACCCACCGAGCTGGGCGACCATGCTGAGTGATCTGTTGCAGCTCATTTGACCTCTTTGGAGGTCCATTTCATTGGTGGTAAAGTAGGGATTTAATACCTGGTTAGCAGCCAAATGGCCCAGTTATGGGTGAGGGACAGAATAGGGCATATCAAGTGCCAGGCCCTAGGTGGACTTGCAGAGGGCGCAGGGCTCGCAGGAGCTGCTCGAATCGCAGAAGCTACCTCAGTGGGCCCCCAGGATGGCCTCCAGAGGTCCCGTTGAGCAGGCTTCCGCGGGGCATCCGGGTGGCAGGGCCGACTGGTGCAGCAGGGGCACGGCTGCTCTCAGCAGCTTCACTCTCTTCTTTCCCCTTCTCTCCCTCCACCCAGCATGTCTGGTCACCAAGTGTCACCCCACTCCGTGATCCATTTCTATAGTGCCACCAAGTATGCTGTCACCGCACTGACAGAGGGACTGAGGCAAGAGCTTCGGGAGGCCCAGACCCACATCCGAGCCACGGTGAGGGTGCGGCCTGGTCCTGGGGCCGGGGGCGGGGGCGGGGGGCAGGGTGGGCACAGGCCCTCCCCACCCCCCACGCACACAGGTCAGGGTGCGCTGCTGGGAGCTTGAGGGCACAGGGCCCCTGGGCCCTGCCGCTGCTTGCATGACCCTGCCCAGTCCTTGCCTGGGGGGGGGGGGCCTGACGGGAAAGGGAACACAGTGGGTGAGACTGAGGGAAAGCAAGGGGTGTGGGAAAGCCTGGCTGGAAACCCGGACTCTGGGCCCTTTCCTGGAAGGCCGCAGGACCCTGGGCAGCTCACTCAGCCCCTCCAAGCCTCAGCCTTCTCACTCATAAAATGGAGACAGTGACCCCTACCTGGCTATGACGTTTTAAGGGACACTGTCGTAAAACCCTTACCTGAGAAGGGCTCTGTAGGTGGCGGGTGTCACTGCAATCATCGCAGCTTTGGGAGGACGGGGTGGTTGCTGGACATGGGGCAACCATCACCGGGAAGCAGGGGGCCCCGCCGTCTCCATCCTGCCCTCCCCAAAGCCCGGCCTCTGATTGGGGTGGAGGTGGGGCTTGGCTCGGCCCCTGAGCAGGCCCTCTCTGTTGGTCCAGTGCATCTCTCCAGAAGTGGTGGAGACACAATTCGCCTTCAAGCTCCACGACAAGGACCCTGAGAAGGCAGCTGCCACCTATGAATGCATAAAGGTGGGGCCTCCCTCTGGGACGGCTGAGCCACTCACCCCCTACGTAAAGGCAGAAGGAACCCTGGCCTTTGGACTACACCCTTCTAGCCAGCCTGTCGCCCCTCCTGGAGGGCTGGGGTGGGGATGAAGATGCTAGAGAGGACATTAGAGGTGGGAGGTCCATTCTGCCCTCACCTCACCCCCTTTCCTCTGGTGCTCTCCAGTGTCTCAAGCCCGAGGATGTGGCCGAGGCTGTCATCTATGTCCTCAGCACCCCTCCACACGTCCAGGTGAGTCTGGCCTTGACTGCCCACCCCCTGGAGGAGGCCAGCCATCCTCAGAGGAGGACAGCAGGGAGGCCTCAGGGGGTGGGGACAACGTCCTGGCCGCCTCAAGCCTTGTGCCTTCCAGCAGATTGGAGATATCCAGATGAGGCCCACGGAGCAGGTGATCTAGTTTCCTGTGGGGAGCTCGGCCTTCCCTCCCCGCCCCTCGCAGCTTGGCTCCTGCCTCTGGATTTTAGGTGTTGATTTCTGGACTCCTGGATTCCGCTTCCTCTCCCCACCCCACCAGGGGCTAAAAAATTTGTTTGAAGTTTTTATATCTTATCAAATCGTTTCCATCACAAATAGGAACAGTGGGCTGGGAAGAGGAGGTGGTGTCCCTGATTATTTTACCTGTTAACTCATTCTCGGTCCCCTTCTTAGGCTCCTTGGCCTTTGTTTGCTCTCTTCCGTCTCTTCCTTTTGACCTGGGGAAGGGACTGTGGCCAAAAGGGGGGCTCCCCCTGTCCCTCAGGAAGGAGGTGGCAGAGAGAAGCCCTCACCTTCCATCTGAATGGTAATCCAAGGCTCCAGGCTTCCTCCTCTTCCTGCCCTACTGCCCCATCGCCCCTTCACTTCCCCCATCCCAGTTCTCCAGCCCAGTCTTGGCTTCTCGGCTCCCCCGGGGGGTCATCACTCCACTGACTATGGCAGCTGAATACCAGGGCCTGCCTCCCAAGTGGATTTCACTGTGATAATTAAAAAAGAAAAATTGCAACAACTTCAGGAGTGTCTTTCAGTTCTTCCTCCTTTTCCGTGATCAGGGGCGGTTGTGGGTGGATTTGGGGCATCACTCCTGGAGTGTGGATGACCTTAGGTAGCAGATGTGGGTTTGGGTTGGGTCTTGAAAATGGGTCGTAGTTTGCCAGCCAGGAAAGAGGACAACAGTGGAGACGAGGGTGGGAGGCTGGCTGAGCAGGCAGTGGTGTGGGAACAGCACGGAACATAGTGCGGGGCTGTGCGGGGCTGTGCGGGGCTGGAAAGGAAGTTCCTGCCTGGATCACCGGAGGTCTGAGTGCTGAGCCAGGAGACTGCCCATTACCTGTGGGCCGAGGGCATCAGTTGGCTTGTCAGCAGGCGCAGGACAGGCACAGAGCTGTCACTTAGAGAATCAGCCGCCACGGGATAGGAAGTTACTGCTGGGGTCCTGCTGACTGATGCCGAGGGTTTGATAAGGCAGTGGAGGTGGAGAGGAGGGGCTGGATGCAGAAGTTTCTAAGGAAAATCACCAGCACCGGGTGGTGAGCTGGATGGGGGGAGGGAGTCACCACGGTTGATCTGGTTGACCACCTGCTCTTAAAGTGGCCTTTGCTGGTGCCTGGGGTGAGTGTGGCCCTCCAGCCTCCTGGGACCTCTTGGGACCTGGAAGGGCGCAGAACGAAGTCGCTGGTAGGGGTGGCTTGGCCGGCGGCGGGTACAGAGAAGGCGGCCGTTCAGCCAGCCCTGCAGGAGGCGCTGTGGGCACGGCCCGGCGGGAGGGCATGCGCAGTGCGTCGGCGGGCAGGGGGCGGGCCGCCTGGACCCGGAAGCGGGGTAGCCCACGTGGGAGGCGGGGCGGGGCGGGGCCGCTGTGTTCGGCTCCCTGGTTCTGGGTAGTCTCTGCCGGGCAGTCCGGGCCGTTCATCCTCTTCACCCGTGTTGGGGAGCCCGGAGCCGGCCCCGGCGGGAGAGAGCGCTCCAGATGACGCTGCAGGGGCATTGACCATGGCACTGCTCTTGGCCGTCGGGGGCGCGACCTGGCGTTGCTCGGGTCGCCTCCCCGCGCGTCATTTCTCCCGAGCGGCGCGGCGTGGGGAGCGGCCAGGCGGGGAGGAGCTGAGCCGCCTGCTGCTGGACGACCTGGCGCCGACCCCGCGCTCTACGGCGGGACTGGAGCTTCTGTTTGGCCTGTCCCCTTGTCTCCTGGCCCTGCGGGCCGCCCGTCGCCGCGTGGCCAGGCTCCTGCTCCAGGCCGGCCGGTCCGGGTTGCAGGGGGAGAGGGCCGAGCTGCTCCGGGCGGCAGAGGCGCGGGACATCCCCATCCTGCGGCCCAGACGGCAGAAACTGGACGCCCTGTGCCGCTTTCAGGTCCACCAGGGCGTCTGCATGGAGGTGAGCCCGCTGAAGCCTCGGCCTTGCACCGAGGTCGGGGAGGCGAGGCCAGGCGACGACCCCCAGCAGCTGTGGCTCGTCCTCGAGAGGATCCAGGATCCCCGGAATCTTGGGGCCGTGCTGCGTTCTGCTCACTTTCTCGGAGTGGATAAAGTCATCACCAGCGGGAGACACAGGCACGGACGTCCCTTAGTCCCCATGTGCCCCAGTTCGGGGCGCAGCCGAGTTTCTAAGCACCTTGATCCTTGATCCCTCAGCCAGGCCTCCCCATCGCCAGAATTCTCACCTTAACCCTTGGGGGCCCAGGCGGAGGGCAGGGCACTGGGTTTGAGATTACCCAGCTTAATGCGGGGCATGGGGAAATTTGCAGCTGCCCACTCACTCCGGTAGTCAGCAAGGCCAGCGCGGGGGCTCTGGAGGTGATGGACGTGTTCTCCACTGATGACCTGGCCGGCTTTCTACAGGTAATGGCGCGCGCGGCGGGGGCGGGGGCGGTGGGTAAAGGAGCAGAAATGAGCCAAGCTCAGTCTCTCCAAGGGCACTCATCCAGTAGCTGATGGAGGAAGGGGAGGATGTTGGCATCCTTCCCTACGTCCTTCTAAATCGCTTTGGGAAGGATCCTGGAATTTTTGAAACCATAGGTAGAGCAGGATCTGAAGTTAGAGACTTCGTAGCTTCATTCCCTTTACCTCACTCCTTCCTCTGGCATATCTCTTTGCCCCGGAGGCTAGTGCACCTGAGAGCTTCACTGCCTTCTCAGTAGGTTGTCAGTAAATGCTTTGTGTTCAGCTGGGAGAAGCTGGGTGGCAGGAATCATGCATTTGCTGAGGAGAGGCGCAGCTCCAAAGGCTCTTTGAACAAGGACAGACTAATCTCTGCCTTTCCCCTCCTCCCACCCCCACAAAAAACAAAAACTCAAACAAACCACCACCACCACCACCACCAACAACAACAACAAGAAACAAGTTTGATATCCAGGAAGGGATAAACCTGAAAACCCCCTCTACTGGTCCAGGTTTTGGCCTTCAGCTGTGCTTCTCTTGCTGGACACAGGGGGGCAGTCTTGCCTTGCATTTGGCTGCTCCCCTGACCAGCCGCCCCCTCAGGGCTTCCAGGCCCAGTCCTTGGATCTCTGTTCATTTCTTAAGTTTCATCTGGTCTCAAGGCTTTAAACACCATCTATACTTGGATGTCTCCCAAATGTGTATCCTAGCCTGGATCTTACTCATGAGCCCCAGATTCACCAGCTGCCTTTGTAATCTGAGGGGCATTTCAAACTTCTCCTTTCCAAAGCTGAGCGCTTCCTTCTGTAGACTTGCCCAGGTCAGTCGAGGGTGACTGCATCGCCTTGTTTGGGCCCGAAGCTGTGGTGGCCTTGATTCTTCTTCCTGCTCTCACACCCCGTGGCCCACCTACCTGCAGATCCTTTCGGTTTTCCCTTGAAGTTATTATTTTTTTTTTTTATTAAAGATTTTTATTTATTTATTTGAGAGAGAGAGAGAATGAGAGAGAGCGAGTACATGAGAGGGGGGAGGGTCAGAGGGAGAAGCAGACTCCCCGCCGAGCAGGGAGCCCGATGCGGGACTCGATCCCGGGACTCCAGGATCATGACCTGAGCCGAAGGCAGTCGCTTAACCAACTGAGCCACCCAGGCGCCCCTCCCTTGAAGTTATTTTTGTATTCACACCAATCCTCACCATCTCTACAGCTCCCACCGTGGTGCAGGACACCATCCTCTCTTGCCTGCCTTATTGTGGAAACATCCTCACCAATCTCCTGCTGCTATTGGCTCTCAACACAGCCGGCAGAGTGATTCTGTTGAAGCATGTCAGACCATCTTACTTCTCTGCTCAAAACCTTTCAGAGCCTTTACAGCTCTCCCAGAGTAAAAGCCAAAGTCCTTCCAGTGGCCTTCGAGGTCCTGCCTTAGGTGGCCACTTTGTTTCCCTCTCCTGTCCCCACGGCTCCCTCCGCACGGGCCACCACCTTGCCGGTCTGCCGTTCCTCACACATGTCCTATAAGCACCAGCCTCTCAGCCTTTGCATTTACTCATCTCTGCCTAGATTATTCTTCCCCCAGATGTCTACATGGTACTCTTCATACCCTTCAGCTCTGCCCTCCAGTGTCACCTCAGGGAGGCCCACCCCAATCACCCTTCCTCTGGGTGGCTGCAATTTTGGCCTGTTTTGTTCCCTGCCCTGTCCCCAGAGCCTAGAACAGAGCCTGTCCATTCTAGGGGCTTAATAACTGTTGACTGAATTGAGTGGATCCGCGAGGGATTGACTATATGGGCAAGTCCAGCTCCTCGCCTGGGGCTCTGATGAAGGTTTGGGGAGCTAGAACGTGATTTCTTCTCCTTGTCAGGCCAAAGCCCGGCAGGGCTGGCTCGTGGCTGGCACGGTGGGCTGCCCAGGGCCTGAGATGTCCCCCTCCTCTGGGATCCCCACCACTAGCTGCTTGGATTTCCTCTGGGACCGGCCTACTCTCCTCGTGCTGGGTAGGTAGATGTCCCCACTTTTCCGCATTCAGATGTGCATGTCCCAAGCGCCTGCGCGTCCCGCTGTGGCCTCCTTACCCCTGTGCATCCGTGCCCTGCAGGTAACGAGGGCTCGGGCCTGTCCCCGGCCGTGCAAGCCTCCTGCCAACTGGCCCTTACCGTCCTACCCGGCCGGCGGCTGCCTCCTGGACTGGGGTCCTTGAATGTCTCCGTGGCTGCAGGTGAGTCTGCTGTTGCCCAGCCTCCTGCCCTGTGATCGCACACGCATGGCTCCTTCTCCCTAAACAAGTCGCTCTGTCTCTGTCTCTGTCACTGTATGTGCCAAATGGGGGAAAGTGCATTCTTTTGAGAATGAAACGAGGGAGTGCTGGGATGTGGTCCTTCCTCCTCTCCATCCTCTCCCTTCCCCTTGTCCTTTTGTCTGTCGGCGCAGGAATTCTTCTTCACTCCATTTGCAGCCAGAGGAAGGGTTTCCCTGTGGAGGGGAAAAGAGAGCACCTTCTCCAAGGCCCCGGAGAACCCTCAGCCACATCAGAAGGGCCCGGAGTGGCGCAGCACCCAGGACTGGCCTCAGGATCAGAACAAGAGAGGCAGAATGGGAGCTGACTTGGACGGAGTTGTGTGTGCTGGAGGGCACACATACCCACACGCTCGAATGTGCTGGAGTCTCTTGCCCGAGTGTGCACCCAGGCCCTTGTTTACTAACCACTGTCTTGGGGGGCAGGGAGCTCTGCAGTAGAGACCAGAGGAAAGTTATTTCCTGTTTTGATTTTGGCCTTGGGGTTGGGGGTGGTGGCTTGTTCATCTCCAGAATGTGCTGCGCTGGGATAGAGGGTCTCTCCTCCAGGGCCCTGCCTGGAAATCAAGACATCAGAAGGGAATCGGGCAGCCCAGTCCAGGTGTCCTGCTCCTCTTGAACCAGTGTGAGAATGTAGAGGGAGGCCTGGGTTCCTCTTGTGGATGAGACAGGTACAAATCCAGGCTAAACCCAGCCCCAGTGGGGTCCGTGAGCCCATGGCTTCATCCTTCCACGCCTGCCTCCCAGGGCTCTTTGTGAGGATCAAATAAAATCCCCTGGGCCAACTGAGGGTTCTAGAGGGGAGGGGGGTGGGAGGATGGGTTAGCCTGGTGATGGGTATTAAGGAGGGCATGTATTGCATGGAGCACTGGGTGTTATACGCAAACAATGAATCGTGGAACACTACATCAAAAACTAATGATGTAATGTATGGTGATAGGACATAATAAAATTTTAAAAAAATCCCCTGGGCTGTTCTGTCCTATTCCTCCACTAGGTGGCAGCCTCGCTCTTTGATCTACAGTCTCTCCTGGCAGCTTTGGCAGCCACCTGGGGAGATGCTTGACGGTGGCCCCCAGAGAGGCAAGGGGAAGATTAGCAAACGCCTCTCACCTCACTGGCCCTCCAGAGCCCCTCACCAGCGACTCTGAGAAAGGAACCCATGAACCACAGAACCTGGCCTTTGGTTCTGTGTAGTAGTGAGCACAGGGTTGCTGTCGATTATACAACCCAGATGGGTTTGGTCCTCCTCCCACGGGGTCCCACAAGTGGAGCAGAAGCCCCCAGTATAAGTGGTTTAGAGCAGTCTTGGCTGCACGTTGGAACCATCTGGCAAGTTTTCAAAAACAATCGACACTGGGGGACTACCCCAAGAGAACCTGATGTAAATGGTCAGGGGGCAGCCTGGGTATCGGGATCGTTAAAGCCCCCAAATGGGTCTGCTGTGTAGCCCCGGCTGAGAACCACTGGAGCAGGGCTTCTGGACCTCGGCAGTCTTGACATTCGTTGTGATGGCTTGTCCCCCACTGGATGCCAGTAGCACGCCCTGCACCCTGTTGTGACAACCAAACGTGTCTCCAGACATTGCCACATGTCCCCTCCGGAGGACACAGTTGCCCCTAGTTGAGAACCACTGCTCTGGAGCCTGGGTCTGGAGAACAGCAGCCCAAGTTCAAGTCCTGATTGCTGTGTGACCTTGGGCAAGTTCCTTTCCCACCTGAACCTCAGTCTCCTCGTCCGTGAAGGGGGATCACCCTACCATCCCGAATTGTGGGAGGACAGAGAGGGCAACGTGAGCTCAGCGCCCCCCACACAGTGGTGCTCAGTAAATCGTAGCACCCTTTTCTCTTTGGAATGAATTTATCTTGGAATTTGATGGGGATGCCAGTTTAGAAAGACATTAAAAGGGCCTAAGATTGCTCTAAAGTCAAAGTTTTTCCTCTCAAGAAAGAGGAAGAGGGGCGCCTGGGTGGCTCAGTCGTTAAGCGTCTGCCTTCGGCTCAGGTCATGATCCCAGGGTCCTGGGATTGAGCCCTGCATTAGGCTCCCTGCTCAGTGGGAAGCCTGCTTCTCCCTCTCCCACTCCCCCTGCTTGTGTTCCCTCTCTCGCTGTGTCTCTCTGTCAAATAAACTTTAAAAATCTTGAAAAAAAGATATAGAGGAAGAGGAAGAAATCCTTTCGTGAAACTCAGATCTCTCTACCACATTGGTCCCCTTGAGGTGTCCGTCTTCAACTCCCACACAGATTCTGACTTCTACTAGCACAAGTCAGCCTTGGGCATATTACACGGCCTCCCTCACCCCTGCTGTGCTCTTGGCCAAGAGCCTAATGTGGCTTTGAACCTTGGCTACACCTTAGATGGGGTTGAGGATGTGTGTGGTGGTGGTGGGGACATCTTTAATATTCCAGATGCCCGGGGCATCAGGCTGATTCCATCAGAATCTCTTGGGAAGGAGACAGGTCCCGTGTTTCTTAGAGCTCCCCAGCTGACACCAGTGAGCCGTCGGGTTCAAGAATCACCAGTCTTCGAACCACCTTCTCATGTCCAAGAAACTGTTTCTAAATCACTCACACCCATGCTTTTGAGTGCATGTCTGAAAGTTTGGGCCAGTTGACCTTTTATCTCTGTCCCTAAGGTTTTTTTTTTTTTTTTTTAAAGATTTTATTTATTTCTTTGAGAGAGAGAGAGAATGAGAGACAGAGAGCATGAGAGGGAGGAGGGTCAGAGGGAGAAGCAGACTCCCTGCCAAGCAGGGAGCCCGATGCGGGACTCGATCCCGGGACTCCAGGATCATGACCTGAGCCGGAGGCAGTCGCTTAACCAACTGAGCCACCCAGGCGCCCTGTCCCTAAGGTTTTTAAGAAGGTGCTGGGTCCAGCCCTGGCTGCATGGCTTCTGGCCTGGATGGCTTCCCAGCCTCCGCATATGTAAGATGGGGATAGTGCCTTCAGACCTGCTCCAGCTAGCCCTCCGCAACAGGGATTTGTAAAAATAAAATGAGAGAGGGGCGCCTGGGTGGCTCAGTTGGTTAAGCAACTGCCTTCGGCTCAGGTCATGATCCTGGAGTCCCGGGATCGAGTCCCGCATCGGGCTCCCTGCTCGGCAGGGAGTCTGCTTCTCCCTCTGACCCTCCCCCCTCTCATGTGCTTTCTCTCTCTCATTCTCTCTCTCTCAAATGAATAAATAAATCTTTAAAAAAATAAAAATAAAAATAAAACGAGAGAGCATCAGTAAAATAGCATTCTGTAAACCTAAGCACTGTGTACCCCAGGACTAGCACATGATAATACAGACCTGCATGTAACTGCTCAGTTTATGTACAGAGTTGCCTGGGCCACAGCATACCCGGATATTTGGTCAAACGTTACTCTGAGTGTTTCCGTGAAGGTTTTTGGATGAGATGAACATTTAAGTTGCGGGGCGCCTGACTGGCTCAGTTGGAAGAACATGTGACGCTTGATCTCAGGGTTGTAAGTTTGAGCCCCACGTTAGGTGTAGAGATTATTAATAAATAAACAGATTACTAATAAACAAACTTTAAATTGGTAGACTGAGTAAGGCAGAGCGCCCTTTCCAGTGTGGATGGGCCTCATTCAATCAGTTGAAGACCTGAATGGGGGGGGGGGGCGGGGAAGACTAACCCTCCCCCGACTAAGAATTCTTCCTGCCTTTTGGAACTGAAACATGGGCTCTTCCTGGTCCTGAGCCTGCTGGCCTCAGATGGGGACTACCTCACCGCTCTCCCGGGGCTCCAGCTTGCTGACTCACCCTGCAGAACTGGGACTTGCCAGTCTTACAATGACAGAAGCCAAGTCTCCATAATAAATAAGCAAGGATGTGTACATGTGGATAGAGATATGGGTATGGATAGACACCACCTCTTGGTTCTGTGTCTCTGGAGAATCCAGACTACTAGACTTGATGAAAATGAACGGAGATGTTCCCTCCGTGTGGGGCAATACAGAATCGAGCTCTGCTCTCTAGGACCAAAGCCAGCATGGAACCTAGACGTTGGGATTGGGGCTACTTGGGGTTCAGAGCCTGCTCTCCTGCCCACGGACTCCTGTGTAGTGTCTGTACCTAATCTAACCTGCTTTGGGCATGGTGGGTCCCAGGAGTCCGAACCATCTAGAGAGCCACTCTGGGGGCTACCAGCCATGCACGTTGGGGGCGGGGGGGAGATGGGGAGGTTCCTCCCTGCTTCATCCCCTGGGCACCACGCTGTCTGGCCTCTGGGAAGGCAGGTTCACTTGAACCAAAGGGTATTGAGGCCGTAATTACCTGCCAGGCACACATAGGTATGTAGTTCCGTCATGCAAACCAGGCATTAAGACAAAGAGAAAGCACCTGAGACCCCAAGGCTAAGGATGAGGTGGGAGTTTCCTTGGCGGAGGGGGAAGCTCTGTGCCTGCCACACAACCCCGAGTAGCCCTAGTGCACAGGCCCCCGGGGAGGCCGTGGCTGCGGGTATGAAGGGGGGGCCGGGTGGGGGTGCATCCCCTGCAGGGCAGGGTCAGGATGAAGCCAGAGGGGAGCAGGGGCGGTTGAGAACACGACCCTGCTGTTAGGTAGTGCTTGATTGGAGTTCCAGCGCTGACTTGCTAGTCGCGTGAATATGGACGTATCTCTTAACTTCTCCGCGTCAGAGGCCGGGTGGGGGGCGGATTCAAGGAGCTTACGCGAGTACAGCGCTCGGCCGGGTCCTGGAGGAGCAGGACAGCTGTTCTTGTAGCCCCTGAGGGCACCAGCTCTGCTGTCCTACCAGCCTGGCCTCCGTCTCCCCAGAGACTCCAGGGCCTATTTCAGCTGCAACACAAGATTTACCCCTGAGAACCGCTGGAGGGAGTTGGAGAGGGGAGGGGGTTGAAATGACATTGGCAAGATCCTCCTTTGTCAGGGTTCCCCAGCCAAGAGGGGAAGGGGCTCAGAAGGTTGGTATTCTAGAAGAGCTGAATTGTGGCCAGCACCCCCAGCCCCCTCCAGGGCTGGAATTTTTTTTTTTGGCAGGAAGCTAAATCGCCAGGTCGCTCCCCCAGGCTGAGGTCCTAAATGAGACCCTCCCCCATCACTCTGGCAGGGCCAGGCGCCAGGGATCCCCACCGTTTGTAAATGTAATCAACCTTGAGGTCTCGGGCTTCCACAGGTGCAATTAGCATGCCCATCTGCTAATCCCTGATTAATGATGTTTACAAACACGGACGCCACTCACGGAGCTGCTCAGCCCCTCCCTCCAGGACCAGGAGGCAGGGGTCTTCCTAATAGCACCCCGCCCCTACACACACACACACACACACACACACACACACACACACACGCGGAGCTGCTCAGCCCCTCCCTCCAGGACCAGGAGGCAGGGGTCTTCCTAATAGCACCCCCGCCCCTACACACACACACACACACACACTCTATCTTTAGGCCAATGTCCCTCTCCATCCCTTTCCCCAGGCAGTGGGCAGAGCTGGAGGTCCCTCCATGGAGCCCCCTGGCCCAACTCTCCTTGCACACATAGGGAAAGAAGACCCAGAGAGCACGCAGGGAGAGTATGAGGCTCAGTGGTAGGGCTAGGATCCTATTCTTCCCTCTTTCTCCCCGGTTCTGGAATCTCTGGATACAGGGTGGGCTTGCTGCCTTTCTTCACCATGCCAGCTTCAGCTCTGGAGTCACACCCACAGGCCTCCCTGCATGGAGGTGGGAGCCCACCCCCCATGTCCCAGGGGTTGGGCTCCTCTACCTGTCTCCAGACAGGGGACCATTTCCACTCCACCCACCTTCCTACTGAGGTCCTTGGTGTCTCCATGCCCAGGGGCACAGTAGCAAAAGCATTAAGAACTCAGACTTCTGAGACAGACAGTCCTGGGTCCAAATGTTGGTTCTGCCTCAGGCCAGTCCCTTAACCCAACTGAACCTCAGTTTCTTCACCTGTAGAATGGAGACAAGAATAGTACCTACCATGTAGCTCGTTGTGATGATTCATTATTGGACTTAGGAAATGGACTTAGCACCGTGCATGGGACACAGTAGGTGCTTAATAATATGAGCTTTTTATTGTGAAAATGATGATGATGATGATGATGGTGATGGTGATGATGAGGAAGAAAGGAGGCATCTGAGGCTACAAAGATGCCCAAGGACTTCCTCTTCTCCCCGCACCCTCCTCTCTGGGGAGAAGGGCAGGTCCCAGCTCATTACCGGTGGGGGCTAGGGTGGAGGTGTCAGATTGGAATCACTCCTGGGTCTGTTCACAGCTTCCCTGTTTCATTAACACCTCCCTGGTGGTCTTCAGCTCATCCTACTGGGGGAGGTGCTCCAGAAAGTTCTAACTGCCCCCTACTCAGCCAGAGCTCAATGTGGCCCGCTCCGAGGTCTGGGCTCAGATGCACATAGAGATGGGGTTTTTTTGTTTTTTTTTTTAAAGATTTTATTTATTTATTTGAGAGAGAGAGAATGAGAGAGCATGAGAGGGAGGAGGGTCAGAGGGAGAAGCAGACTCCCTGCCAAGCAGGGAGCCCGATGCGGGACTCGATCCCGGGACTCCAGGATCATGACCTGAGCCGAAGGCAGTTGCTTAACCAACTGAGCCACCCAGGCGCCCCCATAGAGATGGTTTTATGTGGCAGAGAGATGGTGGCCACTGGCCAGGAGGCTGTCACTGTCCCCTCCCTCCCCCCAGGGTCCTGGAGGCCTGGTCAGGGGACACCGTACCTGAGGCTGCCCCTTTCTTTTCCCTCCCCCATCAACCTCTCCTCGGTAAGTTCTAGTCCCCTAGCCCCGCTGCATCCCAATCTGGACACTTCCTTTCAAATCTGTGCCTCGAGGTGAGCAGCACGGTCTTGGGTTCTAATCCTGATCCGCCTTTTCCTAGCTGGATGACTTATTCTCTAGGACATGCAGTTGCTTCTGTCAAACAGGCATACTATCACTACGGCTGGGGTAGCACGGGGCCCGGAAAACTGTAAACGCTCAATAATGACAGCCATTGTAATTTTGCAGACACAACTGCTCTCTGAATTATCTTTTTAAATCGCAGAACCTTGTTTAGCTGACTGCGGGTGGGGGCGGGGGGGCCGCCACGGTTTAGAGAAGCAGGAAAGGGCGTAAGCTCTGCCCCAGTTAATTGTCCCAGTTTCTTCCCCAGACTGGGAAAAGGAGTGGGGCTGGTCGAATGAATTAGGACCAGGAGATTTAGATCTTGGGCTCTGGGAAGTCTGCTTCTAAACCAGGTTCCCCTCTGGACACTCGAAGAAGGATTCTTATGGAAATGCTTGTCTTTGCCCCCGCTGTGCCCCCTCTGTCACAATATCCCATTTCAGAGGACACCCTTTGCCAGCTGTGGGCCCGGAAGGAGGGGCTGGCCGGCCCCTCCCTGCCCCAGCCCTGCAGCTGGCTGAACTTGGCCCGCCCTGCTTTCTCCTGCCACCTCTACACCACACTTCCCCTCAGACTCAGGGCTTTTTTTGCTGAGGTTTGTGGGTGTCCAAAGAGAGACTCCATGAAAAGTGTCACATTTTTGTGATTGATCCATAGTCTCAAAAAAAATATCAGTGGGCTGAGCAGTTTCCTCTAGAAAGGAGAAACTGATGTGGGAAACAAAGGCAGAAGAAAAATTATTAAATTTCCTTACTACCTACAGCCCATTGACAAGTCCTTGAAACAGGCCGAGTGACATTCCTCTAGGGACTCAACTGCCTCGATGTTAATACTTTGCTAGGGGCAAAAGTCAATCCTAGCCTGACCCCCTCCACCCCGACCAGGATCCTGTAAGTCTACTTTAACGTATAAAAATTCCTTTGGAAACTTTATCTCTAATCCCCACCCCACTCAAGATACGTGTTGGCAATCATCCCCCAAGCATATGGCCCACCGATATACATCTGAAGGGTCTCATGACTAAGGCTTTATTAGACGGTAATAAATGACCTTTTCCCAACAATAGCTAGTCCCCTCAAGGTCCTGGAAACCTTGCTTCCAAAATTCCTTAGAGACTTACGCTCTCCCTAACCCCCTCCCAACTTGAAAGTATATAATGGGCCACTCCTCATGACCTCGGTGCACCTCTTTCTGCCCATGGGTCCTATCCCCAGGCTTTAATAAAACCACCTTTTTGCACCAAAAACGTCTCAAGAATTCTTTCTTGGCTGTCGGCTTCGAACCCTAATAACGTCTTTCCCACATTAAACCAAGACACAAGTCCGCCAACCAGGGAGGCGGCAAGATAGCGGGGCTTGGTCTCTTCTTGCAAGTAGCCCCTTGGCCCCCCGCAGGCCTCTGCAGACACGAAAGCCACTCCCACCTCTAGCCCCCGCCCCATCCTTTATTGCTTTCCTCGTTTTATATTCCCTGGTCCCTGACCAGGGCCAGGCCCACACTGAGGGTTTAAAAATCCCAAATGAACGCGGGGATGGGTCCTGAGGTTGGAGATGAACTGCCTCCCCCTCTCCTCTGTTGTCGGCTGGGGGCAAATCTCAGCTCAATTCCAGCTAGCCCTCCCCTTCCCCTTTCAGAGAAGGCAAGACGCAAATGAGCCCCCAGCCACAGCTGCTCTTGATTCTCTGAAACAAAGGAGCTAATGGAGAGCAAGGGGATGCTCTGTGGAACCCCTCAGCCCTCGGCCCTGCTGAGACCCATCTGTATCCGGGTCTTGCACAGATGCCCTTCCCACAAATAGGGGGACGAGCGGTGGCTCAGGCATAGCGAGGGGCTGGATCTTGTTTGAATCAGAGCCCTGAGACCAACACACATACTTTAAACAGTCTCAGCATGGCGGGTATGGGACCCTGAAGCCGTGTGCTTGGAGCGGGCTGATGATGGTGATGGTGATGGTTCCAACGTTCATTATGTATTTACCATGTGCTAATGGTTTTACATACCTCGTCTCATTTAATCCTCATGATGCTTTGGGGTAGGCACTGTTACACCTCTGATTTATGGATAGGAAACTGGGGCCCAGAGAGGTTAAGTAACTTGCCTAAGCTCATGCTGTGGCAATCCCATTCGGAAAGGTTTGTAGGGGGTGGGGGATGGAGGGTAGGAAGCTGGGCTTGGCAGGAGAGAACCTCCAGCTCAAGCATCAGCTAGGAGGCCTGCAGCTGAGGAGGCCAAGCCAAATCCGCACACAGCCACCCTGCCCACGCCCCCACACCAAACCCGCCCCCACGCAAAACCCCAACCCCTCTCTGCACTCCACCTCTCCTGAACCATCCCGGCAATCTCTAAGTGGGGCATCCCAGCGGAGGGGCCTGGGGGCCACCTGCACCAGCCCCCCACTCAGCTGTGGGTGGTATGCCCCAGCTGGGAGGCCAGAATAGACAGCTCAGAGCTGGGATGCAGCAGAAGAGCCTGAACTCTCAGAGACACCCAGATTTAGGTTTAAATCCCGGCCCTGCTCCCAAATAAAGGCTCAGGCCTTGGTCAAGTTTCTTAACCTCTGAGCTTGGTTTCCTTCCTATAAAATGGCACCAGGAACTTTTCTCCCAGGGTTGTGCTGGGCTTTGAGAAAAGATGCTTGTGGCACATGGTAGGCCTTCAAGGACTCTTCCTTGCCTGCCTCTTCCTTCCTTCTCAGGGGCCTCCCTCTGTGTCTGCCTCCTTGCCCTTCCCAGCTTGGGGTCTGGTGCCTCTCTCTCAGCTCTGCCTGTTTTCTGATGATCTCTGTCCTGTCTGCTTGCCACTCGGGGCTCCCTGTTGCTGCTCCCTTTCTGGGGCTGTGTCTCCATACCCTGTCTGTCCCTCGCCTTGCCTCTCCCCTGGCTCCTGATACCCTGGGGGCTGATCGATGGCAGCCGCTGGTTATCGATTGGGGTGGGCATCCAAGTGTGGCTGCTAGAGGCCGATATTGATGGACAGGATTGGTGCCCAGGCTGCATGGAGTGGCAGTTGGGGAGCCTGGGGCTGGAGGGGAATTGGGGCTCCCCCCTCCTCTGCCAGGACCTGGGAGTGGGAGTCCTTAAAGCTGCAGACCCCACCACTAGGATGGGAGTAGAGGATGGGGCAGAGGGCCTCTGAGGATGGAAGGCCAAGGCTTGGCTCATGGTTTCACTTAAGATTTATTGAAGACCTACTATGTGCCAGCTGGGGATACAACAGTAAGCAGGTCAAAAATCAGTAAGTAAAATTATGTAATGTGTTATGGAAGAAATAGAGCAGGGAAAAAGATGGGAGTGCAGTGGTGGGGGGAAGGTGACATTTTAAATAGGTTCCCGAGGGATGGAGCTCCTTGGAAAGGTGACCTTTAAGTAAGGACCTGAGGAGGGGAGGGAGGGAGCCATTTGAGAGCATTCTAGGCGGTGGAAACACCAGGTAAGTGCAAAGACCCTCTGGCAGGGGCATGCGTGGTGGGTAGCAGGCTCCCAGAGAGGCAAGTGTGGCAGGAGTGAGATGAGGAATGAGGAGAGCAGGAGGGAACGGGTGGGAGACGGGATGGGGGCAGGGGCTGTCCAGAGCTTGGGGCGGACGGTCAGGCCCAGGCTGACAGCTGCCCCAGCTCCAGTCTGAGAGGCCTGAGCAGCTTCCTCCAAGGGAAGCTTCCAGAACATGGTTCTGCTGCTTCTGCAACTCCATGCCTAGAGTTTCACACCAATGTCCCAGGCCCTTTACTGCTTTGTTAATGAGATAATGCTCGCAGCAACCCAGCTAGATTCTCTCACTCCCTGGTGTAGAGCTGAGAACGATGAGGCTCAGAGATATTTGGCGACTTGCCCCAGGACACACAGGAAATGGCAGGGCTGGGACTCAAGCCCGGTTCTGTCTGCCTCCAAAACCATTGCTTTTTCCGTCTCTTTTGTTCACTGTCTTAGCCGCTTTTTTAAAAAGGATTTTATTTGTTTATTTGAGAGAGAGAGAGAGAGAGAGAGTGCATGCAAACAGAGGGGGGTGGGGAGGAGCAGAGGGGGGAGGAGAGGAAGAGGGAAAGAATCCCAAGCCGACTGTGCGCTGAGCGCAGAGCCAACTGGGGCTCAATCTCATGACCCTGAGATCATGACCCGAGCCGAAACCAAGAGTCAGACACTCAACCAACTGAGCCACCCACACACTCCTTAACCATTTTTAAGTGTATAGTTGAGTAGTTAAGTTTATTCATACTGTTGTGCCACAGACCTGCAGATCGTTTCCATCTGAAACTGAACAGAAACTCTATACCCATTAAATAACTCCCTGTTGTCTCCTCCAGCCCCTGGACAACCACCATTCTATTTTCTTTTTTTTTTTTTTAAAGATTTTTATTTATTTATTTGACAGAGAGAGACACAGCGAGAGAGGGAACACAAGCAGGGGGAGTGGGAGAGGGAGAAGCAGGCTTCCCGCGGAGCAGGGAGCCCGATGCGGGGCTCGATCCCAGGACCCTGGGATCATGACCTGAGCTGAAGGCAGACGCTCAACGACTGAGCCACCCAGGCGCCCCCCACCATTCTATTTTCTATGTATCTATGTACACGACAACTTTAGATACTCATATAAGTGAAATCATACAGGGACGCCTGGGTGGCTCAGTCGGTTAAGCATCTGCCTTCAGCTTAGGTCATGA
>NC_138383.1:30890868-31043052 GCF_054177405.1 Leptonychotes weddellii
TCTGCCTTCAGCTTAGGTCATGATCCCAGAGTCCTGGGATCGAGCCCCGCATCGGGCTCCCTGCTCAGCGGGGAGCCTGCTTCTCCCTCTCCCTCTGCCTCTGCCTCTGCCTCTCTCTATCGCTCATGAATAAATAAATAAAAAGAAAAAAATAAGTGAAATCATACAATATTTGTCTTTTTATGACTGGCTTATTTCATTAGCCTAATGCCTTCAAGGGTCATCCATGTGGCATGTGACAAGATTTCCCTCTTTTTAAAGGCTGAATAATATTCCACAGCATTTTATACCGCATTTTATTTATCCATTTATTGGCTGATGGACACTTGGTTTGCTTCCATCTCTTGGCTTGGCAAATAGTGCAATGAACGTGGGTGTACAGATACCTCTTTGAGATCCTGTTTTCAATTCTTTTGGATATGTACCTAAAAGTAGGATTGCTGGATCATAGGGTAGTTCTATTTTTAATTTTTTTAAAAAGATTTTATTTATTTATTTGAAAGAGAGAGAGCACACACAAGCCAGGGGGAGGGGCAGAGGGAGAGGGAGAGGGAGAGGGAGAGGGAGAAGCAGACACCCCCCACCCCTGCCGAGCAGGGAGCCCGATGCAGGACTCCATCCCAGGACCCCAGGATCATGACCCGAACCGAAGGCAGAAGCTTAACCAACTGAGCTGCCCAGGCGCCCCTCTATTTTTAATTGTTTCAGGAACCTCCATACTGTTTATATTGCAGATACAACCATTTTACCCTTCTACCAACAGTGCACAAGGGCTCCGATTTCTCCACATCCTCTCCAACTCTTGTTTGTTTCTTTTTTCTCTTTTCTTTTTCTTTCGTTTTTGAGAGAGCAAGTGTTGAGGGGGCAGAGAGGGAGGGGGGAGAGAGAGGGAAGCAGAGAGAGAGAGAGAATCTTAAGCAGGCCCCACACCCAGCGGGGAGCCTGATCTCAGGACCCTGAGATCATGACCTGAGCCAAAACCAAGAGTCAGATACTTAACTGACTGAGCCACCCGGGTGCCTCAACACTTGTTACTTTCTGGGGGTTTTTTTGTTTTCTTTTGAGAGTAGTCATCCTAATGGCTGTGAGGTGATACCTCGTCGTGGGTTTAATTTCCTTAATGACTAGTGATGCCGAGCATATTTTCCTGTGCCTGTTGACCAAGTGTGTATTATCCTTGGAGAAATGTTTATTCAAGTCCTTTGCCCAGTTTTTTTCTTTCTTTATTTTAATTACAATATAGTTAATATACAGTGTTATATTAGTTTCAGGTGTGCAATACAGTGATTCAACAGTTCCATAATCACCTGGTGCTCATCATGACAAGTGCACTCCTTCACCCCCATCACCTGTTTCACCCATCCCCCACGATCCCCCATCCCCCATTCCCCTCCCCTCTGGTCACCATTAGTTTGCTCTCTAGAGTTAAGAGTCTGTTTCTTGTCTCTTTCTCTCTCATTTTTTCCCCTTTGCTTGTATGTTTTGTTTCTTAAATTCCACATATGAGTGAAATCGTACGGTATTTGTCTCTCTCTGACTATTTCCCTGAGCATCCTGCTGTCTAGCTCCATCCATGTCATAGCAAATGCGTTTGTCCAATTTTTAATTGGGTCACTTGTTGTTCGCTCTTGAGTGGTAGGAATTCTTTATATATTTTGGATATTAACCCCTCATCAGATGATTTGCAAATGTTTTCTCCTATTCTGTAGGTTACCTTTTCACTCCATTGATTGCGTCCTCTGCAGCGCAGAAGTTTTAAATTTTGATTTAGTCCTATTTGTCTATTTTTTCTTTTGTTGCCCATGCTTTTGGTATTGTATCCGAGAAATCATCACCGAGTCCATCCAAATTGGTTGCTTTTAACCACTTCTCTCTGCTCTCAGCAATTCTGTCAGCTCCTTTAGGTCCTTGGGCGGGGCAGACTCAGACCCCAGGACTGGAACCAGTGGGAATCTCAGGGAGACAGACAGCAGCTCAATCTAACAGGATTCCAGAGGTTGAATGGGGTACTTTGGAGGTAGTGAGCTCCCTGTCACTGGAGGAGTATAAGCAATCAGATGACCATTCAGGTAGGATGTTGCCCAGGAGCGTCAGGTAGAGGATATTTAGGTTGGATTGATGGCCTCTGATCGCTTCTGTGATTCAGTAAGGAAGGATTGGGAGCTCAAAACTTCAGCCAGTGAGGTGGGGGGTTGGGGGATGGGCAGGATTGCAGCTGACAAGTGTACCTTCCTCTGTGCCTGGGGAAGTCTTGTATTGGGGTCTATCTGTGGTGGAGATTCCCTGAGTTCTGGTCACCCTGGAGCCTAAACCCAAGCTCTGACCTAGATGGTCCAAGGATCTTGGAGCCCTGGGCTGGAAGAGAAGATAGAGATGTGGCTCCTTCCTCACCTGCAGGGGGCTGCTTGTGAACAGAATGCATGAAACTAAGACTGCAGAGCCTGGCAGACCTTGACCCGGGTACTGCCTGAGGCACTCACTGGCTGCATGGGTTTGGGCAATTTCTTTCACTTCTCTGACTCTTGTCTTCCTCATCTGAGCAAAGGGCTGTCACCTCTCATTCAGGGTTTTCTGCAGAATGATAGTAACAGGTGCCTGGGGCCTGGCAGGTGATCGGTAAACCACAGTGATCAGGGTTAACCCCAGATCATTGGCTCTCACCATCCTCCAAAGCCAATGACCCTGAGGTGCTATCTACCCCCTACCCTCTGGTGACCACTTCTCACTGTTCTTGGCCTTGGCCAGCCTCTCATTCCTTCTGAGGGCAGGGGATCCAGTCTCCTAGATCTAGAACCCAGCTCAGCCATGGCAGATACCCAAGCCGGACCAGGGGCCTTGTCTGGGCCTGGTGGGAGGTACTGGATGGCAGCCCTGATATCCTATCTGTTGGGCCTCTGTCTCTGCCTGTCCCTGCGGCTACTGGGCCTGGAGCCTCCTCACTCTGGCTGCCCAGTCCTTCTCAGCCCTGCATCCTGTGTCCTGGCTCATCTCCCCTGTTGCACCCAGAAATTTCCCCCACATTACCCCCAGCCCAGCCCATCGTGGAGAAAAATCAAATCTCATTAAAGGCCATTGATTTTCCTCCAAATTTGCTGCGGGTACACTTTGAGGCTTCTCAATATTACTGCTGGGCTCCCACCTTCAGCCCCTCAACCGCCACCAAAGCTTCCTCAGGGAAATTGAGGAGTGCGGGGCTGGGAGGCCACAGGGAGAGCGTGAGGGCTGGAGGCGCTGTCTGCTGGAGCCCCCAGCCCGCTCTGGCCCTTCAGCGCGCCTAGACTCTGGACATGGCGCTGGTTTCTGGGGAGTGAGTATTTCCCTGCCTGGCTGCCCCCTGACTGCAGGGCTTAGGCAGAGGGGTATGTGTTTCTGTGTGTGTATGTCTGTCCTTGTGTGTTGGTGTGTGATTTTGTGTGTTAGTGGTGTGTCTCTATGCACCTGTGTGTATTTATCTCTGTGTTTGTGTGTGTGCGTCTGTAAGTGTGTGTGTGTATTTGCATGAACGCAGTGTGGGGTGGGCTCTTGGCTTGCAGTTGAGCTTCGGATGCTATGCTGCCCATGAAACAGCCAGCCTGGGGAAGGGAAGGGGCTTGACTTGGGATAAACCCAAGATATGGTTCTTTTCGCAGGGGCCAAGGGCTGGGTAGGCCCCTGGAGGGGACGTGGGCTTCTGTGCCCTCTCCAACTCACCCCTACTGTCCCTTTGTCATCTTGGAAATGGGGCACCTTGCTGACTTTGTTGCAGTATTAGGTTTGGGGTTTGGGGGCTGGTGACAAACATTCACAACCTAATGTTGGAGGGTGGGCATGAATTCCGCCCCGGCCCCTCCGATCCGAACTAAGAGTCCCAGGTGGGTGGGTTTAGAGTTGAATGGATGTATATTCAGCTGGTGAGTCTGGAGAGAGTAGGTCAGAAGATTGGCAGTGAGGGTGTCAGGGAGGGTTTGTGGCATGGAGGGCATTCCTGACCTCCTGGGTCCTGTTCCTAGCATAACGTCAAACATCAAGTTCAGCCTTAATGGGGATAAAAGTCATAAACAGGGGCCTTTTGGCTTTTGTGGGGTGAAGTGACTTTCAGCCTGGCAGTAGGCCGGGCCACTTGCCTCTAGCCCAACTGCCAGGGCCAGAGGTCAGCCATGGTGCCAGACTGGCCTTCTAAACTCTGGGACACAGCTGAGCTACCCCAGGGAGCAGCCTTAACGAGGCCTCTGATAAATCTGGGGGTGGGATGGTCCCTGGGTATGTGCCCTCAATGAAGTCTCACCTACCACCCCAGTCCTGCGAGGTCTGTCATGTTCATGGATGTGAAGGCATGTTCTCCTAGAGGCCTCTGCTGGGGAGCTGGGAGCAGCTCTCCGGGTTCTGGGGACAGGCCAGATTTATGGCACTGGGAGAAATATTTAGGCCTGAGACAGTTTGGTTGTGTTAATTATGGAAATCTAAAGATAATCTATATTTAATGCTGAATTTTGTCAAATTTGCTAAAGAATTAGGGGAGCGTGTGCAAACAGTGACACTTCAATGAAGAACAAGGTGCAATTAAACTCTGAAATTTACAGTGGAATAATTGGAGAGCATGACAAATATAGTTATCAGCGGCAACTAATTAGGGGTCTGCTCGAGGTTTCTGGGCTTGATTAATCTCGCCTGGATGCTAATAAGTTATGCTGGGCAGATGATACCATTTGTCGCCTCCTACTTTCCACCCTCTCCCCAGCGCACTTGCGGGTGGGGATGTGGCCCATTCAGTCCATCCCTCTGTACAGCCTGGCCTGAAGGGGAGAATGCGGCCATCACAGCTCCTGTGCTGAGAACCCCCCCAACTAAGGACGGCATGAACGTCTTGAGCCGCCCCTGCTCAGGCATCCTGGGGTCTCACTCGAGGCTTGCTGGGGTTGGGGGACAGAGGGTTGGGGCTGAGTTTTGGGGTCTAGCTGAGCCTCAGTGGGTCAGATTTGTTCCCTCCCTGTTGACATAGCTCAGCCTGACTCTGCCTTTCACTCCACACCTCGTGGGAAGGGGGACTGAGCCCCTCTCACCCCAGAGAGATCCATACAACCCTTCCTTGGCCAAACGCCCCCCTCATCTTTCCCTGCCAGGTCTCTGCTAATCTTCCTTGCCACTGTTGGTGGCCAAGCCTTAGAGCCACTGATTAAAGTTTAGGGCCACCCGGGCGCCATTACCCAGCTGGAGTGTGGCCAGTAGTTGGGCATGGATGCCAGGCTCAGCTGCGAAGCTAGACCATCCCCTTCTCTCTCTGTCTCTCACCTTGTCTCGGAGTCTCTCTGTCTTATGGCCCAGAAACCTCCCTCAAACCTGTTGCCCTTGTCCCCCTGCACGAGCCCACCCTGGGAGAGGTCTCTGTGTGACGAGTTGGGAAGAGGGAGTACCCCTCAAGAACTCTCTTCTCCGGACTGGCAAGTCCCTCATCTGGGGTCCCCCAGGGCTGGTGGCTGCTGCCGGCCATGTGCACGGGCCCCATCCTGAGCAGTCCCCCTTTCATCCCCTGCCTTTGTTCCCTGTCATTTGGCACAGGATGAGGACTCCAACTGGCAGCCTCAGAGGAGGTGAGTGAATCTAAAATGGGAAGTTAGACGAACTGCTTCTTTGTGAATGTCTTCAGTATACCAGACCTCTCGAAGCATGAGTGTGAGTGTGTGTGTGTAATAGGACACTGGGACGTTGATGTGGCTGGTGGAGAAGACAGCTGGGGGGGGCGTGCAGGAGGAGGACAAGGGCTTCCAGAATGCTTCCCCTTGGTATCCGGACCAGAGTGGTCCGACTCCTGGGAGAAGGGGCCATTGCTTCCTGGAGCCTTAGTTTCTCTTCCTGCTTGTGGCCTGAGGAGTTGTGAGGTCAGACCCACCTGGGCCTGTGTCCCGGCCTTGGGGGCCCTGGGCTGTTCCCAACCATGTCAAGTCTTGATTTCCTTCTTGTGGAACAGGGATAATGACTTCAGGGCACTGGTCCCCGGGGTTACCAGGACCTCCAGTAAAGGGCTAGGAGCTGAGCAGGCCCTCAGTAAGTGGGGCTCCCTCCTCGCTCCCCCTCTCCTTCCTTTACCTGCCTCGCCCACCTCCACCCCTTTCACTCCCATCTGAATTCCTTGTGGTTTGCCCTGTTGTGCCCGTGGCTGTGTCAGACTCCTCCACCAGAGGGTGGTAGATGCTGTGGGCACAAGCAAACTGGACCCGGCATGGGGTGCATCCTCCTTGGTCCTCCCTCTGCTCTGCTGTCTCTTGGACTGGAGGGCTGGACAAGTTGAGGTCAGGGAGTCTTTTGTGCCCTTCTCTGCACGGATAACACCCTTTGAGGTTTGGGTGAAAATTAGAGAACACGCATCTTACGTTGGTACCCTGCAGCGCGCTTACCGATCACCACTGCCGTCCCGGGCCCCTAGGGCAGGGCTTAGTCGGCCCATTTTACAGATGGGGAGACGTGTCTTGGTCATTGCTTACTCTTGCAGAGACTGGCAAGTCACAGGTGCAGAATGCATTGGATAAATGAAGGCTCGCAGCAAATTTGCCGAGGGTGAAGTGGCCTGTGAGCGGAGGAGTTGGGACTCAAACCCAGGCTTCCCTGACTTCTGGATTAGCAACTTTTCCTCTGTCCCAGTTTTTCCAATCAATCAAGACCGTGGTCTAATCCCTCCCTGTCATTGTCACGGCCCCTGGTTCTGAGGCAACTGCACATGGGGCGTCAGGGTTCAGACTCCAGCCTCTAAATCCTCAGGGGCTGTGTGTCTGTGGATAGATCACGAGCTCGTTTGAGTCACAGCTTTCTGGAAGATGGTCAGGTGATGCTTAGTCCCTTCTTTGCCTGGTGATTCTGGGATGAAATGAGATGATGAATGCAGAGACCCCTCTCCCCTAGGGTGGGCTCCCCTCTGGGCTGGAGGTTCCCCCCAGGGACTCTAGGTCTGTCACTTGGAGCTGGGAGGGGGGATGCAAATACCCACGGGTCCTGTGCAGCCTCTCTCTGGGGGAAGAAGAGAGCTCCCGGGGGCTCCTTTCTCGGGAACCTCCAGCCTTTGCAGCTGCGAGAAGCGACGGGCTCCGTCGCCATGGCAACGCGGGCCAGCCGCCTGCAGAGCCTTCCAGGGCCAGCCGCCTTGACCTCACTTAGGATGATTACCTTTCGGCAAATAAAATAATTGTGCTAATAAAGAGGCTGCTGGCCCCCTCATCCCCCACCCCGCTTGGCCTGTTCCCCATCCCCACCCCGGGGAGAAGGAGAGGCTTCCCCCACCCAGTTACCCCTGGCCTGGGGGATGCCTTACTCTTAAATAAGTTGTTGACTGAGATCCCGACTGGGTTTTAATTTTTGCTGATTTTAACCATCTCTCATCCTCCCCTTGTTGCCTGCTTCCTCCTTGCCCCGGACGTCTTTGTGGAAGTTGCACAGCTGAGATAATATGACTCTTCCGTCTTCCTTCGACGTGGCTTTGAGCACCCACTGGGCGTCCCAAGCTAGCACAATAATAAATTCCACTTATTGTGGGCTCGCTGTGTGTTACAACCTTTACAAGTGCTTTCACAACTGTCCCCTCCTTAATCCCGGTAACAGCTGTGCGAGGCAGGAACTTCAGTGCCACTTGACAGAGGAGAAGCCTGAGGCTCTGGGAGAGAACACGTTTTTGGTTTTTGGTTTTTAAATTTTATTTGTTTATTTTTAAATTGGAGTAGAGTTGACACACAATATTACATTAGTTTGAGGTGAACAGCATAGTGATTTGACATCTCTGTCTGTTATGCTGTGCCCCCCACAAGCGGGTCAGCACACAACACTAGCGTCATACCACTGACTCTCCCCCCTGTGCTGTACCTTTCATCCCCGTGACTTACTCATTCCATAACTGGAAGCCTGTAGAAAACGTTTGTTTTGACAGGGCCAGAAACCTGGTCAGGCCTCTGGACTGGAGAACAGACTCTCCTACCAGGGTGTGGCCATTTGGCCTGGAACATTCAGTTCAGCCCCTGGCTGGCCACTGGGCTGGGCTTCCAGGGGGTCAGGGCGAGAGGGACCTATCCACAGAACATGGAGATGCGCGATGCATTGTGACTCACGCTCAGAGAGCAGGAGAGTGTTGGAGACCCAGCCCGGGGTGCTGTGGAAGCAGACGTCACGACAGAGGCCCCGAGGGGGATGAGGAGGACCAGACTGGTGGTTATGGGGCTGCCACTTTGCTGAGTGCCTCACGTTTGTTAATCGCATGTGATGCTCATTACAAGCCCATTTTACAGATGAGAAAAGTAAGGCTCAGAAAGCTAAGATGAATTTTTCAAGGTCACCCAGCCGGTAAAGAGGGAGGATGTAAGCACAGATTTGCTTGACCTTTGTGCCCATGCTCAGTGCTTGTTTCGCTTTATCAGGCTGCCTGCCCAGGTGTGGGAAGGAGAGGGAGAGGCGGGGAGGGAGACAGGGAGCAAGGCATGGAGCACAGTCTCCGGACACGGATGGGGCCTCTTGGACGGCTAATGATGCTTTAGCCACTGTTCAATATTTTAGGTTCTTGTTAAAAATACTTGCCGAAGAGGGGCTAGCAAAATTGTAGCTAGGAATGGTGTCAGCAGTCTGGATTTGAGGCCCTTCGTAAGTGTGAGTCCCAGGCTAGGAACCCGTCCTCCTCTTCAGCCCCCCACACCCCCCAGAGGCGGTGCCCCAGACAAAGTGAACGGACCGGCAGGGACAGGCAGGGGACAGGGCGTGCACCGGGCACACTAGGTGGCGCTCTGACATTGGTCAATCCTCGGAGGGCCTCGTTGTGCTGTGGCCGGTGGGTGGGGCAGAAGTCCCTCTCCCTGGACTAACACCGGGGGCTAGGGCTGGGTGGAGAGGTGCTGGAGAGGTCAGAAGCCAGGCTGGGGGCCGGGGGTACTGTTCGTCCCAGTCACGACTCCTGGCCATTCCTGGGGCCCCAAACAGGGGGGCTGACCCAGTAGCAGTGGAAGGGACAGAGGGACCAGAGGGGCTGTGGAGCGGGGTGTCGGGGTGCTGGTGAGGGAGGAGCTGCTCAGCAGTGTGTGGGTGACCCTGAGCCGCTGAGGGCATGGGGAAGGCTGTCCTCTTATTGACCACTAAAGCCCAGGCTTCTAAACCCAGGGACCCCCTGGAGGTGGGACTTGCCCAGCTCACCTGCTCTTGGAGCCCGGGGGCCAGGTTAAGAGGGAGGCTGGGGAGGCCGAGGTATGTGTAAGCCTCCAGCTACTACTGAAGGAAGCCTGGGGAGATATTGGCAAGACATGGGCCCAGGCCCCAAAGACCTGGATTCCTGTCCCCGTTGAGCTGTGTCCTGGCCGTGTGACCGTGGGCAAGTCTCAGATCCCTGCTTCATTCTTGGTGACACAGGTGTCGTTCTCCAAGTTGCTGGGACACTGGAATGAGGTCCTACACAGAGGCGCTCAGAGCGCCCAGCATGCGGCATCTCTCTTGTCCTGTTAGTTTACGGAAGTGGCATCTTGGTCCCCTTGGTGCCTGCAGGCCTGGTCAATCTCAGTGACGTTGACTGGTTACTGCCTGGGGGTGAAGGCAGCTGGTGCTGCCAGCGTTCCAGGGGCGGCCTTCAAAACCTCACCCTGCAGGGAGACCGTCCTCCAGAGACCCCTGCCCTCAGATTTTAGCATTTCCCCTCCTTAGAAATGGGCACCTTGGAGCTGGGCCTGCCGGTTCCGCATACCTGTCCTGTTTTCCCCCTGCAGGCCTCTCTCTGCAATCCCTGGGCGGAAGGAAGGAGAGGAGCAGACTTTTTCCCAGTAGTCTGCTTGTCTACTTCCCTCCTAGCTGGTACAGGTGGGGAAACTGAGGCAAAGGGGCACCATGGAGACAAACCACAAATCCCCGAATGCTGGTAGGTATGGGGAGCGAGGTGGTGAATGACTTCCTAGCCTCCTTGGGGAACTCTGGTGGGGGCGGGTGGGGGAATGTGTCTTCACCCTAAACTCCCGGGAAAGAGATGTCAAATGGTTGGCCTGACACCAGCGAGGCGCTAGGAGAAAGGACAGGAACAGTCTGGGAGCCGTAAATCGAGGGCAAGGGCAGTGGAGACAGACTTCTTCAGTGGACAAACATTCTGCAAATGTTCAGGGAGACACCTTATGTGGGCCAGGCGCTCGTGTGGGTGCTGGGGGTTCAGGGTACCTAGACGGACACAGTCTGCACCCTGGGGGAGGGTTCATGGAATCAGGCTGCTTGAGGCCGGACTCCAATCACCTAACACCCCCTAGGTCCCTGTTTCATCATCTGTAAAGTGGAGATAAAATGCCTTCCTCATGGGACTGTTGTGGATGTTAGGTGCATGGAAGGTGCTTAGCACGGGGCTCGGCATTTAGTGACTGGGGACTGCTGTGCGTTTGGTCACCCTTAGGGCGGTCACTAGCTCCGGAGAGTGTGACCTCGAGTAAGTTGCTCACCTTCCTTGAACCCCGGGTTCCTCATCGAAGAAAAGGGTTCATACCATCTGCCCTGCCCACCTCACGGGACCCTGTGTGGGGCTGAAACCGATTGAGAGAATGCCTGGGAAGGGTCCGTTTAAATTGTGTGTGTGTGTGGAAGAGCCCAGCATTTGGGCTCCGTCTCTCCTGCAGGCTACCTGAGCAGGTGGAGCTGTCAGATGCTGTGCGGTGCCCTGGCGACTCAAGTCAGGACGTCTGTTCCTAGAGGTCCAGGCTGGAACTGAGGCCCCGGGGGGAAGGTGTGGAGATGAGAGCCAGCCTCAGAATTTGCAGCATTTCCCCAAAGGCCTAGGGAAGTCAGGAAATAAATCTCGGAGATTGAGATGGGGCCAACCCCTCCCCCACCCCAACTCTGGGCTGGAAGCCAGGCAGGCAGCCCTCTGTTGAGGGCGGGGCGTGGGGGGGGGTTCCTCCCTCCCCCTGTGGGTGTCCTTTTCTCCGTTGGCCCTTCCCCGCCAGGCAGAATTCCGAATTCTGGCTGCCTAGCTACAGAACAACCCAAGGAAGAAATAATGCAGTGGGCTCTATCCCAGAGGTTTTTGATGTCTGCCTCCTGGCTCCTCACACAGATGAGAAGGTTCCTGTCACCTCCTGGGCTGTTTATTAGTGCTTGGGGCTCCCCACCCCCTACCTATCCCACCTGCCAACCAGCTGGCTGAGTGGTGGCCCTGGCCAGGGTTCAGCTCGGACTGGGGCTGAAGAAGCAAAGAATCCAGAGAGGAGACTCCCATCTGGGAGACTTAGGATTGGGGGCAGCCCCCCGTTTCTGGGGAAAAGAGCTGTAGGAGGCAGTGTGGTAGAGTGGGAGGAGCCTGGGCGGTGGGGTCAGCGAGCCTGCGTTCCAATCTCTGCTAGCTGGGGGTGTCTCGGCGAGATGACTGGAAATAGGACTCACTCTGGAGGGAGGACACGCAACTTGCATGAGATCACCAGAGTGAGGGGCCTTAGACTGTGAATTCAAGCATCCTTGTCGGTAGGGTCACTTAACTGGAATTTGGGCAATTTTGTGGCTTCCCATCCCCCTACCCCTGCTGCTTTTCTCAGCTCATTGACTGATCGATTAGGTGAAAGGCATCACAGGGAACGAGCAAGGTGCCATCCGGCTGGGGGATAGGATGTGAGCAGAAAATCCCAGAGTATACTTCCTTTCCAGAACAGCATAGAAGTAAAGGCGCTTTTCTGGCAGGGAGATTCCAAAAAGGTCTCATAAAAGAGGGAGTGTTTCTCAGATGGCTCCAACTGCCTGACAGGTGGAAAGCCTGGGGCCACAGCGAAGAAACTGCAAATAGGCTGCTTTCCGAGAGCAAAGTGTAAGTGACGTGAAACTGAAAGGTAGTTGTGGCAAATTCCTGGATTACTGAAACAAAAGTGCACTGTGTCAGGGAAGAATATAGGAGGCTGAATTATTTGGGAAATTACTAAAATGTTCTTTCAAATGCCTGGATCTGCTCTGCTCCCTCAAGGTGGCCCACTTCCTTTTTCCTTCCCATCCAGAATAACAGGCTTAAAAAATTTCTTCGTCCTCCACTTCCTCAGCTTCCCATGGTGTCCTTAACCCCATTTCCACTCCTCCAAGAAAGAAGGTGGCATAGGAGGAAGATTGGGGGGTGGTGGAGATAGGTGGTCCCCAAACTGTCCTTGGATAATGAGGAGGGATGGCCTTGGGTTGGAGGTGTCGGAGCCCCGTTTCACGCTTGGGTCCCTGAAGGCAGGTACATGGGGGGGTGGGCGGCGAATCCTTGTCTTTGCCACAAATACTCATGTCAAGTAATTTACATTAAACTAGGCTCACAACACTCTTTATTCTTTCCAGGATACCAAAGGAAGGGGATGGAGTTTGGGTAGCAGGGGTGGAAGAAGGAGGGGGAGGGAGGAGGGGAAGGAGGGGGAGGAGGAGGGCCAGTACCCTGTTGGCAGAGGTGCCTGCTTTATTTTTCTTGTTCCTGGAGCAGGCTGGCAGAGCCTGTCCCTAACCCACAGCAGAAGAGTACAGGCTAAAGGAAAAGACAACTTGGGCCCCTTTCCCTCCCTGCTTCCGGCTCCATCTCCCTCTGTGTCTCTGTCTCTGATTCATGAGGCAAATTCCCAGGGGACTCCTAGGGAGCCTCTGTGCTTCCCTTGAGTTGCACAGGGTGGTGATGATTTTGTTTCTTCTCATTTTAGACTGAGCTTGGGATTTCTCATGCCCAGTTACTGAGGTGTGGCTTTGGTGCCCTTTGGGGGAGCCGGGTGGGTAGAGGGCCCACACTTCTCTGTGCTTCCATTTTTCCAGAGCTCAGATGGTCTTGGAAGGGCCACCGGTCCTCTACGGGGAACCTTCCAAGGGCTGGAGCACGTACTCCCAAACCAGGTCCAAAAGGATCTGAAGAACTTTAATTTTTACATGTTCACATTCCGATCAGTTCTTTCTGAGGTATCACTACCTTCAGGGGCATTTTTGTAAAAGGTTCTGAACGCTGGGACCTGATTTAGCCTTTTCGCCACCCTGGGAGCAGGGGTGTTGATCTCCCTTTACAAATGGAAGGCCCGAGGCTCATGAGGAGCATTAACAGCCAGGCCTGGACTTGAACCCAGGTAGTCCCTTCTCTGACACAGGGCTCTTTCCCTGGGGCCTGCGTGCCCTACCTTCCCTTCCTCTGAGTTTCCTCACATCCACTCCCATGCGCATTTTCAGGCTTGGAGCCCACGGTCTTGTCAATTTCATGGCCGCACGGTGTCCCATCATGTTGCTGGATTGTCACTTTGGTCACTCTCGTTGGGTGAGAGGTGTCTAATTTCCTGCACCTTTTCAAATTACATCCATTGTTTTCATCATCCCGCGTATGTTCCATGAGTATGTTCCATGAGTATGTTCCATGAGTAGGTCCGGAATGGCGCAGGCTCTGCGTCCCAACTAGGGCTGGGGTGGTGGTCAGTGCTCCGTATCCTGACCCAGAGTGCGCTCCACGCAGAGATGGCTGGCAGTCACCTCTTAGAGCATTGTCACCTCCACCCAGAAAAGCTTACAACCACCCCTCTAGGAGCTGGTGTGGTGGCGCCGTGTAGATTCTGTGCCATTGTGGTGTAGCCTGGACCCACTTCACCGATAATAGCGCAGTTCATCTCCGCATTTCTCGGAGCCAGCACCACATTAAAAACCAAGGGCTGAAGTGACCCAGAGTATAAATCTGCCTCAAACGTTGGCCAGGACATTTAACATTAGCTGAATGGCCAATGTATCAATAGCTGGCTTAACTTGGAGCTATTAATGCATTTCCCAAAACAGGTAACAAGATTTAGAGACGGAACATGGTTAAATGGTATAACCATAAAGTTCAGTCTTTAGCCATGACGCATCTGTTTGGTGGAAAGCATACATTTTATGAACCACGTGGGGAATTTGAGAAAAGGGATCAGCCATAGGAGGAGACCCTTATTTCAGTGCCAGTGGAAGGGAGGCTTGTGGTTCAGGTGGCGAATGGGGATGGGAACACCTCCGGGGTGTGAGGCTCTTAGGCAAAGGAGGGAAGCAGAGGACATTGGTCACTGTGGAGGGATGAGGAAGGAAGGGGCAGATCTTCCCAATTCTGGGGGAGGTGAAGGCACAGAGCAGGAAGGGACGTGCCTGGGGTCAGGAATGGATTCCCGTGGAGTTCCAAGCATCTGAGCCAAGCTGCCTCCTGGTTTTGCAAAGCATGGATATTAATAAGGGTGATTAGTAATCATGACGTGTGAATAATAAGGGGATAGTTAATTGTCCTGGTTATGATGAAGAGCAGTCACTGGGAGAGGGTGGGGGAGTTGGGACCCCCTGACACACACACACAGTCACACGGGAACTGTTCCTGGCTGCCGATTATGAGTCCACAAAGCCAGCAAGCTCAAGGGGTATTGGTATTTTTAAAAATGGAAGCTAAGAAGGCAGAATTTTACAATTCATTTTTAATTTCCCTTTATATAATATAAAAGGACATATGTTCCCAGCAGAAAATTTGGAAAATACAGAAATACCAAGGATGGAAACAAAAACCAGTAAAAACATCTTTTTTTTTTTTTTTTTAAAGATTTTATTTATTTATTTGACAGAGAGAGAAACAGCGAGAGCAGGAACACAAGCAGGGGGAGTAGGAGAGGGAGAAGCAGGCCTCCTGCTGAGCAGGGAGCCCGATGTGGGACTCGATCCAGGACGCTGGGATCACGACCTGAGCCGAAGGCAGACGCTTAACAACTGAGCCACCCAGGCGCCCTAGTAAACACATCTTGATGGATATTCTTCTAATCTTCTGTGTGTACATAAATATGGCCATAAACTATTTTTTAAAACAGAACCAAACACAATTGGATTATATTCTGCATGGCATTTGGTAACTTGCTTTTTTTTTTTTTAACTTACAAATCTTCATGTGTACCTCTCCATGGGATTAGTCTTTGAGAATATGATTATTTTTTTTTTTTTTTAATGAGGGGAACAATATTTTGGGCAAGGAGAAGCCCATTTGAAAAGAATGGGCTTCTTTTCAGCCTTCCCGATTGGAGAGGCTGGGGATCTTCAGGACTATGGGAGGGAAATACTGTGGGGCAGCGTAGCTCAGTGGGCCCCTGTGGATCAGGGAGTGGGCAAGGAAGGGGGTAGTGCTGTGTCAGAACATGAGGTGGGGGGAGGAAAGCCTCTTCTGAAGACATACAGAACTTCTGAACTGCAACATGGCGCCCTGCTAGGGAGCTTCCAGATTCCTGGCTGGTGCCAGGGTGAGGGAGGGTCAATAATGCTGCTTCCTCAGAGGTCCTGTTCTCGAGAAGAAGCTTACAAGTCGAGCCACACACTCTCTGTCCCATGATGGGGCCACTGGGGAAAGAACATCTTCTGGTTTGTGGGAGATGAGAGATGGAGTGTGATTTCACCCTTCCTGAAAATGGGAAAGCACGTGACAACAAATGTTGACCTGACCACCAACACCAATAAGCTCAGCTCCCCAGAGCTCTGAGGCCATCTACCTCTACCTCTGCATTGCTTATCAGCCCCAGCCTTCGTGGACTGAAGGAGGAGGACACCACAGGACCACTCCTATGCATATTTGGCACTTTGTTAGAATTCTTATGCAATTTTCATTCATTGTTCATCCACTCCATAAATGAGAGTTATCCGCTATCTATTTCATGAATAGCTTTCCCACGACCTGCTGGCTCTACGGCCAGGTGCAAGGCACTGCCCCTCTCGGTCCTCAATGTCCTCATCTGTAAAACGGGGCTCTTAAAATGGTACGTATCTCGTAATATCGGTGGGAGGAATAAGATGAAATAGTAACTGCAAATTGTGCTTAGAACAGTGCTTGGGACATAGTGCTCAATAACTATTAGCTATCGTCATCACTGCTACTTCTGTGTCAGGCACAGTGGATAAAGAGATGACTAGGATGGGGGCGCCTGGCTGGCTCAGTCCATAGAACCCGAGACTCTTGAACTCCAGGTTGTGAGTTAGAGCCCCACATTGGGTGCAAAGATTACCTAAAAATAAAATCTTTTTTAAAAAAGGGGGGCACCTGGGTGGCTTAGTTGTTTAAGCATCTGCCTTCAGCTCAGCTCTAGTCATGATCCCAGGGTCCTGGGATCAAGCCCTGTGACTGGCTCCCTGCTCAGTGGGGAGACTGCTTCTCTCTCCCTCTCCCTCTGCCCCTCCCCCCACCCCTCCTTCTCATGCCCCCATCTCAAATAAATAAATAAAATTAAAAAAAAAGAGAGAGAGAGAGATGACTAAGATCCCTAAGACAGATCGTGCTCTCAGGGAGTGCAAAATCAGCTGCACGAAAGCCCTCAGGTCTGGATGGTGGGCTCTGGGCGCCCCAAGAAGAGAGTGCCTCCTTCCCGGGGAGTAGGGTTTTCACAGGCAGCCCCCAGCCCCATCCCAGGCTCACTCTCAGCTGTGGTTCCCCCAAGACATGGCTCCCCAAGACCTGGCCCAGTGGGCAGCTTTCTCCAGTCTTTAAAAAGCAAGGCCAGCACCCCCCTCCCCAAGTCCCCTCTGCTGCGGCAGCGAGGAGGTTGTTTGGAGAGGTGAAAAAAATTAAAATTAAAGCTAAATTAAAAAGAAGATTCCCATTTCCTCTCCCCATCGCACTTTCCACCTTAATTTTATCGCATCTTCCTTCTCGTTTTATTGACTTTTAGAAGCATTGCCACAAGATTTAGTGTGGAGCAGGAGGGGAGGTAATAAATGTGGTACTCCTCTTGCGTCCAATTAATGGGGGAGAAGAAGGGGGCTGCCTCTGGGTGTGAAGCCTCTAGGGGCAGGGACCATCCAAGGCCACGGAGCTGGGGGAGAGACCTGCTAAGGTGGGGGCGATGGTTACTTTGGGCTTTTGTCCCCTCCCTGGGCCCTTTTCCTGGTGACCCACAGAAAGAGAATCGGTCCGAACTGTTCCAATCTGTCCAGAAAACAGAAATCAGAATTTACAGTCTCCCTGGCCTGGCTTTACAAACAACTCCAGAAATCTCCCCTCCTTCAAACTCCACCCATATTTCCTGGGACCGAAGATTCCCCACCCACCAAACAGATCTTTATTTAATTTAATTTTATTTCATGCTCTGTTGGTGCAAGGCAGTTTTTCTTCCTCTCTCCACCTTCCTTTCTTCCTCTATTTTTTTTGCTGCCCCCCCCCCCCCAATCTCTAATATCATTTTCACCCACCCACAGCGACGCTGCGTATTTTCTTCTCACCTTAATGGCCCCGGTTTCCCCTCAGTATTTAAGCGGAACAAGACAGAGGTAAGTGGCAAATAAACAGCGGTTGCTATTCACGCTGGCAATTTCAGTTGATCGTGGAGAGGCTGCCTTGAAATTAACTCTGCCGCGGAGGAATGTCAGGCACGGAGAGTGAGCCACCGGGCTCCCTACTGCCCATCACAGCCCCTCCCGGTTATCCGGTTATCCGCCTGGGTGACACTGGAGGGGTGGGTGTGGAGATCTGGTGCCCAAAGGGTTTCTTTCTTTTTCTAAAAACAGGCCCCTCCCCCTCCTTGGCCTTGGCCTTTCACCTCCATAGACCAGCGGTTCTCCCAATGTGGTCTTGGCCAGCAGTATCATCCTCACCAGGGAACTTGGTAGAAATTCAAATTCTCCAACCATCCCATCCCAGAAAACTCCAGGGGGTAGGACCCAGCAATCTGTGTTTGTTTGTTTTAAACAACTTTATTGAAGTGTAATTCACGTACTATAAAATGTACCTGTTTTAGGCATACTGTTCAATGACTTTTTAGCAAATTTATTGAGTTAGGCAACAATCACCCCCCAACCCAGTTATAGAACATTTCCCTAACCTCAGTAAAATCCCTAGTGTCTGTTTACAGTGAATCCCTTCCCCACCCCAGCCCTAGGCAACCACTAATCTACTTTGTGTCTCCACAGATTTGTCTATTCTGGAGGATCTTTTCAGTCTGGCTTCTTTTACTTAGCATAATGTTTTGTTAATTGTTAACAGCTTTATTGAGATATAATTCACATCACCATACAACTCACCCATTTAAAGTGTACAATTCAATGGCTTTTAGTATATTCACAGAGTCGTGCAACCGTCACCACAGTCAATTTTAGAACATTTTCATTACCCCAAAAAGAAACCCGGTACCCCTTAGCTGTCACCTCCAAATTCCCCTATCCCTTCACCCTAGGCAATCACTAATTCACTTTCTGTCCCTAATAAATTTGCCAATTTTGGACATTTCATAAATATGGAATCATATAAAGTGGGATCCTTTGTGACGGGCTTCTGTCACCTAGCAGAATGTTTTCAAGGTTCATCCATGTTGTAACGCATAGTTAGTCTTTTTGATTGCGAATAGCATTCCATTGGATAAATAGGCCACATTTTGTTTATCCATTCACCACTTCATGCACTTTCGGGTTGTTTCCAGTTTTTGGCTCTCCTAATAATGCTGTGAAAATTCTGTACATAAAATTCTGTATGCGTGAACATAACAAGTCTGTATTTAAATCTGATCTTGCTGAACTTGAGAACCACTGCGCTAGGCCTCATCCCCCATCTCTCTTCTAGATCTTTCCTTTACTCTCCCATCTTCCTACACCAAGTGCCCTTCTTCCAGGGGTCTCTTCCTTTCATCCCCTGAACAAACATTCATGTAGCATCTACTGTGTGTGCCTGGTTGAGGTTAGGGTGGGCCTGTGGCTAGCAGGAGCACAGAGTGTGGGTGCTTTCCACCTTCCTCCCCAACTGCCTGAAGAGCAGGCCTGGGACTCCCTCCCGCAGAAGCCCCACCCGCAGCCCAGCTCCGTCCATCCACCCCCGCCCCCCTTTCATAGCTCCTCAGATTAGCCGAGCAGTTCCGCAGGACAGTCTATCCTACTTGCCGGAGTGTGATTGTGTACATTTCCTTGACCTCTGCTGCCTCAGCTTGCTCAGTGGGTAGAGTGGGCGTGCTAGCGGTGCTGACCTGCAGGGATGCCTGGATCATCACTGGATAGTGCGCAGGTTGTGATTACTGCTCCCGGGCCCTCCACCCCACTTTTCCACTGAAGCAGTTTGGGGTGCTCAATAGGTCAAAGGGTCGACTTGAAATCCCTCCTGCTTCTACATCCTGCCTTGTCACCTGCTCCTAGTCCTTGGCCCCTGCAGCCTGCTTTCCTTCCCCGGAACCCAGGGCCGCCTCCTCACCTCTCCCTCCGGCAGCCGCCTCCAATACCGCTCTGCTCCCGGCCACTGCGCCAGAGGGCTGCTGGCTTTCCGCCACCCTTCCCGGGCAATGGAGCCACGCCTGGGCGCCTGAGGCCGGGGGCTCTCCTCAGAAATCTTTGAAAATGCAAGATCTTTTGGAGCCACCGGGTCCAGGCCAGGGCTTACCCGCGCGGAATGCGTCTCAGCCTGGGATGGGGCCTGTGGACCTCCACTGCCCGGTGTCTCAGGAGCCCTTGCTCGATGCCCAGACCCCCTCCCCGAATGTGACAGTGTCCCGTTCTCTCCGCCGGGTGTGAAACCAGCCCGCGTCCCGCCCGTCGGGGACGACGTCTCCATCAATGGGCTCCGCTGCCGGCGGCGGGAGGGGGGAAACCTCGGCTGTCGCCCCTCGCCCCTCGGTCTTTGTTGCTCCCCTTCTCCGTCCCCTCTCGACCCCCCTCAGGGATCGCTCCTTTCCCTCCCCGGCACCCCGCCTTCCTCCTGCGCTCGCGGGCGGCGAGCGGAGCGCGCGGGCCTCACCTCCCGCCCGGCTGTAAAGCTCCTCATTAGCGTGTTTGTTTTTATTGGACGCACAATCACCGTAATGGGCGCCGGGCGCGCTCTCTAATTACAGCTATGAATATTCATAGTGCGGGGGGAGCTTCCGGTGGGGGGAAGCCCGGGGGCGACGCGCGCCGGGCCTGGGCGCCGGCGGAGGAGGGCGGCGTTGGTCTCGGGCGCCCCGGAGCGCAGCGCTGGCTTCCGAGGAGGCCCGAGCCGGGAGGGCCGGTGGGGCCCCGGCCCCGGCCCGCTTCAAGCGTTCTCGGGAGCCCCCAAACCAAAGCACCAACTTCCCCCCACCCCCCGCGCTGTGTCTTTTCTTAATTTTTCGTTTCCTTTCACCTTGGCTGCTTGGGAAAGTGAGGATCTAGATTCGGGATCTAAGGGATGGCCCCACTGCACAGTGCGGACTCCGTAGCGCGTCCTACTTCCCTGGCCTCCACCTAGGTCAGGGGGCTCGCTCGGTCTCTGTCTCGGTCCTGTGTGTCTCATTTTGGTTGGGTTCGGTAAAGGGGAGCGTGTGCCTTGTGAATTAAGAGATTTAGTCACTTGTGGAATGACTTTATTTTATAGCGACTTCCTCCCCGACTGAGTGATGTTGCACGCATTGGTTGTATTTATAACTTAATAGCTTTTCTCAGTTTTATTATACTTTTTATGATACTTGTGGCTTTATGGGACTTCATAATTTTTCTCAGATTCATTAAATTCAGCTGAGGGTGGAGCTAATGACTGGAGCAGGTACCGGTTTACAAGATGGCAGGCTAGCAGGTAGGATGCCGTCTCCCCCCCACCCCCCATCCCTTCCACTCCCCTCCCCTCCTCAGGAATCTGGCTTTTGCTGGCTGGTGGTGGCGATGGTGATGGGTCTGTGAGGTAATCTTGGCTTAGTTTCTCATCTGGGGCCTGGGATTTGAAGACAACCTGACAGAGAGCCCTGTCCAGAGTTACCCCACCTTTGCTCATGGACTGCATCTGACTTGGGTCCTCTCATTCTTTCCGACGCTAATTCCTAGCCAGAGACACTTCCAGCCCAGATGGGCAACCTTCCCATTTTACAAATGGGGAAACTGAGGCCCGGAGAGAGGCTGTTACAGAATTAGAAACGGTAGACCCACGTCTCCCGAACTCCCAGCCCAGGCCTCTTCCTCCTGGTCTCTGCTGACTCAGCAACAGCTTCATACTCTTTAGCTTAGCTCCCAATTTCTCTTCTCCCCCCAAATTGTACGACCTATTAAGAGCTTCGGAGGGAGGGTATCATCACAGTAGGTAACAATATGGAGCGCATGCCTTCTGTCCTTGAGTCCTCCCAGCGGCCACTAGCTACTAGTATTTAATTTCCATTGTACAGATGAGACAGCGGAGGCCCAATGAGATTACTTTGCAGTGACCACATCTGTGCAGTCAAAGCTCAGTAGATTGTTTGCAAATTTTCCCGATGCCTTTTCTTTCTTTTTGTTGAGAGGAGGTGGGTAGGAAGAACAAATAGTCTGGAGGACAATCAGAACAGGGGCTCTTCATTACTGAGCTGTGATCTTGGTTGAGGGAGGAGATGGGAAGGCAGAGGAAGAGGAGGGTCAGCTGTGGGTGGAGATGAGGAGGGGTACCAGTGCCCTCCCCTCCGTGTCTCTGTGACCCCGGGAGCCTCTGGCATCTAGGAGGGAAGCAGCTACTTGTGAGATGGATGACTTTAATGGAGTTCTAGTCCCCGGCCCTGCTCAGAGTCTCCCCGGGGCCTGTAGGCCTCTTCTATTTCGGAGGCTCCAATACATTTAAAAATGAAGAAATGCCAAACATGGTTGCAAAAGTGTCATCTGATTTACATTCCACAACTTAACACTTTTAACTCACAAAAGACAATGCGTGTAATTGTGCCTCTCCCAAAAGTCATTTCAAGACTGAGAAAATTATGAAGGTAAGACAGGCTGCGTGCCATCAGGCTTTCTGTCCCCTGGCTCGTTCCCTGGTGTAGCTCCAGGATGGAGAGCAGTGCTTGGCACACAGTAAGCACTCTGGCATCCTTGCTTCTCCTCTGATACAGGAATGGCACCCTCCTGGCTGCGAGGGGCCACGTGAGACTCCAGATTAGAGCTGTAGGAGAAACACCTTCTCGCAACCGTGATGGGGACTCCCTGTGGCTGTCAACCTAACCCCATTTAGAGATCGTGACATATTGAGACCTTCGGTGGCTATGGGGCCAGAGTGCTGGGGCCATCCTGCTCTGCTCCCCCCCCACCTCTGGCCCCATACCAGCTTCGGTGCTGCACACTGCTTTCCTTCCCTGCCCTTCTTTGGGCAAGATCTGCCTCCTTCAGGGAGTCTTCCTGGGCTGACCTTGCCAACCCATAATCTCCTGACCCTGTTGCTCAAAGGCCCCCTCTCGGTCAGAGGCTCTGGACCCTTGGACTGTGAACCTCAGTGGGGGAAGAAGCCCCAGAATCCTTGCAAAGGGGCATTCTGATTCCCACGTGTGCCTACCATTGCTGCCAACAGAGATTCTGTCTTGCTTATGTCTGTGTTTTTATTCTTTTTCCCCAAGAATATGGTGATGAGTAAAATTAAAATTCCTTTAAAAGGGTGCCTGGATTTTTTATAGCTTTGAGCCATTAGGCTCTTTCTAACAGCTAACACCAGTAGTGTTCTTGTGAGGCTGGCAGGGTGTCCAGTAACTTTTGGATGCTAAGGAAGATCTTTGGAATCTGGAGAGGTGGACGACCCTGCTTCAGAGGATGCTGTCTTGTTCTGTTCGCACCTGTCTGGTTCACCACTCATGGGGCATGGCCCTGTTGGATGTGTGTGTGCTCAGAAAGTGTGTTTGGTTTCTTGGATGGAACTGGCAGGAATAAGCCCCTGGAGGGCAGTGGTGGAAAGGGCGTGGAGTCAGGGGGCCTGGGTTCGAATCCTGGCTCTACCTGTTAACTGGTGAGTCATTGTGAGCCAACTCATGGCCTCTCCAAGCTTCAGGTTCCTCACCTGTAAAATGAGTGGATTGAAACCCACCTCGCTCAAGGGGTGGTGATGACCAGGAAAAAATCTTCTAAATTATAAAGTGCCAAATCAGGTGTCATGTGGTAACCATGACCCTTATGATTTCTTCACGTGCATGCCAGGGACACTCTGCAAGTCTGTTGGATGAAACAGGAGACATAGAACAACCAGCCAAATGGAAAATGAACTGATCCGCCCTCTCCGCAGCTCCCCACCCCCCTGCTCGCACCTTGACACTCCCCACTCCCCGTGGCTTGAGTGAGAGCTATGCCCCAAGCCCAGCCCTGCTCGGTGCCTCCATTACAGACCTCAGGTACACGGCCCTTAAGATGCATTTGTAATTTTTATTGTTATATCTTTTAATTTTATTTTGCTCTCCCTGCTGTCTTGAGCAGGGGAGATAGGGAGCTGGTATTTATGGCTGTTCTCGCGACCTACCTCTTAGAATGTATGTATCAGTTAATTTAATCTCCCCTGGTCTTATTTAAACTGTTTTCCTGATTCACTCTCTTCATTCTCCATCCACAATCTCCCCTCCCCTCTCATCTCAGCCTCTTTTCTGTGGCTGTTTCTGGGCTCTGTCCCTTTCCTCCTCCTCCTTCTCCTCCCCTCTTTCTCCCCCTGCCCCCTTCTCTTCTCCTTCCTGCCTTGCCTCTGGCCTGAGCCTTTCCAGCCCTGGGTTCTGGAGGTTGAAGAGGCCTCCTACACTGAGGTTGCTACCGTATTTTTCTGGTTTTTCTGTCTCGATCTCTCTCTCTCTCTCTCTGCCCCGGTGCCTGATTGACATTTACAAATTACCCAGCTGAAAGTGTTCAATCCCTGACCCGCCTGTTTCTGTTCAGCAATGAGTGAGATTTGCAAGCATTTTGTCATATAATTACTGCAAATCCCTTGAAAATTTCCACAACAAGGCCAGATGAATGGTAATTTGGGGGCCTCCAGCCCCCAGTCGCTGCTGCCAGAGCACAACGGTCTGAGGCCAGAAATGCAAACCAGCCCCATATATGTGTGTGTGTGTATGTATGTACATTTTGGAGGGGGGTCTGAGGGAGGGGGCTCCCCGGTCATTTTGTTTATTTCCTCTAGAGATTCCTGGGAAAAAAACTTGAACGGCGCAGACACACACACTTCTCCACTTTCTTCCTTGTGGTGTGCATGCTGTAAAATATTTGGATTGGGAGATTTATTTGCTTTACACGGGTGTATTTGTGCTGATTTTATTGTATTGACTGGGTGCATTTTTTCTGCGTTCCACTACAGTTTTATTGTGTGCCAGTCTCGGGCATACATCACCTGCATTGTTTTCTGCAAAAATTACGCCCTGTTTCACTGTGTCTTGATAGGACTTATTACATTAGTACCTAAGTGGGGAGATTTGCTGTTGCCATAGCTGTCACGTTACCTCCTCTCTCCCCCATCCCTCGCATCTGGGCAGCACCAGGCACTTTGGGCTAGAGACTTAGGCACTTGGGTTTCTGTGGCTGCCCTGTGGCCCCTGGACCTGGGTGGGGGTTGGACAATGGAGGAGGTGATTGAGTTGGCCATGCGGTCATGTGGTCATGGGATTGAGGGTGGAAGAGGTCATGCCGGGCACTAGGATGAAGAGAGGATGGGATCCTCAAAGAGGAGGACCCTGTTAATTTGTCTGTTTTTTTGCCAGCATTTGTTGGATTCATCCCTGGAGAGTGTTCATGGGCCTTTCATGGTCTCTCTTGGGAATGAATGAGCATGACAGAGACCCCGAGTTCCACACTTAGCATAGGCAGAGGGTTTGGCTGATATCTTATGAGATAGTTGTTCTCCCTATTTTATAGATGGGGAAATAGTAGCACGGAGAGACGTGGCCCCTGGCCCTAGATCACACAGCTAGCAAGTGCTGGGTGGAGATTGGAGCCCATGATTGCTTGACACCAGGGTCTGCTTCTTACCCCTTGGGGAAGCCCAGCAGGAAGGAGGCATGTACCTGGGATGGTGACTTAAGGCAGGGAGGGTTAAAGCTGGAAAGGGTCTTATAAACCATCTAATCCACCTCCCTGAAAGATGGGGAAACTGAGGCCTAGGGAGGTCAAGGCAGTCTGTTGACGGATTAAGTGGAGGAGCCTTATTTTCCTTCTTCTCCTGGGACTGCTTATAGGGTTGGGGTCTGACTTTGGGGTGTCTGTCTGGCCTGCCTGGCCCCTCCATGGTGTGAGTGTGTGCGTGTGCATGTGTGTGTGCGTGTCGGACAGAGGGCAGGAGGAGCACGTCATAGCCTGAGTCAGTGGGTGGCATGGGTCACCTGAGGTCGGCCTAGGCCCCTTGCTGTTCCCCAAGGTGGCTGTAGCCCTCCCCTCTCAGTTCCCCTACCCCGTGGTGCCTGAAGCCACCTCCTCTGTTGACAGTGTTTTATGGGGGGCTCATGGATAGATTTGGGTCTGACCTGTTCCCAGAACTTTCACAGATGTCTTCTCATTTACACCCCCAGCCCCGGTGGTCAGTGAATACAAAGGAAATGTAAAGGATTAATTTCAACATCTCAGCCCCTCCCCCCACTCCATACCACTTTTTTTTTTTTAAGCCAAAGATTATATAATTAAATTAAAAGAAAGTGTGTCTTCTCACAAACTGTAGTTCCTCATGGCAAAGTCCCATTTTTGAGGCGAGGTTGTAATATCATATCTAGAAATGTTTTCCTGTGGGTATCAGCTGTCTCTGCCAGTTAATTGTTTCCACCAGCATATTAGGAGCTTAGAGCAGCAGCCCCTCCAGGAGGCTCCTTTGGAAGGAGGCTGCTCCACAGCAGAGGCTGGGGCTCACCTGAGGCTGGGAGTCGGCCCAGCAGGTTCAGGTGGCTCCTGGGGACAGCCCTGGGAGATGCTCTGGACACAGGGACCCCTGCGGGTGGAGAGGCCCCTGCTCTTCAGCCCATAGGCAGTGGCATGTGCCCTGCCCTCCTGCACGCACCTGCCAACACGTGTGACCCAACCCCCTGTGCAGAGACGTGCTCATACCCACAAACATCACAAACATGTAGGCAGACAAACTGCCCATTTTAGACACTGACTCAGTTATGTGAACAAATGCATGCAGGTTCTTTACAGGGTGGGCACTGTTGCACGTGTGTGTGTGTGTGTGTGCACATATAAGACATATGATCTATCTATATCATATCATCTATCTATCTATCTATCTATCTATCTATCTATCTATCTAATCTTTCCATCATATTGAAATCAGCCCATGGCTTCAGAGTCAAGAAACCAGATGCCAACCTTCTCTCACCTGTGACTCTGTGTGACCTAAGGCAACTCCTTTCCCTCTCTGGGCCCAGTTCTTTCTCAGTAGAGGATTTACTGGCCCCAAGTCCCCGTGAGCCCTCCTTCTCTCTACTAGGTTCTTTGCTTCTCTTTCAGGGTTTCTCCGAAGGAGGCAGGAGGTGTCTCTCCCTCTTCCTGACCTCCAGTCCCCTGCTCTGTCTTGTGGCACTCAACGTGTCCACACTTCCTCTGACCACTCTCGGTCCCAAAGGCCTTTCCTCCCAATGCCAAGATCCCCGTGGTCCAGAGGAGAGCCCAGTGCAGGCCACGAGCATGGGAACTGACCATGACTCTTCCTTCTTCTCAACAGCTGCCAAGGGCATGAGCAGACAAGCCTGAAATCTGGGTTTGGCCCGGAAGCTGTACGGGGTCTCCTGGGTACTTCCACTCCACTCCTGAACCTCCTCTCTAGGGATCTCCATGCAGTGGAAAGGTGAAGATGGCTCATCCCACCAACTTGGAGCAGAATCAGCAAAAGCCCCAGGGTTGGCAGAGGACAGAAACAGGAAAGAGGAGTGAGGCTGTGGAGGAGGCAGGACCCTTGGGGAATGTTGGGGATTCTCAGCCCAGAGAGTCACCTGCGCCTCCCCTAGGTTTCCCTTGACAATGCCAGAAATGGAAGTGTGAAAGTTTTGGGGGCAGGTATTTGCATTTGTGTACTAGATGGATTTATATAGCATCTCCTTCTTGACTCCCCCTAAATCACACCCTCAATGGTGTGGAGGAGGGAGGGGGAGAGCAGGGTGGTAACCAGGGGCAACCCTCCTCTCCCTCCCTCATCCTGAGTTAGTGCCACTGAAGAGCTCTCCAGGGCCAGCGAATCACCCACATAATTATCCCTGGAGGTAATGGGCTTGGAGAGGTGGGGGTGGGGGGGTGGGCTAGGGTGTGAGGGAGCTCAATATGAGGGATTTGTTGAGGCTGAGCGAGCAGAGGGATCCGTGGGAGGTGGACAGGGACAGGATATGGGTGCTGGGCAGGTGTGGATCCTAGCTGCCAAGCCCTCCATCCCCTCCTCCCACAAGAATCAGATTTGAGGGCCGAGTTTGTCTTCTGCTGTATAGTTTGAAACCTGATGTGTGCGTGTGTGTGTGTGTGTGTGTGTGTGTGTGAGAGAGAGAGAGAGAGAGAGAGGGAGAGAGACAGACAGACACACACACACAAAGAGAGACAGAGAGGTAGTGAAGGGTTAAACTGAACGGGGCTTTCCAGGGCGGTGAGGAGGGGGGCGATCTTTGAGGATGGAGCTAACTTCTGAGCACAGGCCCCAGATTACAAGGCGAGACTGAGACTGGGGAGCGGGGTCCAATGGCTGGTCTATGTCAGCGTCTGGATGCTTCTCTGCCTCCCGCCAACCCAACCCAGCTCCAGCACAAATTTGCATTTAAATAGAGATTTTTTTTTTTTTTTAATGAGAAGGACCCAAGGGAGCCCCCAGACTATTAAGTTTTCTTCTGGGGGCTGTGCAGAGCCTTCTTCATTTGCCCCTCCACCCCAGCCTCCCACCCCTCCTCCCCCAACCGTCATATTATTCTGCAGCCATATATTCTGAGGGCCAGATGAGGCCCCGGCTCTGACAATCTGAGGGCACTTGTGGGGACAATGGGGCCGGCGCTCTTGCGAAGATAGAGGACGCATAGTGCTCGACCCCGATACCCCTTCCTCTTTGTCTGCTGAGGTCTGAGCACCCCACCCTTTAATCTCTCTCTGCTGGCCCTGGGGAGTGGAGGGGCCTGGACTGGGGGTCCTGCTGCCGGCTTTGGACTGTAGGCGGCAGTCGCAGAATTGTTGGTCGTCATCATATTGGGCAGGTGCATTAATTAGGAGGCAGGAGACCTGGTTTGAGTCCTGGCTCTGTGTCACCCTGTGTAAGTTACTCAACCTCTCTGAGCCTCAGGATCCTCATCTGTGGAGTGGGGCTGATAATAGAAGCCTCCTTCCGGGTGAGCATGAGGTTGAATGAGATAACGTGGTAACGGGCTAAGCAGAGTGCCTAGCACATGGGGAATGCCTCCAATGATCAAATGGAGAGGATTGGGTGGAGGGAGATTTCAAGGAGCAAGTCGGACGCGGTAGAGAAAGAGCGGGATGTGAAGTGGAGAGACCAGCGTTGTTTTTCCTGCAGCTCTACTTAAAAACTGTGAGGCTTTCCCTGCTATGGTTGAGATTTTCTCATCTGTAAATTGGAGGTTCTGAGTTAAAACTCACCTGAAAGGTTTCTCATGAGCAGCAGGTGTTTCAGCCGGGGCTCAGGGCCCCTGACACCCAGGAAATTCTCAGTAAAGGTTAGTTTTCCTCCACTTTCCCTTCCACAGGGTGGGTGAGCCCAAAAGGTGTTCCGGGCACTTGGAAAATGTTTGGGAGGACCGGGGCCAGGGCAGACCCTCGGAGGTCTGAACCTTGAGGGGAGAAGCCCTCAGGTGCCCATCTCAGGGAGCTTGGGGCTTGAAAGCCCTAGATGAGAAAGGAGGCCAGCTCTGCCCTGCCCTCCCTCCTCCCTGGGACAGCTCCTGATGGGTGGTGACATGGCTTTGTGTGTTTAGGGGGGGTTATGGGAAATGAGGTGTCAGCGTGCGGTTGGCTGACGGCTGAGGAGCTCGGGAGGGAAATTGAGGGAGAAAAGGTCAGCTTGGGCAGGCTCCCCCCACCCCCAGCTCCCATCACTAGTTCTGGGGGAAGGCAATGAGACATGACAGGTCCCTGGCCACCTGGGATGGGCTGAGAAGGGACATAGGGTGGGCATGGGAGAGGAAGTGTATGTGTGTTACCTGTTAAGCCCGATTCACCCCTCGCCCCCAACCCCAGATGCTGGCGGGCCCAGATCGGTCCTGGCATCTCAACTAGCAGAGTGACAGTGACAAGTTCTTTGATTAGAAAAGCCTCCGAGGATGATCCCCCCACAGACTCCTCCTTTTCCTCCTCCTCTCCTTTCATTTTTCCTTTCCTTCCTTCCCTTTCTCTTCCTCTTCCTCTTTTTCCTGTCTCAGTTTCTATTTCCTTACCTCCCTTTCCTTTTTTTATTTTTAAGGAAATAACGTCTCGGAGGCAGAGTTGAAGAGCCCCTCCGTCAGGCCTGGCTAGCTCAGAACACGGCTCTGTAAGAATCAGGAAAAGGTGACCCCTCTGGGAAGCCCCAGCCCCCAGCCTGGTGGAGACCATCCGTGGTGGTGGAGGGTGCTTCCTGTGAATGAGGCATCCTTCCGCCTGGTGGCTTGGCCAGTGTGGGGAAGGCCGGACTTCGGTCCTCACTTGCCCCCTTGGGCAGTGAGCGACCTCCACCCCGGGCCCACCTCCCCCTCCCACTGGGGGCTCCCTCTGTCCTGATGCAGTTGTGCATCCTTTACATCCATGGTTTTGTATTTGCTCCCCTTTATAGTCCTTCTTCTGTTCCTTTCTCTTCTTTCTCCCCCTTCTCTTGTCCAAGCTCATCTCTTCCAGAACGAGCCTTCCACCTGTCTTTTGCATGTCTGTGCATCTTTGTGTAGTGCACAGTATGTGTGTACGTTATATCTCCTCTTGGGATGAGTGTCTTCGTGTCTTTCTCTGAGGGCTTGGCATGTAGGAGGTGCTCAAGATGGTGTGCCTGGTCTGTGGGTGTCCATGTGTGTCTCTGTGTATCTCAGCTCTCTGGACCCCCAACCATTCCCTCACCGGGGCTTAGAAGGGAGAGGGAATTAGAAGGGGACCCCATGAGGTTGAGGCCCTGTGCCCTCCAGTCCCCTCTCAGTCCCTTCCTAGCCCGTTGGCTCTTCGTCCATGACACTCAGTCTTCCACAGAGCCCGCGAGAAGGGCAAACTGAGGGTCTGCCTTGCGCTGCCTGCATGGGCCTCCAGGTAGGTCTCCCTCCCCTTCCCTCCCCAGGGCTCCTAAGGCCTCCAAGACCAGAGATGCTCGGCAGGGCCGGGGGAGGGGGCAGAGAGGAGGAGGTGAGGGAGCCTGCGGCAGGGGCTGGTGGCCCCTGGGACCCCTTTCCACAAGGACAGAGGCGGCACCAGCTGCTCCACAGAAGAAATATTCCCCGAAGTCAGAGTGGTCGTCTCGTATTTTAAGTGGTCCTTATTTATCACCGTCCTCCTGGGCTCCCTTTCGTGGCAAATGATGATAAAAGACGGCAGTGAGGGGGGCGCGGGGGGCTGTTCCTGGCCGGCCCTGCAGCTGTTGGAGGTGGCAGGGCCCGGGGAGGTGCAGAAAACAGCAACACATGGGCACAGAGACCCCCCCCAGTGCTCTTGCACAGTGGCGTGCACACACAGACGTACAGTACCATGCATGCTAATGGCGCGCGTGCACACACACGCCCAGGCACACACCTGTACCAACACACAGGTCCGGCGACCGACCCGCCGGCACGTACTCACGTGCCACACACGTGCACACTGCCCGGAACAAGCATGCGTCCTCGTGCCCGTCCTGGGCACTCCTCGTGCCCACCGTGCAGATGCAGTCCGGACCTGCAGCGGGTCTCGGCGCGGGTGTCTGCCTTCTGTGGCCTCTGTGTGCGCACCTGCAGGGTAGGCCACTTCCGCTAAGTGGCAGACACGGGTACGCACACGTATTCACACACGTGGACGTGCAAATGCACTCATAGTCCAGCTGAAAAAAAAAAATGAACGCCTCACCTCACACCTTGCACAGAAGGTCACTCAAAATGGAGCATAGACCTAAGTGTAAGATGGAAAAACAATAAAGCTTCTGGAAGGAAACACGAAAGAAGGCCTCTGCAAGGTTGGGGCAGGCCGAGCTTCCGTGGGTAGAACACAGTGATAGCTGGAATGGTATAGTTTTAAGCACGGGCTTTGAAATCAGGAAACCTCTCGTTGAGTCCTGTTTTATTAGGTAACAGGCTGCATCGGCCCTGGCTAGGTTGCTTGCTGTGAGTCAGACGCCCTGTACACTGAAAGTATTAATATTACCTACCTCTCTGGATGCCTGCAAAGCCCAGAGAACTAATACAAGTGAAAATTAAAGGCTGTGACCTGCCATACAAAAGAAATAAATAGAAAAATGGAGATAGAAAAATAGAAAATAATCAAATAAATAGAAATAGAAAAAATAGAAAATAGAATAGCTAAATAGAAAAAAAATCAGTTTTGTGTATTGTAATTATTCACACACGTCTACCTAGGCACAGCTCCTAACCGGCAGTCTGTGACCCGTACACCTTCTAGCCGAGGTGGGGGGGCACATGGACCTTCCCCCTACCCAGGGAAGCGCCCTCCGGTCCCATACCCTTCTCCATATTAGCCGCCCAGTTGCCAATCAACCTCCTTCCCTAGCCTCAGCCCATTAGTACAGCTCCCTGGGGGAATCTATTTTTTAAAGGTTATTAGCAGATTATTGGTTCTTTATCAACCTCGGGGCCCCAATCTCCAATCTCCCAATGAAGCCATTGTCGCCTAATAAGATGCACTTGATGATCTTGGCATGAAGGTAGTAGAGGGCCCGGTGGGGGTGGGACAGCCAGAAGGAGGGAAGGGTTAACAGCACCGCCCCAGCCCCCACCCCCTTGGTCCTCAAATAGCTGAACTACTGTATGTTGTAGTTTTCAACTGCAAATCATCTTTAATAGCAGACATCACGGGATGGCTCATTACATTAAGCTATTTTTCATGCTATCTGCTGTAATATCCTCTAATCCAATGCGTTTCAAATCACCTCAGGCTAAAATAAGAGACATAGCGATGTAATAGCCTAGTGTATTAGTGGGTTAATTGCCCTGTTGTACTCTTTCTAGTAGCTATCTGTGGAATGACTTCTATATTAATTGTAAATTGCTTAATACATTTAACTCCTTGCCATCGCCCCGTCCCCTAACGAAGGAGGCCACTACCCAGTTGCTTGACGGGAGGGCATGTGTGTTTTGTGGGTGCTCCTTTCCAACCCTGGCCCACCTCTGTCTTCTCAGGCCGAGCTGACAGAGCAGTCTTGGAACATACTTCCCAGACTGATGAGGGGAAGGCAATGAGACGGCGGTTACTGAACACCTGCTATATGCCAGGCCCAGGGCTAGGCCCTTTCACCAAAAGCCGTCTCCTTGGAGCCTCATAAGACCTTGAGCAGTGGCAGTATTCTCTCCAGAGGTCCTGTGACTTGTTCAAGGTCACAGAGCTAAGACCTGATGAAGCTGGATCTGTGGCCAGACTTGAGGGCTCCTAGAACCACAGTGCCTGGGAATGGGACAGGACCCTAGTAGGGCTTTGAACACTACGTCAGCTGTGGTCAGTAGGGTCCTGGGGAGTACCCTGTGGTCTGGAGGGGAGACACACAGCCCTTGACCTGAGGGGGTCCTTCATCTGTTGGGTGAGACAGAAGCCTCTATTCTGGGGAGCTCCAGTCTGATGGGGGAACAAGATCCCCTGACAAGGGAAAGTTCCTAGGCACATGGGGGACAGAGCCCCCTTTCTGGGGAGCCCCCTATCTGATGGGAGGGATACCACCTCAGTCCTGGGGGCTCTTCAGTCTGATGAGGAAAGCAATTTCTGTCCCCGGGGGGCGGGCGGGTACCAATCCCACTCATCCACACAGCGGAAGCAGAGACAAGGTACAAATGAATAGATCCGAGGCCACTGCCGATAGTGGATGAAGGAGGATGAAGGCAGAACTCGTCCCCTTGGCATGCCTGGTGCGTCAGACCCAGACTGGGCAGGGGGCCTCTCTGTGGGCGGGTGGGGAATGGGAAGGGGGGTGAGGGTTGGGAGGGTGCGGGGGTGGGGATGTGTGTGTCTCAGCTCAGTGCCTTCCTCTCCCTTCCAGGGCAGATGTTCTCTTCATTTCCCTCTGGACTGACCCCCTCCCACGACTGACTGGAGGGTGGGGGGCGCCTCGGGGTGGGGGAGAGGGGAGGGTGGGGAGGATGGAGACCTCCTCTTCTCATGGCTCTAGTTCTAGGTGCCAGCAGCCCCCACCTGCTCCCCCTTCTCCACAGAGGCCTCAGACGTCCTGCGCTGCCAGGACCCGGGGTCTCTCCCGTATCCCCCCCCACCCCCCGCCCTCGTCCCCTCTGGAGAGAGGGCCAGAGGAGATCCCCAAGGCAGAGGAACGAGAAAGATCAGGGAGGGAAAGGGGTGAAGGAAGGGAGCAGGACTAAAGCAGCCATGTCAGAACAGAGCCACGGAGATGGGTTAAATGGTCACTTTCCGCGGATTAGCACTTTTCCCACACGCACACTCGCCGCATTGTGAGCGACATTGGATCAAAACCTACGCACGTTGCGTGTGCTCCAGGCCCGCGGCGGGGCGGAGGGGCCCACCGGGAAAGTTGCGGTCGCACGCTGGGCGCCTGGGGCCCGCCAGGGTGTCCTTACAACCCCGCTCTGGGCTGCAACCTAAGCTTGACGCCCGTGCTGCGTTTGGAGCGGGCACTGTGGCCGCCTGGTCCCCAAGATAGGGCTTGGGGACAACAGAAAGAGCGAGAAGGAAGAGGAGGAAGGGGAAGGGGGGCGGAGAGGAAGGCGGGGGGCGCCGCCGCGGGGCCGCAGGCGTCCCCTCCTCGGGTCGTCCCGGTGGCAGCGGGGGGCCGGCGGCGGCTTTGTTGGCGGCCGCTCGGGAGCAACCTTGAGCGCGGGCGCTGCGACAGTGATTTAGGTGCTGGCATTGGAGCGTGAAGGTAAATGGCCACATTTCACCGTCAGAAGGTGAGCCGGCGGCGCCCGCCCCTGCCCTTCCCCCAGGGCCCCAGCGGGGTGCGGGTGGGCGCTCCTGCCCACCCTCCCTGGACCGGGGCCCCAGTGCCGGGGCTGCCGGAGGAGGGAGCCCGGCCGCCCCAGCCGCTCCCTCCCCACCCCTCCTAGGAGGGGAGGCCGAGTGCGCCCGCCCTGAACGCCGAGGAGAGGACTCCCGCAGCCTGGCCTCTTCCCCGTGCTGCTGCGGGAGGGAAGTTGAAAAGACTTACAGCCAGGGCACTTGGGGGGGGGGGGGGGAGGAGCCCTGCTTCTGCGGGGGAGGGTTGGGTGGGAGGCACCTTCTGGGTGCTGGCTGGTGTGCGGGGAGCTCACATACCCCACCTTAACTCCTCATGGGGCTCCTGAGGCAGAGCCTGCCTTGCGTCCACAGTGCAGATGTGGAAACTGAGGCTCAGAAGGTTAAGGGAGCTGCTGAAGGCCGTGCAGCTGGGAAGGGGTGAGGAGGCTGGGGACACAGGTCCAGAGGACTTTTCAGTCCATGTGGAGCCCTCTCTCCCCCCATACATTGCTTTCAAGAGCCCTGGGATCTAGATGAGGGTGCAGGAAATGAGGCGTTGAGCAAACCTTCTGCTGTTTGGGGGTGTGGTTATAAAGATTAACACACGGTCTTGATATTTAAAAAATCCAGGAATGTGGGTAGGTAACTCTTCATCCTGACCACTCTACCCCTTCCTCCTTTGGACCCAAGTTTCCTGCCCCCCACCCCGCCGCCCTGTGCTGCCCCTTGGGCCTACCAGTTCTGAGTCAAGCACATGTGAGTGCAATGCTGAGATGAGTAATTTAATTCACTTTGTTATTTTGTTGAAAAAAAGAGAGGGAAGAAGAAAGAGGACCCAGCTGGGGGTATGTGTGCATTGCTTGAGCAGGGGCATAACATGGCAGGAGAGCCCCCAGCCCATCACTTTCTAGACTTGGGGCAGGGCTGTAGACTGAAAGGGAGAATGGGGAAGAGGTGGGAGAAGAGTAAGCCCAGGGCTCAAGGTCTTGGCCACGGAAGCCTTCTTGCATTGCCAACCTTCGCAGAGACCTCAAGCCAGTGAAAGGGAAGCAGCTCCCTGGCTTCACCTGGGGCAGCTTTGGTTGTTATTGCTCATAATAGCTGCTCTTTGGGGGCACCTCCTACGTGTTCGGTATACCTTTAATCATGCCAGCAACCCGTGTGAAGTGTGTATCGTTATCCCCATTTTATAGGTGAGAACACTGAGACTAGTCCCTTGTTCTAAGACTCCATTGCTGTGAGGTGGTAGAGCTGGGATTGGACCCAAGTTCCATTAACCCTAAAGACTCCTCTCTCTGTAGCCCACTGCCTCTCTACTCCACTGTCTGTGTCTTGGGGGATGCGAGGGGAGCCCACCCAGAGCTCGATGGGAAAGGAAGCTGGCATTTACCTCCTGGTCAGGGCAGAGAGTAGTTGGGTGAGGTGAGTGGTGGTCTGAGTTCTCAGGTGCTCTCTGGGGTCCTGGTCGAGGGTTACCCTTAACCCTGGGCAGACAAGACAAAGGGACGGACAGAAGAACAGGGTCACCCTACCGGCTGTGACCTGAGAGGCTATAGGTTCTGGGATCTCAGAAGAAGATGGCCTGGATGGGGCCGGGGGGAGAGAGGTTCCCTTTCATGGTCTAAAGTACCGCTAGAGGGGCCAAAGAAACCAAGTAGACATCCTGTGGGGGTGGAAGGCAGGCGTAGACATCCCAGGGAGTCCATCCTCCCTAGGACGGGGCGTGGGTGGGAGCCAAATTAGCCACAGGACCCAGCTGCACAGCAGGTGGGGTGGTAGTGAAGGTGGGCCCAATCTCAGAAAGTCCTAGTTCCTCAGACCCCAACAACTATGACAACTTCTACTAGCTACCATTTATTTATTATATCTACCATGTGTCCCAGACTGGGCTAAGCCTTCCCTCAATCCTGACCACCACTGTATGTGGTAGGAACTATATTTTACCCATTTGACAGATGAGTAAACAGAGGTCAGACTCCCGTCAAGCTGAGACTCTCCCCGGTCTGCTTTCAACCCCCACGGGGGTGGGCAGGAGGGCACAGCATGTAGAGAGGGGCTTCCAAACCCTTTTAATCTCAGCACAGGGCCTGGCTCCTGGAAGCCCTCAGCAGTCACAGCTCTTACTATTTTGGCTTTAAATGGGTGAAGGCGTCAGGATGGGGCCATCTTGCCTTTCAGCCCATTATTTCTACAGTGTTTGCTCTGAGCACCTGGGGTCCAACTTCCTACCTGGGGCTTCAGGGTACACCTCTCCCTCCCAACTTCTTCTCAGTCTGCCTTTGTGTCCCCATCTGGCCCTGGATCTGGGGAGATGCCTGTGGGAGCATGTGGGAGTGTGTAAACATGCCAGAGAGGGAGTGGGTGGTTTGAGAGGGGTCGCTTGTCCTGTGAAGAAGGCCAGGCAGAGGGCAGGGATGCGTGTTCCCTGGAAAGCCCTTCCCAGGACAGGGTCTGGTCCTAGGTCCAGGATTTTCCTAGCTCCCACCAGAGCGAGGAGCTTCAGGATCCCCAACCCCACCACATGGGACAGTCACATGGATGGAGGTGGGCTGTGTCAGGCTAACCTCTTTTCCTTTCATTGGTCTTCACATGGGTGACGAGACCAGGGTTCTCTTTCTGGGTCCTCAGCTCCCTGCTGTGCCCACTCTGATTCTTAGAATCTTTGATTTGCCGGGATGCCTGGGTGGCTCAGTTGTTAAGCGTCTACCTTCGGCTCAGGTCATGATCCCAGGGTCCTGGGATCGAGCCCCGTGTCAGGCTCCCTGCTCCGCGGGAAGCCTGCTTCTCTCTCTCCCACTCCCCCTGCTTGTGTTCCCTCTCTCGCTGTGTCTCTCTCTGTCAAATAAATAAATAAAATCTTAAAAAAAAAAAAAGAATCTTTGATTTGCCCCATGCCACACTTGTCAGGGATCCGGACCACAGCTGGCCCAACCCAGTCTTTTGAGAGAGAAGGAGAGGGAGGCACAGAGAAGGGAGTGACTTGCACAAGGTCACACAGCGGGTCAGCGGCAGGTGTCCAGATGATGCTAGGGAAGGCAGCCAGATGAGAATCTCGTAGGTCCCCCACTTTGGAGGGGTCCTGAGTATTGAGGGGTGCCCCTCCCTCCTCTTTCCTGGGGTGCTGTCAGCTTGAGCACTGGCCACCTCCTCCCTCTCCCCACATACTGGGCGGAATTGTCTTAACGCGGCAAATTGTTCATATGTGTGTAAGCAAATATCTCCTGAAATTACCTCTTATCACCAAACAGGCTGCGATACTCACCGGCTGGAGGGCTGGGGTTGTCTTTCAATCCTCTGACGCCGGGGAGGGGGCAGGGGAGGGGGGCTGGCTGACACCAAAAATAAACCGGCAGAGCGGGGTTGGTTGTCGCGAGGGGCAGAGCGAAGTTGTCAGGCGGGGAGAGCGTGTGAGGCGGCAGGACGATAATGTGGCATGACACTTCTGAAATGAGCGGCCCGTTGCCATGGTGAGCAGCCAGGAGGGACCGGCTCTCCCGAGGCTGAAATAAAACACGCTTTAAATGATGTTTGATTAGAATTTAGATCATGTAACCGAATACCTCAGTCCTTCTCTTCCTTGTGCTTTTCTGCTTTTCTTCTCAGTTCTATCTTTCTTCCCTCCATCCCCTCCCCTCCCCCACCCCGGGGCAGACAGAGACACACGCATGCACACGGGCACACACCCACACGCACGCACAAACATGCAGTGTGCACACACGTGCACACACACGCACCTACATGCCCTTCTCCTCCCCCTCTTCTCCCCCCGCCTCCGGTTGTTCTACACCTTGGAGGACCTTGTTTCAGAAAATGCAGCTCAGAGCAGATGCCAAGGACCCCTGGGGGTGGGGGGTCAGAGCACTGGTCTCAGGGTCACGGGTTGGAGTCTCTCTCTTCTGCTCTGATGACAATAAGCACTAAAAACAATTAGAATGGGCTAAGCCTCTTGTCTGTGCAGCCCTTCATCCTCCACAAAGCTCTTCCAAATGCAAGTGCACGTGTTATTCTCATCCTAGCGCTTTGCCTAGTTGCGATCATGCCCATTTTCTAGATGATGAAGCTGAGGCTCGAAGAGGCCCAGTGTCTTGTCCAAGGTCACACAGTTAGCGGGAGGTGAGCCCAGTGCTTCTGTAGGCTGCCCTTTGGGCTCTTAGGAGAAACCCCTATAGGAAGAAGGGAGCACAGCCAGCTCTCTGTCCTCTGGGCCCTCAAACCTTTGCTTGTCCAATGCGTTTTCTATTGGTTCTGACCTGTGCGAACCCTCGGAAGGATGGGCGGAGGGGCCCTGACCTGCTTCCAGAGGAATTTGGGACACGTTTTATGATTTTCTGGCCACGTGCCCCACTTTTTTGTTTGGCAACAGATTGGTATTATATTTGTAGTGGTCCTTCCAGAGCATGCTGCCCACCAGGGGCAGACAGCCAATCCTGCGGCTTGAGGGCCCTGCTGCCGATCACCTAGAGTGGGTCATGGAGGGCAGGCTGGCACGTAGAGACAGGGCAGGCAGGGATGCCCTCAGAATCCCCATTATCTCGCACCCTGGACCTCCTCCGAGGCCCTGGACAGGTTATCAGCTTCCTATTTCTGTGTCAGAGAGACATGGCTTGATCCAGTGTCCATTTTCCCTAGCAGATCAACATGTCCAGCTTGTCTCCCATTATCAGCCAGTCCATCCATCCATTCAGTCCCATAGCCACCACGGACCTGGTCAGCACCAGCGGTGGGCCAGGACTCTTAGCCCAGGGGCAGGCCTGGTCTCCACCCTCACAAATGTGGGGCTTTGTGGGCCAGGGGCCAGGTAGCTGGAGACAGACACCCAAACACGCACGCACACACAAACACACTCACACACACGCTCACACACACAGAGTCTCCTTCGGCGCAGAGTGTGAAGTTGTCTGATAGAGGAGGCAGCAAAGTGCTCTGGGAATATCAAGGATGGAAGACTCCTAGTGTCTCAGAGGAGGTAATGTTTGAAGGAAGAGTGGGAGTTCTCCAAAGGGTCAGACAGGAAGCGGCAGCTCAGGAGAAGAGATCTCGATGTGCAGAGATCCACCCTTCCCCAGCAGGGTGGAAAGTCCCTGGACGGATTGTGTCTCTTCCATAACACTCTAAACTTTTGAAAGGTAGAGACTGAGCCCCTGCACACTTCTCCCCAGACTGGGGGTTCCCTGAGGGTGCGGTGGTATCTTCTATTTCTTTTGTCTATTGCTCCAAAGAAAAAGGCATTTGTATCTTCGCATATCATGTTTGCTCTGCAAAGACACTCCCTTAAATGTACAAGCATCTGGCCTCCCTAGTGTCTGGCACGGGACCTGTTGTATACAAACGACTCGACATTTACTGAGTATTTACTGTGTGCCTGGCATTGTGCCAAATGCTTTACGTGTTATTAACTCCTTCGATCCCTGCAACAGCCCTATGAGGTGAGTACCACCATTGTCCCCATTTCACAGATGGGGAAACTGAGGGTCTGGGAGTTTAATTAACTTGTCCCAGGTCACACAACTAGTGGGGGGCAGAGTCAGGATCCAGATGTAAGCAGTCTGACTCCAAAGCCCACACTCTACCCTGAGCTCTTACAAATAGATTTTATTTACCTGTGAAATCAGTGAGCTCAGCTTCCCTTTGTGAGGTGGTGGAGGAACAGGACTTGACCAGCAACAGCAACCCCCACCCCCGCTGGTGCTTTCAAGGGCAGGGAAGAGCAGGTGGGGGGTTTGGCCCCTGAAACCGACACAGCGGGGAGGTTGTAGTGGCACAAGTGCCGGAAGAGGTGCAGGCTGAGAGGCATCCATTACCTACAGCCCCTTCCCTTCACCTCCTCTATCCCCGTCTGGTCTCTGCCAACACTTGACTCCAGCCTTTCCCTTCCACCCCCACAGCCCCTGCCCTTGGCTAGCCTTGAGCACCTCTCACCTGGACCTCTGCCTGCCTCCACTGGCCCCCAGTTAGCTTCCTATAACTTAGATTTGACTGCTTTATTCCTGCGTGCCACAACCTTCCATGTGTCCCGAGACCCGGGGGCTGCCGCCCAATCACCCAGCCTGCTCTGGAGCCCCCCTCCAACACGACCTGTTCCCAGACTATCTTTCTGGCCTTGCCTCTCTCAACTTGTCCTGTTCCAGACCGGTCAATTCTTGCTGCCCTTTCTTCTCCACACCTGTGCAGACTCAGAGTGCCCTCCAGGAGTGCCCTCACTCATCCCCTAGCCAAAGGCTCCCCCCTTTTTTTTTTTTTTCGTGGGCTCAGCTCAACTTTTCCCCACTCTGGAACACCCTCCCTGACCAGAAGGTTCGGTCGTAGCTCGAACTGCCTTACAGAATACCATAAACTGGGTGGCTTGAACAATAGGAATTTATTTCTCACAGTTCTGGGAAGCCCAAGGTCAAGGCAGCAGCCGATTTGGTTCCCTGGTGAGTGTCCACTTCCTGGCTTGAAGAGGGCTGCCTGTGGGTTGTGTCCTCACATGGTGGAGAGAGCGCTCTGGTATTGCTTTGTCTTCTTCAAATGGCATTAATCCCTTCTTGGGGCCATGCCCTGGTGACCCCATTAAACCTAATTACCTCCCCAAAGCCCCATCTCCAAATACCATCACACTGGGGATCAAGACTTCAACAGATGGATTTTGGGGGGACACAGATGTTCCGCCCACAGAGCATGTCTGTCATATGTCACGTGGATGCATTCAGATTCCCGTGTTGTCCAGTTGTTTTGGGTTATTTCTTCAACTTGACCGTAAGCTCCTTGAGGAGAAAACTGTGGACGGCGATCATCGTGTGTTGATATACCTGATAGGAACAATGACCTACTACAGGACCACGACAAAGTTTACCTCCAAGGATCCCAGCCCTTACCCTTCTGCTGCTGCCAAAGGAGTTTCTGTGTTTGGTCTTTGGGCCCCGTTGGGCTCTGTCGGGGGTAGTGGGTTGGAAGGGAAATTGAAAGCCCAGAAATCTCAGATGAACTTCCTTCACAAGAGGCAGAGCATCCGTCCTGGGTGAGAGGATGGAAGAGGATAAAAGGCAGAGGGGAGAGCAAGGAGACTCAGGCAGCTGCAGGGGCTGGGCTTGGTGAGCCTTAGGGGAGACTGAGGCACCATGGCTGAGCTGCGGGAGGCAGTGGGCGATGGAGGAAGAGGACTCCAGGAAACGCTACTTGGTTTTAGGATTCGGATTTTGAGATGCTTGGACCACATTTCCATGTGCTTTGGTGATGGACTGCTCTTTTCCTCTGAATGCCGCACCAAGACGGGCTGCAGGGGGGCCTGGAGTTAGCTGGGTCATGCTGTCATGGCGGCCCAGGTGCCCTGCGGCCAGGAGCTACCTTTCCCTGGATTGTTTCCAGTTCTCTAGCAGCACAACAAGGTCAGTGCAAGGAATGATGAGAAAACTGAAACACTGAGGAGGGGGAGAGAGAGAGGAGGAGAGAGAAAGGGGAGGGTCTGGCCCTGACTTAGGCCTTTAACCCTTGACCTCTAGCTCCAGAGCTCTATCTTAGGATGGGGACACCATGCCATTAAGCTGTGTTTTGTGGGAGATGTAGTAGGCTCATTAGGCTGGAAAATGATCATATCAGCTCCACTCTGTCCGTGGGGTCAGAGGTGGCCCAGGCCCAGGTCTCTGCAGCGGTGAGAGCCCAGATGACATGGGATTCGTGACCAGGGGAAAGCCCTCCTGTGAAGCCTGAAATGGGACGGAATGGAAGGCTGTTCTGAGAGATGTGCCAAAGGAGGAGCTGGGCAACTGGATTACGGGTCAGGAGGCCTTGTGGCCATGGACAATCTCCATCGCATGGGCCACCATATCCACAAGCTTCACCTGTTAGTGTGTGGGGCCCCTTTGGTGAGGGGAAACCTTACAACTAAGAATAACCTTATTTGGGAGGTGAGAAGGAAGGCTTGGTTCAGCCCAGTAGGGGAGGAACGGCCAGGGCTTGGAGGTCAGAAAATCTAGGTTCTAGGCCCCCCAAATTTGGTTGTAGAAGAGCCCTGAAATTTTGCTATCTGCCTCAGTTTCTCCACTGTTAACTTGTGGATGCAAGAGCCCATGTTGCTCACCTCAGAGGATGCCATAGAAGTGATGATGATTTGGGGGTGCCTGAGTGGCTCAGTCGGTGAAGCATCTGCCTTCGGCTCAGGGTCCAGGGTCCAGGGATCGAGCCCCGTGTCGGGCTCCGTGCTCAGCGAGGAGTCTGCTTCTCCCTCTGCCCCTCCCCCCCACTCTTACACTCTCAAATAAATAAATAAAATCTTTAAAAAAAAAAAAGCAGTGATGGTGATTTGAGAGGTCAAGTCTACTGTTCTCATGTGAGCTTGGTGAGAGTGGGGTCACAACAACTGTTGGAGGACCAGCCCCATCACAGGCTCACCCTTGGCATTTATAGCCCCATTATGTCATTAATGAGATCCCCACAGGGACAAGAAGGGGACCAGGCATGGTTGGAATCTGGGGAAGGACAGAGCTGGAAGAGGGGATCCTGGCTGACATAGGCTGTCATCCCTGCTTTTCAGGACCCTGGGGGAGAAAGAATTCTTTGTCACCCCCTCCGCTTCTGTCAACTGACTTGGAGCCCAGTGATGAACGGTAATAGTTAAAAATATAGCATCCATTTATTGAGGGCTTACCATATGTCAATCTCTGTTCTAAGCACTTTACCTGGATTGGCCCATTTCTGCCTCAGGACAATCCTATGCAGAGGGTACTATTTGTATCCCCACTTAATGGCTGCAGAGACCAGAGCAGTTAAATAACTTTCCCACAGTCGGAGCTTATACGTGGTGGAGTCATGACTCCATCTTGGATGGTCCAGGGGGCGTCCTGAGCTATGCTGTCAGGAAGTAATCCTCAATCATTTACACTTCTGAGCATGAGTCTTCAGCTAGAGGCATCTCACCCCCCCTCACCCACCGCCCATGCTAACACTAGGCAGAGGCCCTCTCCTCTCCCCCAAACGGAAGACCCAGATTTGAGTTCCCTCAGGTTGCTGCTCACTGCTTATGTGTTCTTGGGCAAGTGAGTCCATGTGTAAAATGGGTGAACAAACATTTGAGTATCTATTATGTACTGCATTTATTTTTATTTTATTTTATTTTTTTAGAAATATTTTTTTAAAGATTTTATTTATTTATTTGACAGAGAGAGACACAGCAGAGAGGGAACACAAGCAGGGGGAGTGGGAGAGGGAGAAGCAGGCTTCCCGCGGAGCAGGGAGCCCGATGTGGGACTCGATCCCAGGACCCTGGGATCATGACCTGAGCCGAAGGCAGACGCTGAACGACTGAGCCACCCAGGCAACCCTATTATGTACTACATTTAATTTAAACCTCACCATAACCTTTTGAGATTGGCATTATTTCCTCCAATTTACAGCTGGGGAAGTTGAGGCACAGAGGGCTTAAGCAAATTACCCAAGGCCACACTGAAACAGGCTGCAATCGAACTTAGTCATCTGATTCTGGAGCTTATGCTTTTTTTTGCTACTCTTCATTCCTCAAAGTGTGATCTACAAAGCCTCCTTGAGTGTCCATAAGTGTCATGTGAAAAAAACCAAACAAAACCAAAAAAAACCAAACAAAACCAAAAAAACCCAAAAAAGGTTCTATGATCAACTGTGTTTAGGGAAGGCTATTTTCTTCCTCCCTCCCTCCCTCCCTTTCTCTCTATTTCTTCCTTTCCTTCTTTTTCTCACAACCCCGAGATCAAGAGTCACATCCTCTACTAACTGAGCCAGTAGGGAAGGCTATTTTCAAAAAGTTAAATAGGTCTTGGGGCGCCTGGGTGGCTCAGTCGTTAAGCATCTGCCTTCGGCTCAGGTCATGATCCCCGGGTCCTGGGATCGAGCCCCGCATCGGGCTCCCTGCTCGGCGGGAAGCCTGCTTCTCCCTCTCCCACTTCCCCTGCTTGTGTTCCCTCTCTTGCTGTGTCTCTCTCTGTCAAATAAATAAATAAAGTCTTAAAAAAAAAGTTAAATAGGTCTTTGCAGCAGGACATCTCAGAGCCTTTATTATATTGCTATGTATTGGGTCGTTCCAGGAGAAAAGCAGAGTTAGTATCAACTTCTTCGCCGTGAAAAATTTTGTTGAGGAGAATCTTGCGGGGGGGAAATGTTCCCTGGAGCTCACTTTGGGAAATGCTGTGCTTCGCCCTGCTCCTTCCCGGATGACCGTAGCAATAACAGTAACACCATGAAAGAGATCATCACTATCATGTTAGCTTTGTCTCAGTTGCAATGATATTTTTCTGTCCATAATATGTTGGAGCTTTTTCAGGAAATGGCCCTTCTCATTGTGCCTCCCCGCCCCAGACCTAAGCACCCTACTTCCTTTCTTGAGCTCAGGCAGTTCAAGCCTGTGGGGGCTCATTAGTCTTTGTCCCCGCAGCTCTTTTCCCCTCTAAGTCTTTGCCTGGCCTGTGCCTCTCAGTTGTCCTCCTCTTCCTCCCCATCTCTGTTCGTGAGGAAAATGAGAGAGGTTTGAAGAGGGAAATGATGTGTGTGTGGGGGGGGTGTGGTGAGACAGGGACCCTGCTGTGCCCTGCATCCACTGCTCACCTCTGCAAGACACCCTTCTGAGAGGCTGATGCTCATGGGTTCATCCCAGGGCCAAGCCCATGGCTACTCTGGGTCTCTCTCCATCCTGTAATACCTAGTGTCCATTGTACACTGTGCTAAGCCAAGGAAGGGCTTTCTTTGGGCATACCGTATTTAATTTTTCAAAAACAGGTTTGTTGGGGTATAATTTACATACCATAAAATTCGCCCATTATCATTCATTTTAAATTGTTTATTATAATAATTTTTTTACACAAGGAGCACAAATCAGTACACAGAGCGATGATTTTTCACACAGTCAGAACACCGGGGTGATCACCACCCATCTCAGCAGCAGAACATCTCCAGCCCCCAGAACCTCCCCCGCGCATCCCCCACGGTCACTGTCCTGCCTTCTAACCCCACAGAGGTTTGTTTTTCAAAACTCACCAATCTTTTCTTTTCCCTTTCTTTTCTTCTTCCTTCCTCCTTCCGTCCCTCCTTCCCTTCCTCACGCTGCCGCTCTTCCTCCTCTACCCCCTCACTCCTTGCTTCCTTTCCCCACCTCGACATGCCGGATAGTCCTCCCGGGGTCAGAGGTGGGGTTCTGGGGAGGGGATGAGTTGCCCAGGGCAGCGCATCGAGGGGACTGCCTGGTGGGAGAGGGTTCAGACTGCCCTGGGGGTGCCTGGGCCTCCTAGAAGCATGACCTTCAGCTGAGAGGAGACTGAGCTCTGGGCAGGGGTTGGCCCTGTGGGGTGACTATATCCCACCACCCCGGGGCATCGGAGAAGAGCAGCCTCTCCTTGTAGGGCGCTGTCTTGCCAGACGGGCTTCATGGGGTCGGGGATATGGAGGAGGGCCAGGAAGGCTGGGTAGGGAGGTACTTGTGACTCCTTCAGCTGGGGTGGGACCAAGGTGGTGGGATTTGTCCTCTAGCCCTGCTGAATGGTCAGTAGACAGCGGGTCACAGACGGTATTCCTGCTATGTCCCCACCAACAGAGGGAGGGCTGGCCAGGCAGGGGCCACACTAGCTCCCTAGGCTAGTCCTGAGGCCCCGACACCTCCTTCCCACCCAGCTCCTAGAGCCCGTGTCTCTGGGTGTGGCCCCAGGGTGGAGGGCAATGGGGACATCCCTGCGTGGTGCGTCAGCCCGCCCTTTCCTTCTGGGTGGGCTTGGTGGGAGTGCTTGCCGGCCCCAGCCGGCCCTGTCCTGACCTCTGGGTTCCCTGGGGCCAGCCCGGACATCTGTACCCATCTTGCCCCAAACTCTGGAGATTCTGACACATTTCCTTTCATTGCTTCCAGCCATGTTATTTAAAGTAATTAACCTTAATTTATAAATTTTTATATCAAACTGCCTTTTAACTTTTAGAACTGGCAGGAATAGCCTTATCCCTGGGCTCCTCATAGTTCTCCATTTAATCAAAATTCATCCATCAGGTTCCAGTGTTAAATCATCTTTTAATTGGGAGTTACATTCTGGTTAATAGTTTTATAATTCGCCTCCTCTAATAGTTTTTACCACAGGGATCTCTACTCCATTTTTCCTCACTCTATTATTGCGGCTCGCAGTTCTGTGGGGACAGCTTTGCCGGGCCCCGCCTCTCTGGCCTCTGCTGGCCGCCTCTTTTGTTCTTGGTGGTCTCATTAATTCCCGAGAAGAGTTCTCGGGCCTCCCCAATACGGGGGGCAGGCCTGCTCTCCTCACGAGGGGCAGCCCCTTGCTGCCACAGCCTTCCCGCGGCCTCTCTCCAGGGGAAAGCCAGAGACCCAGAACCGGAGAGCAGGAGACAGACTCAGAAGCCCCGAGAGACAATATGGGGAGGAAAGAAGGTTCTGGAGGCCAGCAGGTCAGGCCCACGGCGGACAGGCCAGACCATGGATGAGGAGAGGAGAAGCAGAGGAGTTTGCCAATGGTCGTGGCCCCGGCATGGGCTCTCTCCTGGCTCCTGCCCACCCCCCCATCCCCCGGCCATGCCCCCTACTGTCTGGGAGTCGAGGTGGAGGAAGGACACGCTGAAACCCCAGGGTGGCTGGGGCTGTGGAATTCCTGAAGGCCGGCGGGGAAGTCCAGGGCCTCTCCCCATTCACTCTGGGCTGCCCCTTCAAAATCTTCACAGAGAAGCCACCAGGCCTCCTGCCCACCGGTGGGACAGGGCATGGAGACCACAGGATGGGGGTGTGGGGGGGACCCCTGGAAAGCGAGGGAAGGAGGGCAGACAGACAGAGGAGGGGTGTGGAGAAGGCGCACGGAGGTCCTCCAGTCAGGGAGCCCTGGACTGCGAGCAGACACATCTGATGGGCACACACACACGCGCGTGTGCACACACATGTGCTCCCACAAACCCACACGCTTGCCCAGGCCTGAAACCGACCTAGGAGATGCGAGTGCTGGGTGCTGCCGGGCTGGGGGCCGGGCCTGGGGCCTGTGGGTGGGGGTGGCCGGAAGGGGGAGGGAGGGGCCCGGGAGAGCTGGAAGCTGGGGACCCAGGGCCTGGGCTGAGGCCGCAGCTGTGGCTTCCCTGGGGAAGGGGGACTGGGAGGCTGGCTCGACCCTGAAGTCACAGCCTACCGAGTCTCCCTCCTCAACCGCCTCTAGTTGGTGACTTTCCATCTCAGTGGGTCGCAGCCCTGACTGCGTGCCGGTGTCCCCTGGGGAGGGTTGAAAATCCCAGTGTCCTGTCCCTTCCTCCCCCACACTGTGGGGGTTTTAAAATGTATCCACAAATCTTTTGATACTTCTCCCTTCTAGAGATGGAATCCCATTCCCTTTCCCTAGAGTGTGGCCTCCTTCTAAGAAACACCAAAAGCAGAAGTGACAGTGTGCTTTAGGAGGTTAGGGCATAAAAGACCCTGTGGCTTTCTCTTCACGCTCTCTGTTCAATCATTGACTCAGGGAGAAGCCAGGGGCCGTGGCCCAAGGACGCGTCGGCAGCCGCGGAGAGGCCCTTGCGGCAAGAAACTGAAGCCTTCTGCTGAGAGCCAGGGGAGCAAGGGGATCATCGGGCCGTAGGCAGCCTTCAGATGCCTCAGGAAGAAGCTCCCGACAATCTGCAGACAGAACTAATTCCCGACCCTGGCTCTTACTTGCTGTGTGACCTCAGGCAAGCCACTGCCCCTCTCTGGGCCTTGATCATCAGATGTAGGTAATAATGCCTGCCTCATGGGGGTGTGAGGATGGAATAAGATGCCACGTGGAGTTTGCCTCGCATGGTGCCTGGCATCCGATAAAGGGCAAATATGCTTTTTACAAGCCCCAGCCAAACTACTTCAGGAGTAATTGGAAAACATGCTTTCTTTTCTATGGAAAATGGCTTCTCATTTCCATGGGGCAGGGGGAGGAGGGGATGGGGAGGAGGAGGAAGAAAACAGCCACTATGTGGGCTCAGATTTCCAGCCCATTGTGGCATTTAAACCTCATGACAATGAGGATGATTGATCCCATTTTACAGATGAGGAAACTGAGGCTCAGGAAGGTTAAGGAACTTCCTTGCTCAGTGTCACACTGCTGAGGAATACAGAACCAGGGCTGGAGCCCAGGCCCGGTGACTGCAAAGCCTGGGCTTTTTCATGGGCACTTGAGGGCTGGGGGAAGTCCAGGCTGTGGGCCCTACCTGTTCCCGATGGGGCCCTTGACCTCCTTTCTTGCTCCTTCCAGAGGCTGTCACCAGGGGAGAGGTGGGTGTAGAATTGGTGGTAGAAGAGTCAGTGAGAGGTGTCCAGGAGTGCCCTGGAGCTTGAAGGATATAGGTTAGACATTCAGGAAGAATGCAGGTTCTGAATGCTTCAGGGAGCCTGTGGGGGACTTCTTCCCTGGGGCACTCGGGGACTATGAGGAGCTGTGAGGAGCCAGGCTCCCCTCCCACGCAGTTGGCCTGAGCTTGGGAAGAGGGCGAGGGTGGTCCTTTGGGGAGGTAGAGGTGTTGTCAGATTGACTTCCGCAGGGACCCACCAGCCTGTATTTGGATGGACAAGCCACCTCTGATTTTGCTGGTGCAAAAAGGTGGTCAAGTTCACAGGCTCCATGTCCCGGAGCTTATATTCCAACCCCCAATGCTTGTGAGCAGACTGACTTTGGACAAGCTGCCTAACTCCCTGTGCCTCCATTTCCTTATCTGTAAAACAGGCAGAAGAAAACCTGTTTCATAGGTGGTATGAGACTTAAATGAGAAAAACCCTTTATAGCCTTTGGGCAGGGGCTTGACATGAAAAAAAAAAAATCACCCAGCACGTGGTAATCACTGTTAGGAATTATCTGAGAAGACAGGAGAAAGCAGTACATGGCTTCAGTCTGGAGTCCCACCTGGCAGGGCTGATTGGCCTATCTTCGTCCTGCCTCTCCCCTTCTGTGAGATCTTGAAAATAATCCATCGAACCTCTCTGGGCCTCAGTTTCCTTAACCGCCAGATGGGACCTAAGTCCTGCCCTTCTCTGGGGACAGAGAGACATCAGTGGCCAGAAATGTGTTACAGATGCTCTGGGCTGGATGCCCTATTCACATGGCATCCCTTATGGGGCTCCCCATAATAATCTTTGTCCTCACCCCCAGAATAATTTGAAAAAACATTAGTTGACCTCCCCCCCTCTGGTGCCAGGCTCTGGGCCCATGCTGCCAGTAGCACTTGCTGGGTACTAGTTCTGTGTGCATGCCGCGAGGCCATCCGTAACCTGCAGAAACCTGGGGGCAAGGACAGTGATGGCTCTCGCTGTAAGGATGAGGACTGCAGCCTTGGGCTCTCAGGTAGCTTGCCCAAAGTCACAGAGGAAGACAGGCATCCACCTCTCCCTGCCTCCTAAGCTCCATTTCTCACTCCCTCCATCCTGTCGCCTCCCGCTGCATCCACACAGGGCACTCCTGGGAGCTCAGGGTTATTGTCATTTCTACAAATGAGCAACCAAGATTCCCAGAGGTTCAATATCTTTTTTTTTTTTTTTAAAGATTTTATTTATTTATTCATGAGAGACAGAGACAGAGAGAGAGAGGCAGAGGGAGAAGCAGGCTCCCAAGGAGCAGGGAGCCCGATGTGGGACTCGATCCCAGGACCCTGGGATCATGACCTGAGGCGAAGGCAGACGCTTAACCATCTGAGCCACCCAGGCACCCCCAGAGGTTCAATATCTTGTCCAGTTCCCTTCCACCATCAGGTGGCCAAATCCAGGTACCTTTGACCCTGGAGTCCTGCTCCCTCCTGCCCCAGGGATACCTCGCCCCTGTGGGACACAGATGCCTTTGGTCCTAATATCTGTGTTCCTATTTTCTTTGCTACCCTCTGTGTCCCCGAGCAAGCCCCTGATCGCCAGTGATTCTGCCAGCTAGGGAGCTTTATAACTTCACAGGCTGTGTGTAACTGACCTGGGAAATGAGCTCCGTGCAGTGACATCTAAGGATTGTTGAAGGAGTCACAGTCCCCATGGCACATTACCCAGCGCTGCCCCTTACCTTTGACACATAAACTCTCATTGAGCCCATTTCACAGATGAAACAGCTGATGCTCAGAAAGCCTGAGCTGGTCCCTGTCATCCAGGAGCTTAAGCTGAGGGCCAGGGGACCTGACCGCCTCCCGTCTCAGGCAGAACAAGAGGTGAGTGCAGGGACAGAGAAAGAGCAGGGGAGAGAGCATGGAGTAAGCGAAGCTCAAAGCAGAGCTGGCCGCGGGGGTTGCAGGAGCCCCTGCGTGTTTGTGGGGGTCTGAGGAAGGGGACAGAGGGGTCTGCTGGTCCTTCTAGTGCCCTCGGCTGCTGGAGCCAGGCCGGCATTCCCCGCTCAGCGCCAGTGGGGTGTGCCGCTGATCAGCCTCCCGGCCCACTTTGCTACCTCCCCAGCAGGACTGTCCCAGGGGTGGTGGAACCACTGAGCGGACAAAGAGGGGACCTAACAGCAGAAGGGGAGCAGGGGAGAGAGGCTCTTCTCTTGAAATCTCAGGGCGTTTAGCACTGCCCGTGGGGGTGGGGGAGGTGTTAGAGCCCCGCCGGCCTTATGGAACGGAGTGTTTCTTTTCCCCAATGGGTGAAGCAGGTGAGGGAAGGAGTAAGGAGAAGAGGCAGGAGGAGTGGAAACTTGGAGAAACCCAGGGATAGAAGGAAAGAGACCAGGGAGGCCCAGCGACAGCCTGACCAGAGGCTGCCTGAGAGGCAAAGCTTGCATCTTGGGAGTGCTGGTGAGGATCCAGGGTCTCCATTTCTGTGGGGAAGAATCTGGACTCTGCTGCACAGGGAGAAGGCCCAGCTTTCTCTCAAATCCCTTTTGGGGATGGAGGGGATGCTCCCCTTCTCCTAGCCCAGATCTCACTCCTTAGCCCAGCCCCTCCCACCTTCTGGCTCACACCTAGGAGAAGCCTCGGGTTCCGAGAACAGGATTTCCATGACAACAGGCTGCCAGGCTTCAGCCTGACATACAGATGGGGGAACTGAGGCCCTGGCGGGTTTGCATAGATTAGGTTGGACTCATCTGAGCTGTGGTTGAGTAGTGGCATGGCCTGGAGCCCACTGATGCCAAGTGCTGGCCGGGTTGTGGTCCTAGTTATCCTTCTTGGAGGAGGAGGGACATATCCAAGCCCCCTTTCACCCGAACTCCACACAGGAGACTTTCTTGGGGGAAGTGAGTGAGGCTAAGAGGCAATGGGGGAGTGGAGGAAGGGCAGGATGCATTTATCAGGGGCCTCCTGGGGGTGGGCCTTTTATATACCTGCCCTTTTGACTCATCACCATCTGTGGGGCAGAAATTATTACTCTCATTTTACACCAGAGGAAAGCCAGACTCAGAAAGGTTAATTAAGCGGCCCAGGGTCACTCAACCAGTGAGTGATAGAAATCAGGATTCGAATCCAGGTCTGGCCCCAAATCTGGGCTCTTTCCATGCTGCCGTGTGCATGGGATTCGGAGTGGACATGAGGGTAGAGCAGCTGTCCTCCAACAGGGCGGGGGGGCGGGGCAGGTACCTTGTGTCCTCAGACCCAGAAAGCCTCCGCTAGAATCCTGGCTTTGCCACTCTTCACCTGTGTTTGGATGGGTGAGACCCTTCTCTTTTCTGAGCTACTTGAAGGTAGATGGAGTGTCTGTGAGGTATCTCCCAGATGTTTGCTAAGTGAATGAATGAAAAAGCAACTGAAGGTATGAGGAGGAAGCCCATTTATTCTAACTTGGGTCTAAGGCTGGAATGCCATCTTCGACTGAGGACAGAGTCCCTGCAGGGATCCCGCCCCTGAATCTCTGCCCCTCTCAATCCACCTAAATGGGGTCCCCCCGTCGTCCTGGCATATCAGGGGGAGGCCAAGAGTCCTAGCTGATAGGCAGTGGGTGGGGAGACACATATTGGCGGCCCCAGTCCTGGTGGCTTCTTGTCACCCTAAGGCATCCCCTTCCCTATGAAGTCACCCTGAGATCTCTCTTTCTGCTCTAGGTTAGTTGCTGTTAATTAAACCAATTGTTGGACTTAATGCCCATCCCATTAACATGTCTCCTAGACCCATTAATCATCCACCAGTGGAGGAAGGGGATGGGAGGTGTGGGTGGGGGCGGAGGGAGGATCCTGAAAACAGAGCCAAGCAGTCTCAGGAAGAGAAAGGGCCCGAGAGACTCAAGCCCACCTCTTGTTCCCTCTTGGGAGCCTTGGAAGCTTCATTCCAGCCTCAGAATTCCCGGAAGCCTGCTGCCTCTGCATCCTGTGAGGTCCAACGGAGGCCTTTTGGCTGCCGTGACCTTTGGGACCTCTTTACCATCCAGCTTCCCTGGAGCCTTTGGGGCAGGGCTAGTGAGAGCAGAGGTGACTGCCTGGGTTCAAGGTGGGGACAAAGCTCATTCTGGAGGTCGGGAAGGAAGGCTGGACTGGAGTGAGGGTTCCCACTCTCCACCCATATGCATCTGTCCCAGTCCTGTTCCCTCTGCAGCCCCTTGGGGCCAGGTGGGGCTCCCCCAACACCTCTCCTCTCTGCCCAGGCCATCCTGGGGGTGGGGGGACCTAGAGGCAGATGCTGGGCCCATGCAGGGATGCTCAGACATCTGGTGGGCCTCCCCCTGGTCTGTTCTTCCGTCCTCCTTCCCTCCTGGCAGACCCTGCCCTCTCCCGGCAGTGTCAGGGGCCAGCGGGGCAGGGAGGGAGCTAGGGTGGGGCCAGCAGAAGGTGCATAAATCATTATTGGCGAAGACCTCAGCCCTGAGCTGCCGGGTGGAGGCCGCTGCTCACGGTCCAGGCCAGGGCATAAATCATAATTCCCCTACAATAGATCCTTTTGCAGCCGCCATCAGGAAAACTGTGTTGGTTTTATCGATTTTTTGACACGGGGGCCTAGGCAGCGGGCGGCTCCTGAATCATTATGAAATGAAACTGATTAGGAATTCATGGAATACTAAATAAACTTTACGAGCCCATTGTAAGTTTTTTGATGCATGGGGAGCGGAAAATGAAAACTAATGATATAAAAATTACACAGCGTGCTGAGTATTATTATACCGCTATTGATTTGTTTCAAACTGTACATCAAAATCGAAGAGGGCTGGGGCAGTTCCCGCAGCGATGCCGAGGATGTTTGGGCTCACCGGGGCTGGAAGACTTTTTTTTTTTTTTGGTCTGTTTTATTTATTTTTTTCTTTCTCCTTCCTCTACTCACCCTGCTCTGAAATCTGACTCCTTTCTCCCCACCCCTATTCTTCCAGGGAAGACCCCAGGGTGGGGGTCACCTAGCCACCCACCCAGCCTCTGCCTCAGCTTGGAACCCACACCCTGGCTCAACTTGAATTCCTGGCCCCCATTGGTCTTTTTCTCTGGAGCTGCGTTTTCAAACTGTGAGTTTTTCTTTTTCCCTTCTGCCTTCCCTTTGTGTCTCTGGGGGCGGAAAGTATGCTTCAGGGAGAAGAGCTAAAGATCTGTTAGCTTCTTGCTGTGTGCCCTTGGGCATGTCACTGCACCTCTCCGGATATGAAAAAGACTGGACTCCTTAGATTGGGTGTCTCAAAGTATGGTCCACTGACAGTCCACATGTCATCCATCCTCAGGGCTTGTCAAAATTACGAATTGCTGGGCCACTCCTTAGATGAACTGGCTCTGAATCTTGGGAGGGGGGGGCTCTGGGAATCTCCCATGAGACTCCCATGCATGTTTGATGTAAACCACGTACCCATCGATCTGAAGTGACGAGTCTGACCCACTTATCCCTTTGGGTTGTCAGAAGTGGCCTTAAACCTGTGAAGATTGCCCCCTGTATTAGATAGCTTTTGCTAGTTGATGATGTAATAAGAAACAATCCCCAAATCTCAATGGCTTACAGGAACAAAGTTAATTTTTTGCTTATGGTGCATATCATAATGTTTTTATTTAAAACATTATTTAAAATGTTTTTTATTTTAATATTTAATACCCCAGTCTGTGGGTATTATGTAATATTTAATACCCCAGTCTGTGGGTCATTTGTGGCTCAGCTCTATGTATCTTCATTCTGGGGTTCAGACTAAAAAAACAGTCCCAATCAAAGACATGTTATTCCAGTGGCAGAGAGACATGTGATGTTCTTAAAGTTTTTGCTTGGATGTGGCATATGTCACTTCTGTTCCTATTCTTGTTCTTTTTTTAAATTTATTTTTATTTTTAAAAGATTTTATTAATTTATTTAATTGACAGAGAGACAGCGAGAGAGGGTACACAAGCAGAGGGGAGTGGGAGAGGGAGAAGCAGGCTTCCTGCCGAGCAGGGAGCCTGATGTGGGGCTCGATGCCAGGACCCTGGGATCATGTCCTGAGCCAAAGGCAGACGCTTAACCAACTGAGCCACCCAGGCACCCCACTTCTGTTCCCATTCTATTTGCCGAAAGGAGTCATATCTTCAAGTCCAGTGTCAATGGGGCAGAAAGTACATTTCTTCCACAGGAGGATGGGCACCAGGGAAAGGCCCCAGAGGGATAGGTTGGGAGAGAAGGCTGTGGAGATGCTAATATCCTTCACCCTCCTGGCTTGGTCTGGTGTCCAGGCTGCCCCGGGATTTGGGGTCCCAGATCTTATTTGGATGTACCAGTGAGGTTTTGCCCAGTGCAATTAGGAATGATGCTGCTACTTTATAGGTGTGCTCATTCTACACAATCATGTGTCTCCGGGACAGTGTCCACGGACTTCTTCCTCTGCCAGCCCCGATCCTGGCCTTCCTCTTGGGGGTCCTCAGTGGACATGGCTTCAACTTTCTGTCTCTCTGTTTCCTTCATTTCTGCCTCCCTGCTGGAGGCAGGAGAGGCCTGTAAACACTCCCCCTGGCTCCTCGATGGAACTGCTATAACAATTAAAATCCTCTTATAAAAAATGTCCTTTAACCTCTCAGTTCAGAATGGAAATTTAGATTTTGCGTATTGGATTTTCTTAAAGTGGAACACACACACTAGCTTTCTTTTCAGCAAGTGTCTGACTTTTTCACAAGAGATACTCATGGAAGTTATCTGTTTTACTAGTATTATTCTTAGTATGGTCAACTTTATATCAGCCTGAGTCTCAGAAAGGTTAAACTCTTGCCCTGGACACGTGGTGTGTCATGCCCAGAATCACATTATTGCCCAGCTCTGGGCATGCCCAGAGTGACATCCTCATGAAATCCATCTATACTTGATGTGCAGAGATCACTTGGGGTGTGGGGGGGACCTGCTTCATTAACTTGGGTCCAGGAGATGTCAGGGATGTGAGTGGCATAAGTTTGGCCCTTGGGGACCTCAGTCTCTCTCTGAGGACACAGAAGCACACACACACACACACACACACACTCACACTCAGTACATGTATACTCTGCATACAGACTTTTTAAGAACTAGACAAAATGGATCACACCATGGTCCAGAAAGGACACAGGGATAAGAATCTTCAGGTTTGTGTTCAAATCTCAGTTCTGCTCCTAACTGTCTCAGAGGCTTTGGATAAATTACTTTTTTAAAAAATCTGTGATTCAGGGGCGCCTGGGTGGCTCAGTTGGTTGGGCGACTGCCTTCGGCTCAGGTCATGATTCTGGAGTCCCTGGATCGAGTCCCGCATCGGGCTCCCTGCTCGGCGGGGAGTCTGCTCCTCCCTCTGACCCTCCCCCCTCTCATGTGCTCTCTCTCTCATTCTCTCTCTCTCAAATAAATAAATAAAATCTTTAAAAAAAAAATCTGTGATTCAGTTTCCTCCACTGTCAAAGGTGGATTTGGACTCAATCCATCTAAGATTCCTTTCAGAAGATTAGAGTGGGCAGAGGTTAGCACACTGGCACAAATCCCACAAGATATTGATAGCTGTATCAGTCCCAGCTCTTTTTTAGTTTGGGGAAAGAGGCTGATAGAAACTTAAACTGGCTTAAGCAATGTGGAGGTTATTGACTACTGAAGAGTCCAAAGGATTCTTCAGGTGCAGTGTGATCCAGAAGTTCAGACCACATTATCAAAGATCTGTCTTCTCTCAGATCTTCTCGTCTTTCTCTAGGCTGGTTTCTTTCTCAGGCATGCTTTCTACTCATGGTGACAAAATGGCTGCCAGTAGCACTGGGTCCACATCCTAATGGTTCAACAAAGGGAGTATCTGCTTCCCAATAGTAACAGTAAAATTCTCAAGACTCAATTTCATTGGCCCAGCTTAGGTCACATGCCCACTTATGCACCAGTCACTATAGCTGGGGGCAGAGGGAGGATTTCAGGCCCATGGCTATCCCTGGGGCCAGGGAGTTGTCTGTGCCCCTACAGGACCACATGGACTCATTGTGGGAGGAAATGCAGGCTCCCAAAGAAATTTGAGGTACAGTTTCAAAAAAGAGAGATTCTGGGCAGATAAATGCCATAGATGTCCACTGAAGTCCCTGAGGTCAGGGGCAGTAGCGGTGGGCAGGGTGAGGGCAGAATAGGCGAGGCTCTTCGGTCCTAAGTCATGCCTGGAACTTTGGAGACAGCTAGGATAAAGCCCAAGGCTGGGGTTGAGGAGTGCCTCACATGTCGGGGGTGGGGTGGGGTTGGGGAGCTTGGAGACAGCAGAGGAGCATGGAGGCTGTCCAGGGCAAAGGGAAAGAGTGCCCCATTTTTACCATCAGCATCCTTATTTCTCTGAAAGCATGATTGGTGCATCGTGGACAAGACCGGGCTCTAAAGATCCACACCTGGGTTCACATCAACTTGATGTCTTCCCAGCTGTGACCCTGAGCCAATCAATCCCTGACTCTTGAGGATTGTGTGAGAAAATGTAAGTGCTGGCCCCACCCTGGCTCCTAGAAGCTGCTCAGGTGAGACTCGTTTGTCCTCTGGCCCTAGACCTTGCGTGCCGAATTCCTCTCGGGTTCTCAGTTGGTTTGGTTGCTGTGTTCTCCTCTCTAGTATTCGATGGAGGGCAGGACCACATCACATTCATGCTTGTTACCAGCCTTGCCTCTGCCTGGCTCCTGGTCTCGGGCCACGAATGGCTGTGGGATAGAGTAATGAGGAGCATCTGATTGGGTGATCCTCCACGTGTGGAACCTGAATGCAGCTGGGCCCCCTTCAGCCTCTGCTCTACCCCTCTACTCGTGCTGTAGCATGCATCACATCTATATCCCATTCCCGGAGTACGGGCGAGTAACGTGGATTTTCCTGCCGTGTCCACGGGAAGACAGGGTGCAGATGACATCACACACCACACCCCAAACTAATCATACCACCCACAGGGCTTCTCTCTTCTCTTCCAGACATCTCTCTTCCCTCCCTCTCCAATTCTCAGTTTCTTAAAAAAAACACACACACAAAATTCAAACCGTTATTTTGTATGCAGGCAGCAGAAGAAAAGCCTGATCGGACACAGGTCACCTGGCCTCATTCAACCTGCTTCACCCCCTTGTTTGCACTGTGTGTGCAAACCACAGGCTTTGGTGTCCCTGTGTGCCCAACAGCCTCTCAAGCTGTCCCCCATGTTGATTCCCTGAGGTTCAGTGAGGGGACGTGACTTGCCCCATGTCACCCAGCCCTTATGCGGGTTCCGTTTTGGGGGGGCGTCTAGGTTTGGCTCCATCCCATGCCCATTTGCCCCTGTCGGGGGGAGATGTGAGGGGGGGCAGGATTGCTCCTGGCTGACTCCTCTCGTGCACCTTGGGGTGATACACACATGGAATTTAGATGTGGCTCTGAGAGGCCGTTCATTCATTCCTGACCATATCGACCACAGAATTGAGTGCTACAAGTAAGAAGGAGTTTAGCTATTATTCTCCTACTGATTTGATTTAATGTTTAGTTTATTCCTGTCCCTGCCCCGTCCTCTCCTCGTCAGTTTGACATTTGCATACGGTTTCCCTGCAGTTCTGTTGAACACACAGTTTTTCTGCTAACTCCCTGCTTTGGCTTGAATGGTTTTATTCCGGGGAGTTTGGAGCCCACTGAGGCATCTTCTTGCTTCACTACCCGGAACTTTTTCTTTCCGCCTGCTGTGGGGAGGGGCACATAAATAGCCAGATTTCTCTAGTTCTTGCCCCTTCGTGAGCCTCCAAGATTCCCGCTGCCTAGTAGCCTTCGAGCGTTTTGAGTGTCCTGGGTGGGTGGGAGTGTGGTGGCTAAGCGTGCTCATAAATAAGTCTGCCCCCCCCCCAGCTCACTGGGTGACCTCTGCCTCTCCCACCAGCCACCTCTGCCAACACCTCGAAACCCTCAGGGTGATAAGAGCTGCCCAGCGATGGGGTGGCATGTTCTGTCCCTTCTGAGGCTGGCTGCTGCCTTTTGCTAGCCGGCTCCCCCAGCAGGGCTGCTCGTGCCTCGGGGTTTACGGAATACCTGTTTGTCTTCATTTACTGTCTCCCAGAAGCAGATCTCAAGACAAGCATTCAGTAGAGGTGAGAGGGGTATCGGGGAGTGGGGGGGATGTGGGACAGAGAAGGATACTCCCATGGGGAGTTGACCTCAATCCCACCCCAGTTCTTCCAGGTTGCCCAACACGCCTGACCGCAGGGGTGAGCACCCCAGGGATGAGGGAGGGTCACGTGGGGATCTCTCCTCCCCACTAGAAGGCTGTTGAGCTAAGAAAGGGCCCAGTCAGGTGGTCTTCAGCAGATATCTGCAGATTTCTGAGTTCTAACTCGTGCACCTGGCCTCCTCTATCCAGCTGGCCCGAGGTAGAACCAGTGGCGTGGGGGTGCAGGGAGGCACTGGATGCACAAGGGGAGGCCGACACATAGGCAAATGCATCAGCAATAGGATGACGAAAAGTGATCAGCAGAGGTTGAATGATCACCTACCGAGGGATGCCATCAGCAGAAGGCAAGGAGCTAGCATGCATTAGACGCCTCCTGTGTGTCAACCCTGGATCTATGGGGCTAGAATGCAAGCTTCTTAAAGCCTGGGGCCCACGTCTTATTTCCCTTCTTATTCTCAATGCTTAGCATTGTGCTTGGCTTCTGGTCGGAAAAACTGGAATAACAGAAAAAATAGCTACCGTTCTCCTACTAGGTACCAAGTGCCTTACATTCATTGTAGTGAATCCTTATGACAATCACTTGTGGTGGGTACTATTATTCCCATTTTACAGATGAGGAAACTGAGGCTCAGTGGGGTTAAATGACTTTCCCAGGGTCAGACAGCTAAGTGGCAAAGTCAGGATTTGAACTCAGGTCTGTCTGCCTTTTAAGTGCCTGATTTTTGCCCTCCTTTGTGGTGTGTTCCTGCACCAGGAGGGAAGTCAGACCACAGATGTCCTTGGAAGGTCCTCCAACCTCTGAGGTTTTGTCTTGTTAGCTGCCATCCCCCTCGGCCCCTCACCAACCACAAAGAAAAGGAAAAGTCCTTTCCTCCCCCTCAGGTGGCTTGTGGCGGATTACTTAGCGCTTGACACGGCGTGTCTCTGTGTCACTGTTCCCGGGCGGAATTAAATCAGGACAGGAAAATATTAATTTGGAGTTGGGGATGGAGGCCGCTCCTTTCCAATTACTCTCCACCCCGTCAGGCTTATCCTGGCGCAAACAAGGAAGGAGGCTGGATTAATTGCTTTGGACTCTGCCCCACTCCAGTCCCAATTACTGGGCCGGCTTGGCTCCCAGCATTATGAAGCGCACTGCTGTGCGGGAAATTGTGTGAGATTTTAACGGATTTTCAGGCGCAATAATGGAGCACGGGATTCGGGGCCAGCATTCGCCGGGTGGCTGGGCCCTCTGTGCCTCGGCTGAGGTTAAGCTGTTTGGGGTTTCTTTGTGTATTCAAGGATCATCTGGTTAACCCCAAAGCCCAGGGCCACCAGAACGGTTCAGACCCTGACCCTGCAGAGGCAGGGTGGGCTCCTGGAGGACAAGGAAGCCCACTGCCTTGATAATAACATCACTTTCTGAGCCTCCACACGTGGCAGGTGCTTACCCACAACATCTGTAAGCCTCCTCCTTTAAAGTTCTTTTTTTTCCCCTCTTCATCTTCTAAAGGAGGAAAAGGATGCGGAGAGGTTAAATAATTTGCACAAAGTTACCTTGTGAGTTAGTGGCGAAGTCAACATCTGAACCCAGGTCTGTCTCCAAAGCTACCCTGTTATCTGGCACCTCTGTGCCTCCTCCCTCGTCGTCTATCCCTTCTTCCTCAGGACGCATCATACATGTGTCTCTCCCACCACCCTGGAGCTTGTAGGGGGCAGGGTACTTTCTTATCCGTCTCTGTGTCTTCAGCCATAGTCAGGGCCCCTGACACACAACAGATGCCCACGAGAGGTTTGTTGAACTGCCCTGAACATGGTTGAGCACCGGAACTCCAGGATTTGTTTAATGGAATGAAGAGGGTGGGTTGGGTGCCACCCGGAGACATCCCCAGTCAATGAGAACCAGCCCCATCGGAGCGCATCTGGAACCACAGGAGGGGGGCGTCTCCAATGCTACTGTGTAACAGGTGCTGAGTTCTTTCCGTGTAGAGTTTCTGTTCATCCTCACCATGACCTTAAGAGATAGGTGGCGTCACGCACATCTGAGAGCTGTAGAAATGAGGCTCAGAGACGTGAGTGGATCTGTGTGGGGTCATACAGCTAGGAAAGGATGGCCTGAGGTGCCTAAGTCTGGTGCCCCGTGACTTCGGTTTGTCTTAGGGCTGGAAAGGCCTGGGCCGTGGGTTTCCAGCTTCAGGGTTTCCACACCCGTTCAAACCATGGCACCTGCGGCTTAAACGGTAAACAAAATTCTACCCACAAGTTCCATATGTCAGGCTAGTAAAAGGGGAAATGCTCTGGTGAAAGAGGGACCCTGGGACCCTGTATGACTGCAGAACAGTTGGGTGACGGGGACAGAGTTAGCAAGAGGGATGACACTTGGAGGAAGGGGTGGTGGCATACAGCCTGGGGCCCGGAGCGCTATGTGGCTCACAAGTCAGACTCCGGCGGGGTCCCGCGTGGAAAGAGAATCCCACTTGAGTGGTGGGGCCCGAAGAGAAGGACCCTGCAAGACGATGAGGGTCGTGGAGGAGTGAGGGTGAGGCCCGCCGTGATCACCATTAGCTGTCCGGTTCTCACCTGCCCCCTTTAGTGAAAGGAGAATTAATTACATGCAGGGGATGCCCCCTTGATGGCCATCATTTAGTTTAGTTTAAGAAACAGGCCTCTCCGCACACCCCTCAGCCGGCAGTGCTACCAAATGCTGGTACACTGATTAATGGCCTCCTGAATACAGGAGAGCCGCGGTTCTCAAACTGGAGCGTGCCTCCGAATCCCTTGGAGGGCTCATTAAAACGTGGTTTGCTCCGCCCCATCCCCGGGGTGGTGTGCAATCATTTGCATTTCTAACAGGGTCCCAGGTAATGCTGTTGTCACAGGCCTGGGGAACACACTTTGGGAATCACTGTAGTGGAGGTGGGGTTTCATGTAGCACCATCGCTGCACTTGAGAAGCCAGCGCCTCCCCCGCCCCAGGTGCCCTCTAAGCACGGGGGGAAGGGGTAGAGCCGGGCTCTGCCATTTTGCACTCCCTCCAACAATGTGTAAGACAAGTGCATTTTCTCGGCATCTCCATGGCCCCTACCCTGGGCACTTCTGTTCCTGAGAGGAATGCCAAGGGCTTGATTCTCTGACCGATCCGCTTAGACGCAGCCCCTCCTAAGCTGGATTCTGGGGACACCCGCTTGCTTCATCCTCAGCCCCAAGCCCAGAGGGGCCAAGGGAAGCTGGGCTCTGTCCAGGTGAGCGAGGTCAGGCAGTGAGCATCTCCGGAGGCCTGGCAGTGGCAGGAGGGGGCCTATGATTGCAGGCTTAATTGTGGCCCCGGGACCTCCGCCCCATTGATCCGGCTCTGCAGGTTTTGCCAGGACTGCCATCCAGAGAGCCCGTTTGCACCTGTGTCAAGGCAAGCTCAGGAAACCCAATTAGCTAGTTTGGTGTTTTATAATTAGGTCCTTTAAAAGAATTCATAGGTGGTGATAATAAGCCATTTAGAAATCTATTAAGCTTTGGGGGAAGTTGAAGGGAAACTTTGTAACCACGTGCACACTTGCTTTCACTTCCCCCCTCTGTGCCTCTTCCTTCTTCCTTTCTCTAGTTCTTCTTTCTGGTTCTTCCTCCCGCCCTGTTTCCCCACCTGCCTCCCCAGAGTTGTTCTGACTCCTCCACGGTGCTAAATGCTGAGACCTTGAGATTGCCTCTCCAGTCAGGCAGGGGACACACTGATTCCACTAATCCTCCCTGGGCACAGCCATTATCCCAACTGACAGGCGAGGGGACTAGAATGCAGAGAGGTGGGACCGTCCCTCTGAAGCTCCATGCCCTTCAGTGGACAGTCTGGCTCTTGATCCCTCTACCAATGTGCACTTTCCTCGGCCTGCATCACCCTGCCCATCCACAGCCCCCGTCCTCCTTGCTCTAGTGCTCCCACTAAACTAGCAGAGCTGTAATTTCACAAATCGCATTCCTGTTTTCCCAGAGAGTTGGTGCCAGGGCTTCAGAGCTAACTTCAGATGGGTTTGTAATGGACAATGGCTTCTAATACGTTTTGCCTCTCTAGCAACTCTTCCCACTTGGATTCCTGCCAAGGTAGTGTGGTGGAAGGAGCAGCTTGAATGCTTCTCTTCCCCTCTCCCTCCTCCTTCTTCCCTCCTTCCTCCTCCCTCCCTCACTCTCTTCCTTCCATCCTCTTTTCCTTCCTTCCCTGTGCTGGACCTAAGGAGCTAAAGATGAAATCAGCCAGTTTCTAGCTGAGGAGCCTCCATATCTGTATCAGAGATCCCACCTCTGTCCCATCACCCTATGTGTTTCCTTCAAAGCGCTTATCACATGAATATCACATGAAATTCTCTCCAAGATTTGCACACTTCTTCATTTACTTGTTTATTACCTCTCTCTCCCCATCAGATTGCAAGCTCCATTGGGGTGGGGGCAAGGGTGGCAAAGACAGGTCTATATGTATCTGATTCCCTGGGGCCTGCGTTGGTTCCTAGCACAGAGCAGGACCCAATAGTGTTGAACCTGACCTTCTGTTTCCTTATCTATAAAATGGGGATTAAAAATATCTCCTCTACAGGGCAGCGAAGTGCCTGATACACAGCAGGTGATCTGCAGATGTCAGCGCTCAAACTCCACCCTCCTACCCCCTTCCGGTAAGCCCTGCAGTGCCCAGAGAACTTCTGGTACTTTAAGAACTTTGATAGCTCTTTTTTTTTTTTTAATAGTACAAAGAATTTTTCTGTAAAGCAAATGAGCCCTCCTAGATTTATCTACTTTGGAAATTGGGTGTTTTTGTTTGTATTGGGCTTTCTTAAAGTGGGCCAACTGAGTGTGTATAACTATAGAAACGTATACATGTATATATTAGTACCTTGTTACTGTAGTTCATGATTATGCAGATTCTGAGACAGCAGGCTCAAATTATGCCTCCTTGAAGCATCACCACGACTGCAGATATATAAAGGTCGGATCCGGGCTGCTGCTCCAGAGCATGGCTGGCAGAGGGCTTGCACTCACACAGAGCTGGGGTCCTCCACTTACTAGTTGCGTGACCAGTGGGCAAGTTACCGAATCTCTCCAGGACTAACTTTTTTCTTCTGTAAACTGTGGAGGGGGGTAATATTTATATCTATCTTCTAGCATAACAACCCTATTAAATGAGGCCATGAGATCAATCATTTATTGAGTGAAAGCTTATTGAACAACTTCTATATATGCCAAGCACTGTTCTGAGACCCCATGGGGCTTACATTCTAGTGGGAATAATGCATGTGAAGCTCTTGGAACAGGGCTCAGTGAGTGCTGGCCAGGAAGGTGGCTCTGTGTGCAGAGTGGTTCTGTAGTGACATGGCTTGCAGATCTAGGTCCACATCTCCTCCTTCTCTGGGAGAAGAGGTACACGTGGCTGGATACATCTCCCTATAATTGACCTATGGTGGGAGATGGACTCACTCCTCTCTTTCATAAGGCTGGGATTCTTCGTGTGTGTGTATTTTGGGAATGAGTGGGTGTGGGGGAATGTGTGGCATTCAGTGGACAGGTCTCAATCTCATTTTTCCTTGCCCCCCTTCATGCACAACTCACTGCCCTCTCTCATATGCACACTTCACCTTCCATGCTCTAGCTCACTCCATTCCCTACTCCTAGACCACTTTCTTCCTGACTCTACAAACTCCACCCGGTCCTCCTTCATGAAGTTGTCCCTGCATTGTCAACTGGGAGAAATCTCTTCCTTGACTCTCCATCTTCCTCCTTTCCATGGCTTGTGTCCCTTTCCTCCCTAAAGTCCCTTGGCTTGGTTCTGTTCCCTTGGTGGGCTGTGAACTCCTTCAGGGCTAGACCCTATTCTGTTCATCTCCATGTCCTCAGCACCACATTGCTTTACTTGAAATAGATTCTCAACAAACATTTCTTAGGCAATTAAACAAATGTATGGCTCAGCAGATTTATTTAGCATCATCAGACTTTACTCTTTCTGGGGGTGGGAGATCTGAGGCAGGGGCCTTTTGTGGAGCAATAAGAGCCTTTTTTTTTTTTTTTTGCTTGTGTGCAGAAGCTCCCATGTGTATGCTGCAAACTGCCTCTCTGTGCACTCTTCACATGCATCCACAGAGCCTGGGCAGTTGTCTTGGGTGTGTATGTGGGGGGTGGGGGTATGGTGGCAGCCCAGTGCCCAGTGATGGATGAGGGGGGTGGAGGTGACTTTCCCAGGGGAAGATTAGCGCCTGGCAGCTATGATTTGTCTCATGCCCTCCTGTCCTTTTGCTGGGCCCCACTGCAGAGTCATTCATTACAGAGGCTGCTGTCACAGGGCTGGGGGCAGGGGCTGAGCAATGTGTGTATGTGGGGAGGGGTTGGACCCCTTCTCCCAGGGAGACTCTCACGCCAGAGACCAGAGCCCTCTCTGTGGCCATGCAGCAGCCCTCTGAAGTTGTGAAAAAGAGGAACAAGTTGCAATTCACTTTCTTGGTTGTACCCCTGCACCCAGAGGCAACACTATGTGATGCGGAAGAGGGGTGCTCATTCATTCATTCATTCATTCATTCATTCACTGGGCAAACAATTTCACTGAGTGCCCACCAGATCTTCAAGGAACTCACCAATTTCTGGAGAAAGGTGGAAAATGTAAACAGATAGTGTAAGGAGGGTAGCAGTCTGCTGAGACAGGTGTCCTTCTGCCTGGGGGACCTGAGGGCAAGGGAGAAGCCATAGGGGATGGTGGAAAGAACACTGAACTTGGAGGCTGAAAACTTAGGTCTGAGTCTTGGCTCTATTACTTTACTAGTGTTATGGCCTTGGATGAACCACTTCAAACCTGCTATAAAATAATGTTAATGCTTAAGCCTCAGTGCCTACATCTATAAAATGGGGCCAATGATATGTCTGTCCTCCATCCATAAGGCTGTTTTAAAAGTGAAAATGCTATCAAAGTACTTTTTAAATTGGAAGGTGCTGTATAGATGTGTGAGATCATTGCTTCTTCCATTCTGCTACCAGGATGGTGGTGGGCATGGGGAGGGGCAGGGGGTAGGTACAGGGCAGCCAGATGAGACTACAAGAAAAAATAACACAATGCTCCCTTGTATTTATACAGCCCTCTACAGTTTACAACACAGTTTTACACTCTTATATTTCTTGATCCTTACAAAAACCTTGCAAGTCAGGTCAAGGCAGGCATTATTAACTCTCATTTTGCAGGGCAGGAAGAAGCTCAAAGAGGATAAACGGCTTGCCCAAGGTCACTCAATTAGTAAGTGGAATCTGGTTCTTTCTGATACTCAGACCTCTGTGCTCTTTCCCTGTTTCTACACACCAGAGTTTCTCCTCTTTGGTAACAGTCTCCATTCATCTCTGCTCCGTTCCGGGTGGCATTACCCCCACACTGTAAGACCCTCCTTCCATGAACGGATGAAGCATCTTCCCCATTCCTTACACCTCCATTGTGCCAACTCATGACCACTTTCGGATACAGTGGTGCCAGGGAATGGGGGATGAGCAAAGAGGGATCTGTAGGTTTGAGAGTGTTAGAGGGAGAGAAGAGGGCAAGCTGAGATTTTCCAAAATCCCTCATCCAAATCTGGCATGCCAACTGCTCCATTTGTATGGTAAGGGGAGAAGGAGAGCACTGAGGAGAGAAGGCGGAAGGAAAGAAAGAAAAGGAAAGAAAGAAAAGGAAAGAAAGAAAGAAAGAAAAGAAAGAAAGAAAGAAAGAAAGAAAGGGAGAGGGAAATGGAAGTTGGGTTGGAGAGCATGAAGAGGGACTAAGGGGAGGGAGAAAATACAAGAGAATGGGGAATAAGAAGAAAGGAATCTGGGAGACATGAGGAAGGAAGGGGAGAAAGGGGGAAGGACTGAGGCCTGAGAGGCTGGGAGGGCGTTGGGGGAGGGCCAGCTCCGCTCTGGCAAGAGGTGGGAGATTGAAGGCTGAATCACAGCAGGCTGTGGAGGAGAGGAATAAGTCATAAACGCTGCGGGAGCAAAGGTCAAATATAGACTGATGGCTCCATTGTTTCCCAGCCTGTGAGGAGGACCCTGTTGGGGGTTGCTAGGATGCTTAACCCTTCCCTGCCCAGCTTTTTGATGGTGAGGCTGGCATGGGGATGCAGAGTGAGAAAAGCACCTATGTGTCAGGGGTGAGGATTGGGGGGCTGGAATTAGGGTTGGACAAAGACCCCACAGGTTTGGGACTCAATCTTGGGGGAAGAGACTCAAGGGTCCTCTCCACTTCAATTCATAGGAGGTAAATAAAAACATACCAGTTCTCTTTTTCTACTAGTGATAGTTCTCTTTTGCATCCCCGTGGGGGCAGGTTTTCTAGGGGAGAAGGAAATTACTGGAAAATGGCTCTTGAGTAACACCTAGGAACAATAACAACAATGATGATAAATAGTATTAACATTACAAAATAAATATTTATTATATCATAAAAACAAAATTACTATCACTTAGTATTTATCATGAGCCCATTAATATGTTGTTATATGTGCAGTGTTTATGGTTTCCACTAACTTTAACAAACATAATATGATTTAAATCTGTGTGATTGGCATTATCAGTACTGTTTGCCACTGAAGAAACTGATGCTTGGACTTAACCAAATTATGCCAGTTACCAGCTTTTCAAATCCTAATCCTCGATCTTTCCACCACTCCACAACTTTCCTTGGGCAGTATCACATCCACTATAGAGAGGAAGAAAGAGGAATTTTGAGGAAATATTTGGTTATGAAATGTCTCTTGCCAGTTGGGAAAGCCAAATGTAATTTAATTGGTTAGAGATGGGGGAGAAAGGTTATGTCCGTCTGTGGGACAGGACTTCAGCACCACGGACAGGTCCACGACTTGGATGCCCTGACACCTCTCGCCAGTTTTGCATCACCCCCACCTTCTTCCAGGGAGGGGTCTATCACCAGACCCCTTGGGCCCTCCCCAGGGAAGAGCTGGGGGGCTGGATGTCGACTCCTCAAGCGCTGTAACCACCCCCCTGACCCCCCCACTCCTGCACCAATGATGTATAGACTGACAAAGGACTTAATGCTGTGAATACATAAAGCGGCCGAGGCTTGGGCGGTGGAGGGTGACAGCTGCCCTTTAATGCTTGGCTTTTTAAAGATCATGGTAGAGTTCAGAAAGTATAGTCATGAGGTTTAATGATTTAATGGGGACGACTGGGGAGCAAAAATAGTTACTGCGCCCTGGGGAAAAGTGACTCCTCATACATATTACTTTAGCCTAATGGCCTATAACGCCCTCCCCCCGTGCCTGCGGGGGGAGTCACGCTACATAGCCGCTGTAATACCGAATGGTCTGATTAAATGCATATTAAACAATACTAAATTGGGGGAAAAAAAGGCAGAGGCAGTGCTAAATGTATTTATTCCTTTCTGTGGGGGGAAGATATCATCCCTCTGGTGTTGGGTGGAAGACGTCCTGCTTCCTAACCTGCTTCTTAAAAGATGTGGTGGCCCCAATGGGATCCTGAGGGAGGTGGGAATCTCGGTTCTCTGGGAGGAGCTTATGGAGGGAGGCACCTCCAAAAATTGGGGGAGATATTAGGCATCAAGGGTTTGGAATGCCAGGAGTAAGAAGGGTGAGCCCGACCCACTGTCCCAAGAGATCTCATGTGGTTCCCAGCTTGGAGACTTGTCCACGAAATGTGGTTTGATTCTAACCAGTCATTTTTGAGGGGCTGCTTTTTTTTTTTGTAGGTTCTGGGAGTACTCTGGGATTCTTGGGTCCACTGGGATGGTCTCTTTGCCTGTAAACCATTTCCCCACAACCTTCCAACCAAGATCACCAGTTTCTAAGATCTCTGATTAGGCTACAATGAGAATGCAGCTTCGGTTCTCCAATACACCTGGGTTCTATAGACCATGAATATGCATTAGAATCACTTGGGGAGGTTTTTAAAATGCCAGTGTCTTGGGGTTATATCTCAAGAGATTCTGATTCAGTTGGCCCTGATGCAGCCCAAGTGTTGGTGTTTTATAAAAGCTATCCAGGTGATTCCTGGCCGACCCATTGGCATGAAGAACATGGACTTCGGAGCCAAGCTACTTTGATTTAAATCCTGAACTTATTTATGACCGGTGTAACTTTGGGCAAGCTAATCCCTTTGTCCTTCAGTTTTCTCACCTACGAAATGGGGATATAACAGTACTGACTTCATAAGGTTAATGTAAGGATTAAATAAGTTAATACATGTTAAAGTACTTAGAACAGCGTCTGGCATATAGTAATTGCTATGTAAGTGATAGCGATTGTTGATTTAGCATTTTAAATGTGCCTCCCTTGAGGCCTCTATCATAGACTGCAATTCATTAAGTTGTTTGTGTATTTATATATACTATTCAAGTTCCTTAAGGATGGATTCTAGGGTCTGTACCTCAGGGATTTTTTTTCCTCTTACGTCCTGAATGGCTCAGGTCCTGTTTGGGACCCAGGTGAGTTCAGATATTGTCTTCCCCAAAGAGAAGAAAAACTTTGAAGCTTGGATGAGGATGGGGTAAGAAGGACAGGAATGTAGTTATGTAGAAACCCAGTTGCAGACAAGATTTCAGGATGAAGGCTCTGCCTGTCTTCATGGAATATTTGAAACACTTGAGAGTACCTAAGTAGATGGTGATGGCTCCTACATTAAAAAAAAAAAAACAAACCACTGGTGAGTGAGTATTAAATAGAGCTCTACTTCTGGCTTCTTGGTGGTAATACAGGGTTGGAGGGTACATGAGTGTACATTCATCTTTTTACTTGCCTATAGGCTAACTTTGTTGAGGTGCAATATTATCTCCAACCAGGCTGCTGGTTTGCCTAGCCACTGACTGGGATGCAGTGGGATGGGCCCAGAAACCATCCAAGGCATGGGCTACAGTCCCCAGTGCTCTTCACCTGCTCCTGGCAAGCACCTGCCCTTGTGTCTTGGGAAGAATGAGGTAGGAGTATGGATGGCAGGGAAGACACCATCTTCTCAGACTAGCTTCTGTAGCTTTGGATGTGTGATATACAGGACTCTCTTTGAGTGGCCTTTGCAATCTCATCACTAATAATGAGCCTTTCTAAGCCTTTTGTCCTGGACAGCAGAGCACTGTCCCTCATTCATATTACCCTTAGATACCTCCCATCTTGGTTCATCCTATTCTTTTCACCTGAATTATTTTATGTCCAAATTCTGCACACCCTGCAAAGCCTAGGTTGAATACCATCACCTCTAGCAAGTGTCCTCTAATGGAATGGGCTTTCTCTGTCTTAACCACTTTACAGCTTTTATATTTCCCTCTCTTATTGTCCTTATTACAAACTGCATTGTACCACAGTTACCAGGGCTCCTCCTGGCTCAACCCCTGTACTCTATGCTTCTGGAGGGCATGGGGCCTTGTCTAACCAATCTGTGTGTACCCCACCCTGTAAAATCTAATGCAGGATTTATCTCAGAATTGGCATGTATTGTTGAACAGATGTATGGAGAGTTGAGTGAATGAGTGAGTGTTCTTTCCTATCAAACCTCACATTAAGTAAGAATGCATGAGTAAGCTTTCCTAGACCTGGTCAGAAAGGCTTGAAAAGGGTGGAAAACATCCTACTGGGGGAGTGAGTGTCAGAAAGCCCTCCGCTCCAACCCTAGACCATCCCTTTGGGGGAGGGAAGAGGAAAGGAAAACTGATTGATTCCTCCTTCCTATTCCACAGACACTCCTCCACACACTCACACATTGTCACACACACAGACCTCACTACTTGCCTTCTTACCTCTTTCCTCCCTCAACTGCATTTTAAATAAATGCCCATTAAAAAAAAATCCTCCTCTTCCCATCACTACATGAGCCAGACCCTCCCACCCCCAGGTCCCTGACGCTCTTAGATTTTCCTGCTGCCACGTTCCACCCTGAGCCATGTCTTCTAGTATTTTGCTTTCAAATTGTGTCTCCTGCCATTTGTGCCACATTTAAAATGCTAACAGTACAGAATGTCATTTACAGAACCGGGGCGTTTGCTCCGGAAAATTAATTTGACTTATTCCTTCTGCCTGTTCCTATCTCCAGGCCAATATTATGCTACTCATTCTACAAGAGTAATACTTAATGAATAGGACTATTAATAATGTCAAGGTCCGCGGGGGCCTGGCGGCTAACGGATAGGCGTAGACGGAAGGAACCCATCACCTGACTCCTGGTTTAATGTCCCATGAAAATATCAGGCACTGCAGTGTAATTATGGAGCAGGGAGAGGCGAGTGGATGACGACCCAGAGTTTCTTAAATATTTTTCAAATTAGTTGATGCTTTTCCTTTTGGGGAGGAGGATGCTTATCCTCCCCCCACCCCCATTTTTAGTTCTGGTGTAGAAGAGGAGGTGGACCTGTTTTTATTAAATACACACACACACACAGAGAGAAAACAATGTAAAATACAGAGATGCTAATAGCTGCTCTCACCCCGACATGTTGAGACACTATTGGGTATGAGAGGGAGAAGGAGGGCTTAGGTTTTCATTTAGGGGAAAAACAAAAAAAAAAAGTGGAATCAGAAAATCTGATTTACAAAGAGTACCCCAGTGACCCTCCTTTCCTCCACTCACCTCCCCATTTCCCAGTACATGCAGAATCACAGAGCTAACAGGGGCTTCTAGAGAGAATGTGAGCCCCCTGGTTACCTGCAGGCCTAGACCCTCCCTCCCACCCCCCCCCACCCCGCACTGGCCACAGTCCTGAATACTCAAGGAGAGGGAAGAATGTCCCTTGTTGTACCACTTCTTCTTTGCTTGAAGCCTGATTTCTTTCAAGTCCTGAGATTATGGCCCTGAGTTGGTCCACATGGATGCTTTTATAGGAATGGATCAGCAAGATTGGGCAGGAGTGTGGGGGAGGGGGGGGAGGCCAGGACTGAGAGTGAGGGACTTGGGGTATCAGTCTTATCTCATGTGCAGAGAGGGGATAAGAATATCTGTCATGCAGGATGGTGGTGAGGCCATGAGACAATGGGTACCAAGGGCCTGGGGCTGTGGCTGGCACATGAAGGGGGCTGATAATGTTAGTTTCTTTTGTCCAGGTCACAGATGGTGCAGTCAAGCTCAACCAGGCAGGAACCAAGCACCTCTCCTTGGTGCAGGGGTGAATAAAGGATACACACCTCTTGCCCTGAGAAAGATTGATAAGTGGGAGCTTCCAGTGTAGTGGGGGAACCTCTGCCCTTGAGGGGTCCCCATATCTTATGAAGAAGTAATAGTCCCTATCCTGGTGGCCCCTAATCTTGTGGGAGACTCAACCTCTGATCTGAGAGGCTTCAGGTTTGTTGGCAGAACCCCTGTTCTTGAGGGGCTGCCAAGGAATCATAGTGGAGGAAAGAATCATAGTGCCTATTGTTGGGGGGGCAGTCTTATGAGAGAGTTCCAGCCTCTGGTACTAGGGTAATAGAAACCCAGCTTCTGATTAAGGTGGAGGTCTTCTAACTTGGTCAGAGAAGCTGAGCTCCTACCCTTGAGGAAACCCTAGTCTGACAGAGGAGACACAGCCTCTGGGTGTGGGCCCCCAGTTTGCTGGTGGGGGCAAGTCTCACTCCAGGGGAGCTCTAAATCTGGTGAGAGATGTCTAATCCTGGCATAGTAAAATTCCAGTCTAATGATGGAGACAAAGTATGTCTTGGAGAGATTTTAGTCTGATGAGAGTAACAGCCCAAAGAAGGCACCTCTGATGGGAGTACCAGAGACCATCCTCATTGAGCTCCCAGACTACTGGGGGACACAGACCTCTTGGCCTCAGGGGGTGCCAGTATGATCAAGAAGAGACTTTTTCCTGCAGGGACAGATCTCCCAGTCTTATTGAAGAGACATAAAACCCACTCTGGGACAGCTTTACCCTGACAGGGATAGTAGGGCGAGTAAAGGCAGGCAAACTGCAGAAATTCCAAAGAAAGAGAGGCACACGCCTTTCAGCTTAGTTGGGGAGAAATCAACCCAAGCCCATCAACATGGCAGATACCCTGGGTTGCTGGGCCTGGCCGGCTGGCCCCTTTCCCCCAGGCCTGGAGCTCTCCCTATTCAGCACCACGGCTAGCGGCCACGCTGCAGGCGTGCCCCACAATTCCACTCTCGCTCTGGCCAGGCTTCGTGGCTGGCCCGTCTGCGTCTGCGTCTGCTTGTCTCTCCATCCACAGGGACCCCGGGCTTGAGGGGCAGGCGGCTAGGGTGAGTGAGAGGCGATGGGGCGCTTCCCTCGCGCGTCTCTCCGTGAGTATCTGTCTCCCCCATGCGTCCACAGCTCCTTACAGAGGTGTCGGGAGTGCGTGTCAGCATCTCCCTCCTCCGCAGCTGGGCCAGCTTTTGATCCTGTGAAGAGGAGGGGGACATTTTCCCCATCTCCTCTCCCACTCCAGGGTTGGGAAAAGGGTCAAGGCTTCCTTTTGGGGTCAACAGGAGCAGGGCAGTTTTCTCTGAAGGCCTAGGTGTGTGTGGGAGTGGTGTTGCTTTGAAGGGGTCATCTTACTATTTATGTCTTCTTGGGACACTGGACGGCTGACTAGGAGAGGAATTGCCTCCTTCTAAGGTCTGCTTGCCCTGCTCACAGGGTGGATGTCAAGCCTGGGTCTGCCTCTGGTCTCAAATGCTCCCCTCCCCCAATCAGGAATTGTGGGGGGAGAGTCTTAGGAGAATCTTGGGCAGGAACACTTGGCTTCTGTGAGGGACCCTGAGGGGCTCATCCTGCGCCAACTTAAGATCAGTTACTCTGTGCCCAGCCCTCCCTCCTCATTTTCTCTCCACTACATGGCCCTTACCATCTTCCACAAAAGACATGTTCATGGCCCCTGCTCCTTTCTGCACCTGAACCTTGGACCAGGTGGTCCAACCAGACCCCTATTATTATTACTTCTCATCCCCCAGCCTCTCAGAGGAAAGGTAAAGGTTAAAGGCCCTGGACACAGAGAGACACCCCTTCTCCACTCCTGCCTCCATCCTCATAAAAGGCAAATATAGAATCAGCAAAAAGGGAGAAAAAAAGCCAAAAAAAGTAATAAAGTAATCCAATTAATAATTATTCTGATGGACTCATCAGAATTCACAGCTCGGCCAAGGAAAGGGTAGAAGAAGGGGGTCAGGGAGGACAAACGTGGGGGGCACCTTCTTGTCCCTCACCCTCAGGTGAGAGTAAAAGAGCCTCCTGCCAAGTTCTCGTTTTCTCGCTTGCTCCTTTTTTTTTTTTTTTTGGTATTTTTTTTTATGGGGCATCCTGAGTGTAAAAAATATGACTTGCCTTTATGGTGCTCCAACAGGAATGAAGCTATAAAATTATGAACAGTTTTTATGACGGCTATTCGGGGGATGCTTTTATATTGATGGTATACAGCCTGAATCTGTCTTTTTTGCATCCCACCCCCCCCTTCCCTGGGTGGGGAGGGGAAGTCTGTGTAACTATTTTTCATGCATTTAATATATTAATTATCCGGTAAATGCTCCCCAGGCTGTGCTCGGGACATTGGAGAGTGACAGGTTCTCAGTGAGCCTCCAAAGGCAGCGCATCAGCCTGCAGTGTATTATGTCGGTGAGGTCAGGGTGGGGTTAATGTAACTTTTTATTTGCTGATTTTTCATAGGCGGGAGCAAAGCTGGGATGGAGGGAGGCAGGGAGAGGGAGGGAGAGGGGAAGGAGGGGAGGGAGGAGAAGGTGCCAGGAGAGCAGAGATAATGGTGAGGCAGATCTCTCCACCCCCAATTCACCTCTGTCAATGCCAGGAGGCTTGATTAGGTAGGAAAGGAGCTGTGGCCTCTCCTGGCTGGCTCTGTCTCCCAACGACACACATCCCTGGTGACACTTCTGAGCGCCCCCTCTCTGCAACTTGCACACTAGGATGTGTGTGGGCTCAGTTTCACCACTTGACTCTTCCCCACCCTCTGAAACCAAAACCCAGGATCTGGGGCCTGGAAAAACCCAAAAGGTTACATGGGGAGTGCCTGGCTGACTTGCATTTGCAGCTCTCAGATGGGTATGTGTATACAGACACTCGCACGCACCATGTGGACTTGCACACACATGCAGGCTGCCTTGGTCCTGTGGCACGCATTGTCCCTCATGTTCTCACACATCCAATTCTCATGAAGAGCCCTTGCCTATTCACAGAGCACAGCTTCTGTCCATTAAATAAGGGCATCAAGAAATGGGTCCCACTGGCCACGGTTTCTCATCTCTGTCATGACCCCAACTGCCTCATGTCTAGAGTTTGACCCTGTCCACCCTGCAAGACAGAAAAACCACCAGACAATCAGATAGCACGTCACTGCCAGGGTGAGGGGCGATCCACGATGCCAAGTGCCAAGGTTCTCCTTGAGCCTGTGTGTGTTCCGGGTCTTGAGAGGGTGAAGGTTGCTGCTTAGACCAAACGGAGACCTCTCTGTCCCTGGCCTCCTGCCCCTGCCCCTCCATCTGCCAGCCCCAAGAGGGCAGCACAGCTGGGTCTTCTCTGCTTTTACTAGTCTGTGATCCCCAGTGCCTGACTCCTGGTCTCCCAACCTTCGGAGCCTCTATTTTTGCTTTTGTGTATTTTTTCTATAAAAGTGTTTAATCAGTCAGAAAGGTATAGATATTGATTCGATATTATTGTTTTATTGGTATAGATACTTCTGTGTGTCAAGGCAGCACAAGGGCTGCTCCTCTTGAACCAGGAGCCCGGATGTTGGGGTTCGGGGCCTCAGCTCTGCTTAGATGTATTGTCTGATGCCCGCTTTTCCCTTCACCAAAGAAGACAGCAAGGGTAAATACCTCTGAGGCCTCGCAGAGGCCTATCCATCCTTGCCCATGGTAGCACCGAGACCAGTGTGTGTGTGTGTGTGTGTGTGTGTGTGTGTATGTGTATGAATGAGTGAGCCCTATCCCTTTCCAAAGGGAGAAGTTAAGAGTTTGAATCCTAGAAACACAGATCTGAGTTCAGGTCCTTGCTCTGCCACTTCCTGCTGTGTGGTCTGAGGAGTTTCTGCATTGCTTTCAGACCTGTTTTCCTGTATGGTTATTGGGGGTAATTATATTGGGAATGAAATCTTATAGGAATGTTGTAAAGAATAAAGAAGTTAATACCTGTATGGTGCTTAGCTCTGTGCTTGGTAGGGACCCTATTGCTATCATCGTGATTATCATTTAGATTCTCCTCAGTCCTACCTACGCATGTTTTCCACATCCCAACCTCTGTGAGGCACCTGCCCCTCCACAGGTTTGCAAATTCTGCATTCCAAGTGGCTATTGCCCCTTAGGCACTTGGTCTGAGTTGTGGCATATTGTGAATAGGTATGTGGCAATGTCTAGTTACGGTCCAAACATCCAAGCAGGCTTAGCACGCGTTTGCCTTTGTCATTCTATCAAGCCAGCCCAGGGAGCAGCATGGAAAGAGCTACCATCATGGGCACCTAGTGAGCACTGACAGTGTCACGTGCATTACCTGCTTTATTTTTCCCAAGGACCAGATGAGGTGTCTAATATCATTCAGCCATCTCACTGTGAGGAGCCTGAGGATCAGGGACATTCAGTCAATGACATGCCAGCCAGAGGTCACCCAGGTGGTGAGAACCAGGGTCAGGATTCAAGGCCACCCTACTCCAAAGCTCATGTTCTTCCCATTCCCTCAGGCTGCCTCTCACTCTGTTTTTAAAATGATACGTCAAACGAAAGCGGCCATAACAGTCTGGCAACTACATGTGCCTACTGTCTGGCCGGCACTGGTGAGGGGCTCACAGGAATGAGATGTTGCGGCCCCGGTGGAGTCTGGAGGACTTGGGGGAGATAAGACATTTAGTAACCCAGGTAGCTGGGGTGCCCCGGCTATTATAGTGCTACTAATAACACCATCAGAAACAACCCAGAATAGTTTGTGCTTACTCTGTGTCGGGCACTTTTCCCAGAACATTATCCCATATAAGCTCATTTTATCCTTGTGACCTCACAAGATAGGTACTGTTATCACCTACTGGTCTGTAGATGAAGAAACTGAGGGGCAGAGAAGTAAAGGCACGGAGAACTTGCCCAACTAGCACATCGAAGGTTCTGGAACTGACCCTAGAGGTGAAGCTCTTAAGCGTGTAACCTGTTGTGTGTCAGAGACCTGCATTTTCATGGCTCCCTCACCAGTTTGGGATCCTTATTCCCATTTAAGTGTATATAAATTTTTGGCCCTTAATTTTTTTTTTATCTGGGTGCACGTATTTAATGAAGGTATTTTAAGTGCTGTGTTTCTGATCATAATGGTTCTAAGAATGCTAGTTAACATTTGAGGACCTCCTATATGCCAGGCACTGTGTCTAGGGCTTTAGCTACATGACCTCATTTAGTTTTCTCAACAACCTCGGGAGGTGGGTACTATGATTATCCCCATTTTATAGATGGGGACACTGAGGTTTTGAGGAAGTTAAGCAATTTGCCCAAAGTTACACAATAGGTGGTGGAGCCAGAATTTAAGCCCAGGCAGTCTGTCTCCAGAGCTTGAGTTATTAATCCAAAGCTCTTAATAACGAGAGAGAAGCTTGTGGAGTCAAAGGGATAAGTCAGCCCCCTGTTGCCTCCCTCCGTTCCCATCACACACTCCCCCACTCCCTCTCTCCTCCTCAAAGAGCTATGAGGTAGGATTTTCCCAGAACCATATGTATACGTACGGATTTTTTTTCCCCATGAATGTGATCATTTTTTGTACTATTCTATAGCTTGCTTCCCCCCATTTGATATCGATGTATGTAGATCCATTTTATTCTTTTAACTTCTGCCCAATATTACACAAATGGATTCACCCAAATTCTCCCATTGATGGACGTGTAGGTTGTTTCCAATTTTTAAATATTGAATGCGATTGGCAGTGCTACTCTGAGAATTCTAATACAGGCCTTTTATGTCCATGTCCTCGATACCTAGAAGTGGAACTGCTGAATGGAACAGAATGTGCCTTTAAAATGTTTATAGCGGTTGCCAAACTGTTCTCCAAAAAGGCTGTATGCTCCCCATCCCAAGCAGGAGAGGACTCCCATCACCTTATATCCTTGCCATTAATGGCTATTATACATCTTTATTTTTTCATTTTTGCTTAGTTGATATATAAAAAAATCTCTTTGTTGTTTTAATTTCCTTGATTACTACTGAGATTGGGAAACTTTGTATTTATTTGCTATTTTTTCTATCTTCTTTGCATCTTTACTTTTTACATCTTATCTCTGCATATGCTTTGCCCATTTTTTTGATTGGGTTGAGGACTTAAAGTTGTGGGTTTTTTAAAAAAGATTTTATTTATCCATTTATTTTAGAGACAGAGAGTGCGTGAGCTGGGGGAGAAGCAGAGGGAGAGGGATAAGTAGACTCCGCGCTGAGCATAGAGTTCCATGTGGAGCTCTATTTCACGACCCCGAGATCATGACCTGAGCCGAAATCAAGAGTCCCACACTCAACCGACTGAGCCACCCAGCCACCCCTAAAGTTTTTTATTACATTATTTTTCTGAGTATAAAAGTAACACATTCTAAATGAAGCACATTGGAAACAAACAATCATAAAGAAAAACTAGACATCACACATCATCTCACCACCCCGAGAAACCACTTGGCAATATATTGATGCATTTTTGCCCCCCTTTGTTTTCCTATGCAAATATATGTGCTTCCTACCCCCACTCTTTGCATAGCACAGTATATACAGTCTTGTACTCTTTTTCCTACCTGACATTATAAAGGGCACATTTCTCTGTGTTATTAAATATTTTAAGCACAATTTTTATGTTTGCTGGTATTGATCAAATTGACATGTCAAAATTTATTGAACCGTTATTCTAATTGCTATATAGGTTGCTTCCAGTTCTTCACTATTATAAATAATGCTACAGTGAACATCTTTGTACATAAATCTCTGTCCACAGCTCTGATTATTTCCTTAGGATAGATTCCTTGAAGTGGAATTACTGGGTCAAAGGGTATAAATTTTTAAAGATTTTTGATCCATATTGCCAAATTGCTTTCTGGAAGGGTTTGATCGATTTGCATCCCCCTTACCATGTAGGAGACACTCCTTTAAGTGCACACTTTATAATTAAAAAAGAAACTTTTCAATTGGGAGGTAATTGTATCTCATTATTGTCTTAATCATCATAGGTTCTTGCGGTGACGTTAAACATATTTTCTATACCTCTCAGCCATTTGTATTCAGCCATGAATTGGCCGTCCATGTGCTTTGCCCACTTTCTACTGGACTCTTTATCTTCATTATTTACTTATTTATTTAAATATTTTATTTATTTGAGAGAGAGAATGAGCAGGGGGAGCGGCAGAGGGAGAGGGAGAAGCAGGCTCCCCGCTGAGCAGGGAGCCTGACAGGGGGCTCGATCCCAGGACCCGAGGATCATGACCTGCACAGAATGCAGATGCTTAACCGACTGAGCCACCCAAGAGCACCTCTCCATTTTTTAGAGAAAGTCTGCTGTTCGTGTAAACGAAATTACTGGAGCCCAGCCACGCCCATTTATATACTCTCATCTGTTGCTACTTTTGTACTACAAGGGCAGAGTCTGATAGTTGCCACGAGACCACATGCCCCACAAAGGCTAAAATATTTACTATCTGGTTTTAAGGAAATATTTCACAGAAAATGCCGACTCCTGATCTACAGCAGCATTGTATGCCGTATTTACTCATAGCCACATTTTAAAAAGAAACCGGTGAAACTGATTTCGAGTATATTTTACTTAACTCAATATAACCAAGACATTCAACATAAAAATGATTAATGAGATATTTTACATTTTTTCTACTGTCTTTGGAATCTGTCATGTATTTTGCACTTAGAACACATCTCAATGCAGACTAGCCAAATTTCGAGTGTTGAGCAGCTACCTGTGACTAGTAGCTCACTATATGGGACAGCAGAGCTTGAGAGCCCCAGTGTCTTTCCATTTGTGAAACAGAGGCAATGCTAATATCACTCATTTCACAGGGTTGTTGCAAGACTTGAATGAAAGGCTGTATGTGCGCGCAGTTTGTGAGGCACTGCACACACGTGATGGGTGATGATTATAATCATGGGCTGGGGGGATCCAGGGATGATTTGTCTTACTCGCCGAAGGATGGGTAGGAATTTGATAGGCAGTGAAGGTGGTTGTTGCCGAGGATAGTTCAGATGATTGATCCCCCCGCACCCCCCCTCCCATTTTTGTTTCTTCCCTTCACGGGCTCAGTGTCTCCTGAATAGTACCTGGGCCCCGAGAGGGCAACAGTTATGCTCACTCAGTCCCGGAGAGATTAGTCCATTCATTTCTTATTAATTCCTTAAATCCCCCATCACTTCCTGTAGGCTCTGCCCAGAGCCACCGGAGCGATCTGCCTCTGAATCACCCTGCTTGGTACCCAAGCAGAATTAAAATTTGGCTTTTTAAAATTTACTACTTCATTCATTCATCAGACATTTATTGAATACCTACTGCCTACCAGCTTCCGAGGTGGGAGCTCTTATTTCATAAAGGATTTTCTCAAGAGATACATTTGCAAGCGAAGTTATTGAAATGAACACAGAAAAACAATGAAGAGGTAAATGTGTTTAGGTATAGAGCCGATGTAACATGAAATCATGCTCTGAGCTTCTTGGCAACCAGGGCAAAAAGGGAAATATATTGGATTACATCATTTCCAATCTGGGAGGTTGGAATTCTGGAGAAAACAATTGGCTGAGCCAATTTTGTCAGGGAGAAAAAAGTATGCCACTGTTTTTCGAGAGAAACAAACTGTTCCCTGGTACTACATTCAGACAGGCAGGCATCACCCGAGGCACCGCGCAGGGACTTGGAGCAACGTAATGAACAAAGCCATCCCTTGCAGATTTACGGCAGGTGCAGCCCTGATCTTCATGTGGCTATTTCTTGTATCTGCCCTCAATAAAAGCCGAGGGCACAATGTGAAAGCTCAGACTCAATGAAGGCGATCCTGCAAGAGGCTGACCTAATGTGGTCCAGGTATGTGGTTTTCTAGGGACTTAGCTGGAAGAAGGAAAGGGTTAGAAAGCCCACTGGAGCATATGCCCCGGCTGTTTGTCAAATCCAGTCCATCCTATTCTTTTCCTGGGGTGGATCCTCATCATTTCCTGCCCCCTCCCTGGTCTGCCTCCAGACTCTCCTCCACCTGGCAGCCTGTGATCTTTTTAATACACAGACCCCCGCATCACCCCCATACTCCACAGGCTTAAAATCCATCAATGACCCAAGCGTGGCACTTGGGGTGAATTTGTTTGCTCTCAGCTTGGAATTTTTAGTTTTTGTTTGAATTCTTTATAACGAGTGTGGATAATGCTCGCAAAAGCAACAGGAAAAAAAAAAATCTGCATCAAGATGCCCGGATGCGACAAGATTCTAATAGTTAATTCTGGGTGGTGGGACTATGGCTGTTTTCTTTGTTCTCTATAATTAAGTATATTTTTTAAGTAAAGAAAAAAATCATGAATGCTTCCTTGCTGCTTTCACGTTGTCTGGCACCCATGTCTCTTTTGAGCTCTCACATAGAAACTACATTTATTAGGCACCTACTGTGTGCTAAGCACTGTGCTAGGCACTTTAGAAAAATACAAATATTACTGCATTTACCAGGTGTTGGGTCCATTTCATGGATGAAGAAACTACAGTTACAGCTACGAACTTTTGTGGTGTCACAGGTGAGAGCGACAAAGTGTGATAGAACCCCGGGCAGCATGAAGCCAGAGTCTGAGTTTTCCTTTACATCACCTTTCTTTCTTTACCCTAACATAGTACTTGGCATATTCTAGGTATTTGATAAATGTCTATTATGAGATAAAGGTACTTCCTAAATATCATTTCTATGGTAGGATATTTTTTTTTAAGATTTTATTTATTTATTCATTAGAGACAGAGAGAGAGAGGCAGAGGGAGAAGCAGGCTTCCCGCGGAGCAGGGAGCCCGATGCGGGACTCGATCCCAGGACCCTGAGATCATGACCTGAGCCGAAGGCAGACGCTTAACCATCTGAGCCACCCAGGCGCCCCTCTATGGTAGGATATTTTTTAAATGTTTATTGATTTTTTTTTTTCTCCCCTCATAACCACCCTTCCCTCCACCCCTCAGGACCATTGCCTCCATGGAGGGCTGGGGCAGGGCAGAGAGTGGAAATCATGAGGCTTTGGCCTTTGGTCTTCAAAGCCTCAAGCCCTCAAGGGAATGGACAGCATTTCCTGGTTGAGAGTTTAAGCTTTGCTTTATCTCAGAAGATGAGGCCCGAGGCCAGGCAGAACCCTGAGAGTTAAAAGCGCTTGGCTGAGAGGCAGGTCCAGGAAGTTGGCATCTAGATGGCTTCCTGGAGAATCCCATGCCCAGATAAAAGGAGTGGAATCACTCATATGCCTTCCATCACAGCCTGGAAGAGCACAGAACTAAAGGTGCTACTTGGACAAGAAAGAGTGTCCTCTTCAGGGGTGTCTGGGTGGACAGACACCACAGTGGATTGGGTGGCACCCACTCAGCCTCAGCACTACAGAAGGCCCCTGTGATTCGGAAGTAAGTCTAGGATGGGGGCAAGAGCTGAAGAAAACCCAGAAATGCCTGAGACTGAAGTTTTTTTCCACTGCCCATGGAATGAGGACTCAGGATGGAAGTTAAATTTCATTAAAGAAAAATAAAATTTTATCTTACACTTTATTTTTTTTATTTATTTATTTTTTAATAAACTCTGTGCCACACATGGGGCTTGAACTCATGACCCCAAGATTAAGAGTTGCATGCTCTACCGACTGAGCCAGTCAGGCACCCCACTTAAAAAAGTTTTTTTAAAGATATATTTATTTTAGAGACAGAAAGCACATGCATATGAGAGCAAGGGGGAGGGGCAGAGGGAGAGGGAGAGAGAATCCTCAAGCAGACTCCCCACTGAGCACAGAGCCTGAGGTGGGGCTCGATCTGAGATCATGACCTGATCCAAAATCAAGAGTCAGCCACTTAGCCGACTGAGCCACCCAGGTGCCCCTAGGCACCCCATTTTTATCTTACACTTTAGGCTGAGTCTTGGGACTGAGATATTTACTGACTGCTCTCAGCTGGGTATCTGCACGGGGCTGGAGAAATATATTCCAAGTGTGTATTATGCTCTGAGCATGCAGAAGGAAGCCTGAAGTTTCAAATCACCCACTGAGGGTGGGGAGGTTCTCAGGTTTTGGAATCCAGAAGAGTGGAAGACATCCTAAGACAAAAGTTAAAGAGATTGGTAAATGTTCTCCCCACAGGAAGGTCTCCCCTCCCATGTGTGCAGGTGGACCAGAGGGCCCCCTTGTGGGAAAACTCAGGGTTTCCCCTTCAGACAGGTCTTTCTTGTACCCATCATGCTCACAAACAAGAACTTGATTTAGACCTGCAATTCCACACCATCGACCATGATAAGAATGATCTTGGCCTGAAAAACTTTCAGAGCAGATATGACTGGTTGCCCATATCCACATCATTAGTGCCCTGGTGGACTGTCTCCTTCTGAGCAGCACTGTTCCCTGGGGGACCTTCAAGATGAGTGAGCCATGAAATGGCCACCCAGGGGATAAAAAAGTTGGGGGGGGGGTGGTGCTGCAGAATGAAGTTACTTACCAGTGACCCTTTGCATTTGAGCCTATGCCTGACAAGGACGATGAATTTGGCCTTGCCATGGTTAATGCTGCCAGAGCTTGGGCTGTGGGGGAAGGAGGGACACCACCAGTGGGCCAACAGGATGGCTGCCGTGTGGTGAGAGGTCGTTTCCCTGGAAGGTCTGGTTCAAGTTTGAACTCTGCTCCTGCTGCCTTGGGCGAGGCAACCCTCTTCCCCTTGCTGAGCTTTGGTGCCCTCATCTGTTAGAAATGCCTCCTTCACGTGGCTTTGGGGAGGGCACTCGGGAAGCTCTCCTTGGCTTCCCCTAAGGATCTCTCATCCTATTTGATTACAGCTGCCTCATCCAGTCTTAGCGGCAACCCCATGTCACACGTGGAAATCCCGTTATCCCATGAAAATGGTGTGATTCAATGCAATTAGGATAAAGAGGGACTTGGGGATGGCCCTAGTGGTTATGCTGCAGGGGGCCAGCAAGTGGCCTCTTTATTACCAGGAAGCCCTGGGTGTCTCCCAGCCTGGCTGCTTCCCAGGCTGGTGCTAGGTCTTCTGCTTGAACCTTCTACAAAGCTAGGTATCCCATATTTCAGGCAAACACTTTTATTACGCTCTTGCCCTGGGGTGTGGGGAGGTTGGTGTTAGTTGTAGGGCCATTCAGAACAAATTAGCTTTGAGCCTGGGAATCTCTTGTTTTAGTTGGAATTTTCACGGCAAGAAAGCCACTGGGGTGACAGCCTTTCCTATACGTTGTCTCATTCGATCCTCAGGACACTCTGATGAGGTAAGCTAGGTAGGCATTATTTTACCTTTTAAATCTCTCTCTATCCTGTGCCCCTGCTACCTTCCTAGTCCAGGCCACTGTCAAATCTTTTTATTAAGCCTTTTTTGGGGTATAACATATTTAGTAAAGTGTACAAACCCTAAATGTGCAGTTGGATGAATTTTTACACCAGTGTGACCACCATCCGGGAAGGAGATAGAGAATATTCCCAGCGTTGGGGCACCTGGGTGGTTCAGTAGATTAAGCAACTGACGAGAGTTCAGCCCAGGTCCTGATCTCAGGGTCATGAGTTCAAGCCCTGTATTGGGCTCCATGCTGGGTATGGAGCCTACTTAAAAAAAAAAAAAAGAATATTCCCAGCTTTACAGCAGATTCCCTTCTCCTCCACCCAAGGATGACAAGGATTCTGACTGTTCTTCTTATAGAATTCCTTTGCCTGTTTTTGAACTTTGTATAAATAGACATGGACAGTCTGTCTTCTGTTGGGAGATTCATCTATGTGGTTGTATCAGTAGATTGTTCTTTTTCATTGCTGCATAATGTTCCAGCATGTGGATATACCACAATTTGTTTGCCCATTCTGCAGTTGTGGCACATTTGGGTTGTTCTCAGCTTTTTGCTATTACAAATAAAGCTCACGTCTTTTGCTGGACCTTGTTCCAGGCCATAGGGTATACCTACATTTAACTTTAATACCTATTACCAAAGATTTTTTTCCAAAGTGGTTGTACTAATTTATATTCCTGCCAGCAGTGTGTGAGAGTTCCAGTCACTTGACATCCTCACTAACTAACCCTTGGAGTTGTCACTCTTTTCAGTTCCAGCCATTCTGATGGCTATGCAGTAGACTCTCATGGCGGTTGTACTTTGTGTTTCTCCGATGATTAATGATGTTGGGCATCCCTTCATTTGTTTATTGCAAGCTACAGTTAACGCTCTCCCAGAGCACTGGGAAGGACTCCTAATGACCTTCCTGTTTCTGCTGTGGGCCTCTCTAATCTCGTCTGCCCCGTACCTCTGCAGCCAGTGGTGTTCCTAACATGTATGTTGGATCACGTTACTCTCTTGCTTAAAACCCATCTGTGGCATTTTCTTGCCTTTTGGATCAAGGGCCAGTCCTTGACCTGTCTGCACCTGTCCAGAACCCCTGCCCATCTCTCCAGATTCATCTATATCATTCTCCCCCTTACACTCCAGCCACCCTGGCCTCCTTTGGGCATGTGAGTTGTTCCCAGTTTTTGGCTATTACAAATAAGCTCATGTCTTTCTCCTTCTCTGCATCCAGTGCATTCTATAATTATATACCGATGTGACTATGTGGTTGACGGCTGTCTCCGCTACAAGACTATAGGCTTCAGAGGAGAAAGCCTGGCACTTGTCTTGCTCGTTATTGTGTCTCTGGTGCTACATTACACTACATTAGTGCCCGACATATAGTAAGTCCTCAATTTATAATTGTTGAATGAATAAATATGGTCTTAGTTTACAGATGAAGCAGCTGAGGCTCTGAGAGGAAAAGTGCCTTCAGGTCGCACATCTGAGGCTAGAAGCCAGGTTTCCTGATGATTCCCTGCTCTATCCGCCACCGTGCCCCATGCCTCTGATAAAACAAAGCACTTTCTGGTCACTTTTGCACAATTCTAGTGTAAGGAGTACTATGTTATGATTCTTGTTGTTGTTATTGTTATCATCTCCCCAAGGCAGCTCCCAGGAGGTGGTGATGGGGTCTGTTTCATTCACCACTGGATCCTCAGCACCCAGTACAGTGCCTGGAATATCAGAGATGGTTAACATCGCTTAGACTGAGAGTTGACTATTGGCGCACTGAAGCATTGTTAGTATGGACCAGCATATGGGACAGTCCACATGTTTTCATTTTGCTGGGATTTTTATGGGACTGATTATTGCTCAAATTAGGAAGCTCGGTGGCAGGTACCTGGAAATTGGTCATGGGCTAAATGGCATTCGCTCGAACCTCAATCATCCACCACTACCTCGGACTGCACCCAGGCAAGTCGGCTTTCATTTGGCCTCTTGGGTAAAGAGTTGGCTTATACCAGGAAGCTGGAAACAAGAGGGCACTCCAAAGGCCACAAGGCACCTACCAAAGAGAATTAGGACTTTGCTCATTGTTGGCAAGCAGATTGATGCTGCTCATTGCAAATGGATCTTATTTGCTCACCATCAAGTCTTATCTGCTCATCCAAGCGGGTCTTGCTGCCGTGCTGCTTGGCAGCAGATGGGTCCCGGGGATGGCAGCTCCATGGAAGTAATAAAGTGGCGTTTCTTTTCCAATTGTCTCTCATTGAGACCTCTCGGTAATTCAGATGGATTGTCCTGTAGTCCAACGCAGGGACTGACTGAGTGAGGTTTGTCTGGGCCAGGATTTTTATCACTGTCTCAGGAACGGAGTGCTACACACAGCAAGGGTGGTCCTGAGCTGCCCAGGGACCCTGTCCTTTCCAGGCAGGGGCCAAGGCCTGCGTGTAGGGGATGCGAGGAGACAGCGGAACCAGGCTTCTGGACTCCAGATGCCTCCCCAGGAACAGTTCTGGAACAGTTCCCGTCTCCCTGCCTCTGCCGTGACCGTGGTCCTTCTAATTCCCGATTCCCCGTGGCTTTGGTCTTTGTCTGCAATGGCAATGGCTCCTCCAGCCTCTAAGAACTACCCAGCTGGGAGTCCTAACATGCTTCCAGCGGTGCGGTCCCTCCTTTCCTGCTTTGGCTTGGCCCAAGCTCCGGGGGCTGGCCTCCACCCAGGCAGAGAAGGTGGGGGAGGAGGGAGGGAGAAACGATAGCTCCTTAGTCCTGAGCTGTCTTGTGTTTAGGAGCAGGGGTTCTGGGGTGCTGAGGGTGAAGCTGGGGTCTGACAGGGTACTGCATACCCCCTCACGCCAGTAGCTGAGCCACCAGCCCGAATCTCTGCTCAGCTCAGAACCCTCCAGTAAGTCCTGCGTTTAAAGGCCCAGGGCCCGCCCGGCCTGCCCCTGGGAACAAGGTCAGCCTTGGCCCCCTCTTCCCCCTTCCTTTCAATTTCTGTGCATTTTTAGTTCTCCTCCTGGTCCTGTCTCTTCTCTTGCCCCCCCTTCCACAGCCCCATCCCCGCAGACCCATCTACCCCTCAACCCCATCCGACTGCCAATTGAAAAGGCCTGAAAATAATGTGAAATAATATAGTTTATCACCCAGAGGCTGCTGACAGGCAGCACGGCCACCTCTGAAAACAGGCAGGGAGGCTGGGAGGGCGAGGAAATTATAGGCTGCACAAAGGAGAAAAAGTTAAAGTGAGAGCTCCATAAAAGAAAGTGGAACTATTATGCTGCAAAATGCCAACTCATTACAAAGCGGCCAAATAAGAGAGAAATACGGCCCTGCCTGTAATAGCGGTTTACAAGGGAACATTGTAGAGCAACAGAAGAGATGCTGCTATAATTTGCTCTAACAACTCCAATTATCCCTTTTATTGATTTGGCAACACATTTAATAGGAGTAGCCACACCTCTTCTGTTACAAATCATTAAAGGTGTTGAACGGTGTAATTTTAAAATTGTCCTCCTACGGTTGTCAGTGTGACAGCATAATTCCCCCTGATTTCGGCTATGTAAACACCGAGGCACGGTCATTTCCCCCTTACAAGGCCAGAGATATTGTCAGCCTGGGGTTTTTGTGCAGAAACATCCATTTAATACGTATCTTTTTCCCCCCAGCCGGCTCTCCTAATTGCAGAGAGGTTTGGTTTAGTTTTTGTGTTCCCCCCCCCTTCTCTCTCTCACGCTTTCCCTCTTCTCTTCCAAGTAGGAGGTGTGCGTGCGTGTGCGTGTGCCTGTGTGTGTGTGTGTGTGTGTGTGTGATGGGGCTAGTGGACGGAGGGAAATAAACAGGCTGTTGGGCCTTCCCTTTCTTCCTAGGCAGCCTTAATAATCACTGCTTAAGTCTGGGCCCCGCACTTAACATCCGGGGGGCAGGCCCTGCGCGCCCCCGCCCGCGCGCCCGCGTGAGCGGACGGCGCACACGCTCTCTGGGCAGGACCAGCGCGTCCCCGAGCTGAGCCGAGCCGAGCCGCCCGACGGGTGGAGGGAGGCCGGGTGGAGGGCAGCCGCGCGGGCTCGGCGCGGGTGTTGGGGTCGGAGTCCGGGTGGGCTAGAGGCCCGCGGGGTGCGCGGGGAATCGCAGCGTCGGAAGGGCTGGGGCGAGGGATGCCCAGGCAGGGCGGTGGCCGGTAGGAGAGGGCAGCGCGGAGGGTGGGGTTGGGGGGACAGGTGGCTGGAGAGGCCCCGATGTTGAGGGGGACGGAGGGGGGAGGGGAGGAGGGTATGCCCGTCGCCCGCCTCTTGCCTCTTTTTCACGCGCGGTGCCCTGATGGAGCCCTGCTTGGGTTATTTACCCTTGGGTCGGTCTCCCTCGCCCACCTACCAGCTCCTTGGGGGAGTTTTGTGGGGTTTAGTCACCAATGCATCCCAGTAAGGAGGTCTCAACAGACATCTGTTGAACGGACAGGGCAACTCGGTGCCCAGGGGGAGTCCGAGCAAATGCGGGGAGGAAGGGCTCAGGCGGTGGGAGGGGGCAAGCAAAGGGCAGGGTGGCTTGTTGGTGTCCGACCCTGTGCCATGAGGTGGGGCTGTGTGGGGGTGGCTGGGGCAGGCTCATGTCCTCCTTCTTGCCCCTAAGACCGCACCCAAACCAGTTTCAGCCCCCTGTGTGTGGGCTGTGTTCACACCTGCCAGGCACCACACGCTCCTACTAGAAAGCGTTGGCCAGGGGCTGGGGTCGGGGGAGGGGCGTGCTTTGTCCAGCCAGGACAGCATTCCAAATCCACCTCTGAGAAATCTTTGGGCAAGTTCCCCTACCTTGACTCTTCCTCTGTATGATAGAGCTGGGCCTGCAGCCTCTCTGAGGGGGTGCTACTTCGGCTGAGGGCCAGTGGGCCAGGCTTCTAAGCCGGGGATCAGAATGAAGCAGACAGCCTGCACACACAAGCCCTGTGGCCCTGAACTCCTGCTCCGTACCATTGGAATTGGACTTAAGCTGCAGGAGGAGGGATTTAAGTTAGACCTAAAGAATGTTGGCTCTAAGGCCTCCATGGTTCCAGATCAAGTGACTGGGGACTTTCCTAAGGTCAGGAGAGCCCCTTACTCTGCACTGGGCCAACTGAAGAGCTCTCGATTTGGGGAAGGGGGCTGCTGCCTCTGGTATGGTCATCACGGAGACTGCAGGAGCTGGGCCCTCAGCCTTGGCTCCCAGGACGGTTGGGGGATGGGAGGCAGCCCCAGCAGCTACCATCTCCCTGTCATCTGCCCACGCATCTGTGGACCTTGTTTGCCTTCACCAGGGCCTGGCTGCCCACCCCCCACCTGAGCCTGCTGCACCCCTGAAGGAGAAAGCTTAGCTCTCCTTAAGCCCCACTCCCTCCTCCTCACAGGAGAAAGCTTTGGGTCTGCCCTCTGTACCCCTGCAAGGCCAGGGCGGTGGTGTACGTGCGCACGTGTGTGTGTGCGTGCGTGCACATCAGTGGCCGCCTCTTTCTCGTGCTCTAAGCACTTCTGTGTGTCTCCGCTTCTGCCTTCCTCCTCAGCACCTCTGGGTTTCCCTTTGGGTCTTTTTCTCTCTGGCTGTCTTTCGGTGCTTTTCTGGACTTCTTTTCATCTTGGTGTTTTTTGCTCACTGTATTGTCGTTGCCATTTTCATGGCGGCTCTCTCCCACCAGACCGTGAGCTCTGTGGGGGCGAAGACTGTCTTTTATCTCGCTGTGCCTGCCCGTAGTGGACGCCTCATACATTTCTGTGGAGTAAGTGGGTGGGTATCGGACTCTGCCCAAGAATCCTCTGGTGTCTGCTTGCACCCTTCTGCGTCTCTGCGCATCTCTCCGAAGCTAGTTTTGTGGCTCTGTGTGGAGCGGTACCTGGTTTATTCTCAGGCGTATGTGTATTTCTTGGGGGGTATTTCCCCTCTCCTTGTCCTTGACTTCAGGTCTGCTGGTCTGCCTAAATGTCTCTGTGCCGCACGCCTGCAGGTCTCCGAAGGGTGCTGTGCTGTGTGCTGTGTGCAAAGCAGGTGTCCTTCCTGGGCGTTCCCGTTGGGGGAACTGGACTTCCAGGTCTTCCCCTCTCTCCACCTAGGTGAGCTTCTCTCAGACTCTTCATCACAAGAGGCTGTGAGCACCTGAAACTGCTCACCTCCCTCTCAGCCTTGGATGGGGCGAGCTGTGCTCCTCTCTATCTCCTCTCACCATGACCCCAATCACAGCACCTGCCCTTCTCTAATTGGCCGATGTCAGCGGAAGGGGGGAGGGAAGGCTGATGTCCAAGGAGGAAATCCCATTAGGGGAGCCCGAGCCAAGTTATTAGTGGTTAAGATGTAATTGGAGTTAGTGAATAATCTCATTCGATTCATCTCATATTTATGGCGCACCCAGCTGCGTGACCTTGGGTGAGGTGCTTCACCTCTCTGATGAAATAAGACCTCAGTGTTTGCCAAGGCATTCTGAGTCCCTGAAGCTGGAAGGAATCTCTACTGAACTCTGATAACTTGCTGCGGCCCCTCTCCTGGGATAGACTCAAACCTTGTCTCCGAATTATTTGTGTGGTTGCCCGAGTTCCCCTCCAAAACTCTGCGCTTCTCTGCGTTCCTTATCCCCACAGTTAAGTGCCTTGCACCCAGTGGGTGGTTTTTCAGTGTTCTGAGTGGGTGACCGAATGATTGAATGCTAGGCACTGTGATTAATGTCAAAGAAATAGAATTCCAAGACCCTGCACTTAAACAGCTCACAGTTGGGTGATGGTGAGGGGGGAGAGGACCCTGCCCCGTGCTAGCTTTGTGAACTGAACTGAAGTGAATTCCTCAGCCTCTTTGTGCCTCTGTTTCCTCATTAATAATAGACAAGTAATAATGGCTACCACACAAGGGTTTTATGAGGGTTAGATGAGATCGTGTGTATAGTTAACTCCCTGATGCAGTGGTTGGCACTTAGTGGATGTATATTCTTGCTCTGTTCCTAAGTGGAGAAGGGGCACGAACCCCACAGATATCAGTAGGAGAGAAACCGGTGCTGGGTGGGTTTTTGGATGGAGGGTGGGGAGTGGGGAATCTGGTACTGGCAGGTAGATCTTGCTTTCTTGTGCCCTGTGGGTTTTTTGGCTTCTTTTTCTCCTCCTCCCTTCCCCAACACACGTGAAGATAGCAGGTGCTCAGAAAGTACTTGCTGAATCGATGAATAAAATGAAACCTATTTTTGTGTGGGGGGAGCTAAAGACAGCAGACCCTGAATTAGGCTCTTCAATGGAATCACGTGGCATCTTTAAAAAAATCCACTTTCCCACTCCCAGCTTCTGAAATCCGCCCCCCACCCCCCAACAAATTGGTTTAGAATCTCCAGGCTTGGGTTCAAAATTCAGTATTTTTTAAAGTTGCCCAAAGTGATTCTGACATGTGGACAATTTGGGATACCCTGGCTTGAGACATGACCAAGATTATATATGTTTAATGTACAATTGACAATAAAATAAACACTAAATATTATTATTTGAACGCTGTTTATAAAAACCTACGTTTACACCCTGTGTTCCACTCCCATGTCTCCTCAGCTACACTGGGGGTCATTTTCAGGGTAACACTTGGGTCAGGGTGAGGAAGGATGAATATTTAAGTGGGGCTCGGCGTTGGGACTTTGTGTCCAGGCCACAGACACAAAGAGGGTGAAGGGGAAAACGAGCAGCCTGGAGGTTCTCTGCAGAGCTTTAGACCTTGGAGCAAGCTACTAGCCCTCACCTCCTAGAGCCTCCAAAGAGCTTCTCCTGAGCACCCCCTTGCCAGCCTTGGGAGGGGACACAGGGGCTGGAGAAAGCAGCTTTACCCCCCACAACATGGCTGGGCTAAGATAAAGGGCAAAGGTAGGAGGAGTAACTTAAAAAAAAAAAAAAAGAAGAGTGAGTGAGTGAAAGCTGCTTTGTGGAGATTTGAGATGTTTTTGTGTTTTGGGCATCCTTGGTTTCTTGTGTCCGTTACGCTTGTCATTACAAGGCATTGCTTCTTCTACTGAGAGTGACCAATACATAATGGGTCCCTACCATGTGCTAACCCAACCCTGTAAGGCACAGATCATTATTGTTTTCTATTAAACAGATGGGGACTGAGGCTCAGAGACATTGACCTGCTTGAGTTTACACAGCTAACAAGAGGAAGAGCTGAGAGGTGACCCCAGATCTTCTGACCGCAAGGCCCATGCTTTTACTTCATGCCTTCCTGGAAAGGGCCCAAGCCAAGGGATCAGGGAATTCTCTTAATGTGGCTAAGCTCCAGCAGGGATACAACTGTCTGAGTCTAGATCACTGCCTTGATTCCCTTCATTGACTAATGGCTTTGGCTGGTGGAGCCTGGGGAGAGAGGACCAGCTCTTGGGCCAACCCCATTCTTCTTCTGGGCCCTCATACCCCCATCCTTCTCCTGAGTGACCCCTCTTCAAGTGGGTGTCTGGTGCTCACAGAAGGTCTCCTCTCCCCCACCTTCTTCCCCTGCCCTGTTCCATTTGACTTCATTCATTCATTCATTCATCTCTCCACCCACCAAATCGCTCAGCAAACATTCATCCAGCTTGACTAGGCTCTGTGCTGGCATGGGCATCCAGGCCTAGGGAAGACCTGGCCCTGGCCCTGGCCCTTTTTAGGCGCTCTCAAGCAAGAGAGGGCAGTGAATTCAATGCCAATACACTGGGATTGGCACCCTGCAGGAGAGACAAGGGCAGAGGAGGAGGAACCAGCTTCCAACCAGACCCTATGAAAATTGGTCTTTTTATGTTGCATGGGACAAGTTTCAGCTGGAATGGCTAGAAGTGGCCACAGTGTGGCACTTGGGGGACACCGGCTGTTTGGATTGTCTTGAGGATGTCATCTGGTCAGTGGCCTAGACCGCTGGCCACCCTGGGTTGCAGGAACCCCACCCCCCCAATCTGTCCCTAGTGCCTTTCAGAAGGCTTCAGGCCCCTCAAAATGATCTGTCCTTTGAGAAGGACTTTTCCTCCTTCTAGGCTGTGTTCTTCCCTAGAATTCTATTCTCCCAGTGTGTATGCAGATGTGTGTGTGTGAGAGCGAGAGAGAGAGCGAGAGAGCGAGAGAGAGAGAGAGGGAGAGCAGGAGGGAGAGAGAAGGAGCATCTTTTATATCCCATCTCTGCTTCTCCTCCATCGCTGGTCTTAGGCAGTAGATGGAGAGCTGGAGCCCCGTTCTAGGCGGAGAGCCCCATCCCTGCCCTCTGCAGGAGCACAGTGCCTCAGTCGCCACAGTAGATCCTTCCTCCGTCAGGAAGCTTGCAGCCCGGTGGGGAAGAGATGGGGAAGAGAAGACATGCTTGTTTTGCGCGACTTGAGAGCTCTCCTCAGAGCCTAGAAGGAGCCAGGGGGAGAAGAGGCAAGAAGTAGAGGAGGAATAAAGAAAGGCCTTGACTGTGGGAAGACCTAGGGAAGAAGCATGGGATGAAAGGCCAACGGCTGTCACCTCCCTGGAAGACAAGGACCAGGGACCTTTGGCAGGCACAAGACTCCCCCCCCCGCCCCTCCCCCGCAATGGGTGCACCTCCAGGGCCAGAGTCTAGGCTGTGTCCTCCGTGGGGGCAGCATGGGTGTGGGGGGAGTTCTGAGGTCTCAAGGCCAAGGGGTTAAGCCAGCAGCAGAAAAGTTTGTGGTGTCAGCCCTTTCCTATCTGCCTCTCCCTCGTCCTGCGTGGCCCCCCCCAGCCCCCACCCCAATCCTCCTCCTGTCCTGCTCCTCCTCCCTTTTCCATTTGGAAGAAGGAGGCTTGCTGTCTTTGTATTTTAACTGTAGCAAAAAGATTAAATTGTTTACGAGCCGGGAGCCTCGGCTGGCTGGATGAGCCGGAAGAGACAAAGATAGACATTCTAATTCTCCCCTGTTCTCCGGGCCTCCGTCCCCCTGGCGGCTGCTAATTCTTTTATCTGCCCCCAACACTCCAGGCATTATGTGCATTCATAAAAAAAGGGGGGGGGGAGAGTGGAGAGAGCCCTCGCCGAAGCCAGCAAAATTACTGTTCTCTGCGCGGATTCTCCGATAGCAATCTCTTGAATGTTGATTACTTTTTCCCCCTCTCCCGTGCCTCCTCCCCCCTTCCCCAGCACCCAACATAAGTTGGTCTTTAACCCTTTATCTTTAGCAAGCAGAAAGACACGGAAAACATCTCACTCAGTGGGTGGAAAAAAAAAAAAGCAAGGCGGGGGAGGGAGAGGGAAAAAAAAAAAAAAAAACAAACCCCAGCACGGAGAAGAATTACTGTTATCTTCCCACCAGAAGAGGAACAGCAGAGATAAGGGAGGCCTGAAGAATTAGAAGAAACGCAGCATTGGGGGCTCTGAATTCGCGCCGAAGCTGGTTGTATTTGTCTGTCACGGGGGTTCATAATTTTCCGAGGTTGTTTTGATAGACTTATTGTGCGGACCGCGTAGAAAGCTCATCAGCATTTGTTGCCTCTGAGCATTATTGTCAGAGGTAACTGCGTGTCTATAGACTGGGGGACATAATGGCTGAAGCAGAAAGCAGATAAAGCCTGGGCCCTTCTCATTAAGGACTATCTCTGCCTCCGCAGACCGGCTGGGATTGAGTGACCTGGGCAGCCGCACAGGGCCTACGTTATGCCCCAGAAAGCGAAAGGCGGCGGCGGGACCAGGCAGCCCAGTGTGCACCGCCCCAGGGGCTCTGTCCTCGGCACCCCCCCACCCCCACCCCCCGGCCCCAGCAGCTCGGAGGGCGCCCCCCGCGTGAGGGGGTGGCCCCGGGGTTCGCTGAGCTGCAGGGTTTGTGGTACCGCAGTGTGTGTGTGTGTGTGTGTGTGGGAGGGGTGGTGGAGGCAGTTCTTTGGTTCAGATGAGATCCAGAGAAGGGGACCACTGTGCTTGAGGCTTCGCAGTGAGCGGGGGGGCAGAGCGGGTTCTTCAGATTCTGGTAGCTTCCACCTTGGTCGGTGCCTCACAGGGGGAGTCAGTGAGAGGCAAGCTTCCCTTAACGCAGATCACTGTCCCCGCACGTGCCGGGAGGGGTGGGGTGGGGGGCTTATGCTCTCTTAGCACCTAGGACCTGTGGGCCTCTCTCCCTCCGCTCCTCCCTTCCTCTAGCACATTCTTTTGGAGTGCCCGTGAGGAGCCAGGTGCTGTGGAATGCCGCAGGTGTGTTTTCTGTGTAAACCCACTGGCCATCTCCTTCCCTCCGTCTACCACGGAACCACCCTCCTACCTCCCTCTTTCCCCAAAAAGCCAGCAAAGTGGAGTGGATACATCTAGGCAGAGAGGCTCATATATGTCCTCAAGCCAAGTCCTAAAGCCAGGTTGGGATCAAGCCATATACTGAGAGTGGAGGCTGGGGTCCGCAGAAGAGGGCTCTGTGTAGCCTGGGGGTGGGGGGTGGGGGTGCTCTCTCTCTCTGGCCCTTCTCCCATCTGTGAAATGTCGCCCGCCTCACGGGGTGGTTGTAAGGACAGATGAGAACATTTATTTAAGAAAGTTTGTTAGCACAACGCCTGGACATACTCAGTGCTCAGTAAACCTGTTATTACCTTCACGGTGGCTGTCCCTCTGTGTCTCTCAGGCCCAGTGCGTCCTCCGGCATCTGGCCAAGCCTGTGGGGCGGGGGGCCTCTGGGGGGAGGTGTCTCGGCTGTAAGCGAATGCTTTGTTCTTGTCTTCTGCTCCCAAAAACGTGAGGCCTTGGTGTTTCCTGAGCCCATCCTTCTCAGTTGGCTGATGAGAAACGGGCCCAGAGAAGGAAAGGACTGGCCCAAGGCACACAGCAGTTCCCAGGCAGAGCTGGACAAAGGACAGCGGCTCACAGCTCTTGGGGAGTGGCTTCGGTTTCTGCCTGGGAGGCTGGCCAGGCAGGAGAGAACACTGGTGCTTGTAGCCACAGCGGGCAGAGAGGACCCAAGGCCCTGCCCCTGGCCCAGGGGCCCTGAGCCCATAGCTGAGGCCATTCAGGTCTGCAGCTTATGTGGAATGACCTGGGCCAGGCTCAGGAATGTGAACACTTTTAGCAGTTGATTGATCTGCATTTGGTTGGCTCAGGCCAACTGAGAAGGGCCAGGGTCAACAACATAGGGATTTAGTGCTGGGGGTGGGTAGGGCAGGGGGAGGATGCAGTCAGGTCAGGAGGAGGGGCCCCAGGCAGGGTATGCTTATGGGGGAATATGGTCACCTCAGAGTCGCTGGCCACAGAGTCTGCAGTGTGGACAATGGGGAGCCACCAGACACAGCTTCTCCTGGTATAGCGGAGCCCCAGCATTGCCCCACGCACCCCTCATGGACACTTGGCCAGAGTCAGAAACTGGGCAGAGGGTAGGTTAAGGGACTCAGCATCCATTGAGCACTGCCTACATGCCACAAGCCGTACCTGTCTTCTGTCATCCTTACTAGCTTTGGGCCTCCTTAATGCCCTAAGAGGAGGGTGTCACCATCCCCAGTTTACAGCGAGGAAACGAAGACCCGGAGAGGCATAGTAACAGGCTTCAGATCACAGAGTTAGTAAATCAGAACCTGGACTTAAATCCAGGATTCCCTGACTCCAGAGTCAGGATTCATCACTCTCCATCTGCCCCATATCTTTGGGGTTCACAGACCTTTCCTTCCTCCCTTCCGCCCTTCCCTCCTTCTTCCTTCTGTTAGGCAACACTTACCATGCCCTAGGCATGGTATTGGGTGGGTAATACGCCACCCAGCACTCCAGGACTAGCGGGGAAGATTGTCAATGTCAAGTCGGAGAGGGAGCCAACAGGGTAAGGAAAGGAGGGTCCAGGGGACAACTGAATCAAAGCTGCAAGATCAGAAGGCAGACAAGGTGGTAGGGGCATTCCAAGCAGAGGGAACAGCCTGTACAAAGACCTGGAGGCAAGGAGGAACGTGGAATGGACGTTGAGCTGGGAGCTGGGTGTCGGGGTGGGCAGGTTGGGCTGGGCCTTATCCAGTGCACCGCTGGGAGCCCCCACGGGTCCCAAATAGCTTGGAACTCCCACCTTCTGGAAATTCGGGCTCTGCCAGTGACTGCTACCCTCCTCAACCCTGCCCTCCTCAACTGTCACTGGTTCAATGAGAAACTGATTCCTGATGGCAGAACGTGGCAGGAGTGACAGAACGCCGAGCGGAAGGAACATAGACTCTGGAATGCCTGCCTCTTGTGGACTGAGATTCAAATCTCCACCTCAAGCTGCGTGGCCTTGGGAGCCAGGAGTGTAATCTCCTTTGACTCAGTTTTCTAATCTATAAAGTGGGGACAACATCTACCTCACAGAAGTACTGCAAGAATTACCTGAGGATGGCATAATGGGCCTGGCACGTGGCGGCCTTGAAACAGAAGCCATTTCTCCCTTCCTCCCCCCCAGCCCCGCATGCTGCCAGTGTTCTGGTTAGGGCCAGTGTATTGTGGTGCCTCTGTCCTTGCCCTTCTCGGGGGGAGCTCACCTGCAGGGCTCACCCTCCTTGAGTCCCCAGGAAGCTCTATGGTTTGGGTCACTCATTGTCTCCTGGTGTCCAGGCACTCCTACTTCTCTTTCTTGCTTTTGCTGGCGATGACATCATGGCATCCATCCCAGGCTGCCCTCCTTGGCAAGACACCTAGCATTTTTAAAAATAATTTTATTTTATTTAAATTCAATTAATTAACATATAGTAGATCATTAGTTTCAGAGGTAGAGTTCAGTTATTCATCAGTGGCATATAACACCCAGTGCTCATTACATCACATGCCCTCCTTAATGCCCATCACCCGGTTACCCCATCCCCCAGGACACCTGGCATTTGCACCCCATCCCTGTTCCCCAGCACAAATCCCATCAGCCCAACCTTGCTGTGGCCAACGTCCCTGGACATAGCTTCACCTGCCTAGACCTATGGACGGTTCCCTCGACCTTCCTGCCTCTCCAGGCCAGACATGTCCCTTGTCCACGTTTCAATTTTGCTCCTTGTGACAGACCTAGCTTCGGGGGGGTCCTGGCCCCTGGAAAGCCTTAGAGTCATCCTGCAGTTTAGATTGGGTGGACGGGTAGATTTAGCCCATCATGGTGGCCAGTGGGCTCTGAATGAGGAAAACGGCGGGGACAGTTCAACCTAGTGGAGAGAATTCTAGCTAAGGATCAGGAGATTTGATGGAGCCCTGACTAACCTGCTGTGTGTCTGTGTTAAATCACCGGCTCTCTCTGGGCCTCAGATTATTAACCTGTAATTGGAGATGATCCATCTCTAAAGCCTGATCTGGCTCTAATGGTCTGGGATTCGAGAGGGGAAGGGCCAGAGGCCACAGCAAAGGTCAGGTCGAGAGCCCCTTCCTCTGGGGCAGTGCAGGGGGGCAGCGGGGAAGCCACCCTCCCCCCCCAGCTCAGCCCCACCCTTGCTGGCTCCGAGACCGCTCCCTCCGCAGGATTTACAATGGGCTGAATTCATTTGCATGACAAAATTGGCTCGGGTATCCAAGTGTTGCGGGAAGACAAGTGTAACATTACGCAGAACAAGCAGCCGGGAGGAAGGTTACCGCTGCCTACAATGAGGGAACAAGCAGCCCGCCCACCCGCTGCTTCTGCCAACCTTTCATCCGCTAGCGGAGTGGGGGGCTGCCCTGGGGCGGTGTCAGGGGCGGGTGTGGGGGAGGGGAGGAGATGGCATCTGCCCAAGGATCTGGAGTGGGGGGACTCCTGCTCCCAGTGTCTTCCCACCATTAGGGTGAGGAGGTTTCTTTGCTATTTCTAAATGCCTACACCTTTTAAATGGCTGCCAGGTTAGTTCCCCACTCTCAGGACTTGATAACATAAAAATTTTCTGAACCATTATCCATGCCATCATCCACCCATCCACTCTCTCATCCATCCATTCACTCACTCATCCATACATCCATAATCTATCCATCCACCTACCTACCCACTCATCCACCCATCCAGCCAGCCATCCATGCACCCACCCTTGCCAGTCACCAAGCCATCCTTCCACATGCCCACCCACTCCTACCCACTCACCCTACGCTCACCCATCTACCAATCTGTCTGCACACCCCTATACACCTATCCACCCATCCTTTTATATACCTACCCATTCATCCTTCCATCAGTCCATTCATCCATCCATGCTATCATCAATTCACTCATCCACCCATCCACCCACCTACCTATCCATCCATCCATCCACGCACCCATCCACCCACCCATCCATCCACCCATCCACCTATCCACCCATCCATCCTATCATCAATCCATTCATCCATCCATCTGCTCATCAATTCACTCATCCACCGATCCACCTACCTACCTACCCATCTATCCATCCATCCATCCATCCATCCATCCATCCATCCATCCACCCTTCCACTCATTCATTCATCCTTCCACATGCCCACCCACACCTACTCAGCCACCATCAGGGATACACTCATTCCTCCACCGATCTGTCTGCCCATCCATCCACTGATCCATCCACCAATCCATTCATTAACTCACCTATCCTTCCTTCCATGTCTCTAACAAAAACAGATATTGGACACTTTTTATGTGCCAGGTTAAGCTCCAGACATTTCTCTGTGCCTTAACTTCCTCCTCAGTAAAATAGGGATAATAATAGTATCTGCCTCACAGGGTTGATCCTGGCCCAGAGTAACTTCTATGTAAGTGTTTTCTACCATTAATCTTATTAGGCACTGGAGATGTAAAGGTAAATAAAATATAGTTGCTGCCCCAGAAAAAATCACTGTCTTTGGTGGGGAAAGGTGATATAAGAACATTGGTGTTACAGTCCTATGTGGGATGTGCTCTATTATAGGGAAGTATAAGGGACTGTAGGGGGTCAGAGCTGTGGCATCTTGTCTCATCTGTGACTCTGCTTGGGAGGTAGGTCGGGACAGGAAGTATTGTTATCAGTCTCCCTGGGTGACAAATGAAGAAACTGAGGCTTAGGAAGGCCAAAGGACTGTCCATGACCCCACTCCCGCAGAGCCACCAGGACTGAATGCTGTGTCTTCTGATTTGGGGACATCCCAGTGGCCTGGGCCATGCTCTCCCTGTCCCCTTCAGGCTGCTTCAAAGCTGACTCCCGGTGCATGAACAACACCTCACCATCCAGACCCCAGAGGAAGAGAATGGCTGAGCTCTAAGGTGCCACCCAGAGCCCCCCACCCATTCCGAGCCTCTCATGTAAGGTAAAGAGGACAGTGGCCAAATGAGATGGGTCAGCTCAGGAGACCGGAATGGGGGAGGGGAAGGTGGACATCCGTTTGGTCTTTGGAAGGGCTGCCTGAGCAATGAGTTGCTATGCTGCAGCAGGTGGTGATGCCAATGGTAGAGGAGGATCAACCCGTGAAAACCCAGGGCAGCACATTTGATCATTTATCATTATAACGCTCAGATCCTAACCAACAGAACTGCCCCTGGCCAGGCGGTCATTTCCTTCTCCCGAAAAGTCTGAAGATATTAGAGAAAGCAGAGTGTGATAGAAGGAGGGTGGTGATCTCAGGCAAGTCACTGAACTTCTCTGAGGCTGGTCTGAAAAGTGAGACTAATACACCTCCATCCCAATATTCTGGGACAATTAAGTCATAATCTCCAATACTTATAATGGGCTTACTACATCTTTCTCACAACAAACTCACATGATGGTCTTTTAATTTTTTTAAATCAAGATTTATTTTGGAGTAATTTTAGATTTACAGAAACACTGCAAAGATAGTACAGAGAGTTCCTTCCAACCCCTCCCCCATTCCAGAAACACTGGGTTGGTCCCGGGCTCCCTGCTCTCTCACTAAAGGGCCCCACAGGCTGGATCCCAGCCTCCGCATCTGCGTCCTGCTCCCGTCTGGGTGACAGCCAGGAGCCAGTGGAGAGGCAGCTCTTGGAGAGTACTTTACACAGAGCAGAAATTGATGGAGCAGTCCTGGATGGCGATGGTTCTGTCCAGGCTGGCTGTCTGGTCAGTGCTTACTAGTGGGTACACAGTAGGTGCTCAATAAGAATTTTGTTAAATAAACAACAAATGAGTGAATGAAGTACAGGGCATTCGGCTTTGTGTCGAAGACTGAATTCAGGCACTTCTAGGAGCTTTTCCAAATCTAAAAGTTGAGAATTCTAAAATGACTGGTCTCTTCCCTGGCCAGGCTCCCTTTTCCCTTGAGAAATGGGAATCGCCTGTCTGTGTCTTGCATTCCGTTAGGTGCTCAGTGGATGATACTCATGCTGATATCTCTATGCACATTTTCCCTTGGTCTCAATTTCATCTCCACTTATGTCAATTTTGTTTTACCTTATTGTGGGTTTCTTGCAAGCTGCCTCAGATCTTTAAGGGGTGTGTGTGGGGGGCTATGATGGTACATAAAGAACCCCATGAGTTAATCATGGATGGTAATGATGGTGGCATGTGTTGAAGGCGAGGTGGGCGAGGTGGGTAGGTGGTCCCCCACCTCAAGATTCTCGGGGGCCCTCCCTTTGGAGGTTCTTTTTTGTCCGTTTAGTCACTTAGCCTCCAAATGTGTTAGGTGAGTCTGACTCCTCCCCCAACAGGACTGCGAGAGTCCCTAAACAGGAACGGGGCTTCCTTTTTGACTTCTTGCCAGCACCCAGCATAATCCCCAGCATGTGGGAAGCACACAAATGATGTCCTGTGCTCTCCAGCACTTGGTGCTCGGGTACACATCCGGGCTCAGCCCCTCCTGGCCAGCAGCCGGCACTGGTCTCGGGTTACTGGTTACGGGGTGGGAACTCCAGGTGTCTGGGCCCAGGAGGATAGGGTCAGATCTGGGGGCACTACTGGTCTCCCCTCTTCCGTGGTGACCCAGAGAGCCCCAGCAGTGGGTTGAATTGTGTTACCCCAAAAGGATGTGTCCAGAACCTAACCCCTGGGATCTGTGACTGTGGCTTTCTTTGGAATTAGAATCGTTGCAGATGTAACTGGTTTAAGGACCTTGAGACAAGGTCACCCATAGGGTTGGCCCCCGAGCCAGTGACTCATGTCCTTACAAGAAAAAGAAAGAGATATGAGACACAGAGGTTGGAGCAAAGCAGCTGGAAGCCAAGGGTTTCTGGCCACCTCCAGAAGGTAAGGAGAGGCATGGAGTAGACGCTTCTTCAGAGCTTCCCGAAGGAGCCAACCCTGCTGACACTCACATTTCAGACTCTCGGATCTCGAACTGTGAGAGAACACATGCCCGCTGTTTGAGCCACTAAGCCGGAGGGGGTTTGCTGCGACAGCCTGAGGACTGTCTTCCCCTTCCCCAATCTCGCCCCGCCTGCCTCCAGCACAGTTTTCTGGCAGCCTCTTAGGACAAAGAGAGGACATCACCCATCCTTGCCCCTCAACCCAGGGACTGCAGGGAAATCTCGCAAGCAGCACTGCCCACCCAGATGCTGGCGACTCCCAGCATGCACTTCTCTGGGTCTCAGTTTCCCCATCTGATGGGAGGTTGGACAAGTCAAATTTCCTAATTTCTAGGAAAGCTAGAAATTCCCCCCTTTCTAGCTCTACGGCCTGAATGAGTTTTGCAACGCTTCCTCCATTTTCCCATCTGTGAAATGGGGATGAGAACTCTGTCTCACTCACAGACTTGTGAGGATTAGCTGAGCTCATGCATCAAAAAAGAGCTGGGGACACAGGAAGGTCTCTCATCAGGCAGCGCTGGCCTTCATCAGCATCATGGTTTTGTTGTCATTGTTATTATTACTCCTACTATTACAACAGCGACGGCATGCCAAGCACAGCACTAAATGCTTTATTATCTCATTTAATCCTCACAGCCTCTGGAGGACGGGAAGACCGGGGCTCTGAGAGGTCACGTGACTGCTTAGTCAGGTGGTTCGTCAATGGCAGAGCCCAGAGTCACCTGCCAGGCTGCCTGACTCCCAAACCTAACTGGAACCCAGCACAGCTTTCCAAAGACAGAGCCGCCCAGGTTCAGTGGGAGGAAGAAGGAAGCATTAATCGAGCACCTACTATGTTCCTGTGATCAAATTAACCTTTACAACTGGCATAGCTGGCTGGTCTGATTATTCCTAATGTAGAAACGGGGGGCTCAGAGAGGATCCTCAGCTTCCCTGTTGCACCTGGTAGAGCAGGACTTCTACCCTGGGGTGATTATACCTGGCAACAGAGCCAGAACCTTCCCACACTGGAGCTACTTTCCCTGTACGTGTGTTGGGGGGGGGATCTGGCTGCTCACACTTGCCAGGTTGTGTGAATCCGTGGGTATGGGTGTCTGTGAGTGTGTGGATGAGTGTGGGAGTCTGTGAGTGCATGGATGAGTGTGGGAACAAGTGTTTGCCTCCTTCTTCCTACTGACCCCAGAGCATCTCTGCTCAGATCCGAGCTGTCTGATAGGAGCAGCCAGGCTGTGTGTGTGTGTGTGTGTGTGTGTGTGTGTGTTTGGCCAGGGATGGGGGCCTTTTGTCTCTGGGCTCTGGACCCCAGGGAGATCGGTGGTGGTGGGGGCGTGGGGCCACCTTGGAAGGCCCGAGCACTGGGAGTAGGGAGGAAGGCAGGGGTAGCCTATTAAAGCTGCCCTCCTGGTGGGGGGCAGATAAGTGGCCCCAGGGGGCTGTGCTGAGGACCCTCTAACTAGCTTGTTGCCATGGGGACACTGGCTCTGAATACAGGCCTGGAAGTCCAGCTTGAGCCTTCCAACCCCTCCCCTCCCTGGCAGGTGGAGACCCCCAGCTGGGGTGTGTTTGTCTGGGAAGGGGACTGAAGGGCCATCTCATCTAGCCCCTCTGTTATTTAAAGCAAAGGCCTCCATTCCTTCTCCCATCTCTTCTCCATGAGTTCTCCCAGGTCAAGGGAGAAAAGGACTTTCTCCGACTTACTGGGGGAACAGGAGGCCTCGGGATTCGGGGTTAGCTTCCTGTTTCCTCAGGTCTGGCAGGTGACTCGGGCAGGAAGAGAAACATATGTGGTCACACAGCTACACGTGTATTGCTGACAACACAGCCAACTCCACTGGGAGCCCAGACCCCTGCTGGCCCGGGGGACACTGAGGGGCATGGGACTTGTCCCAGTTTATCTGAGAACCACCAACTCTCCTATCATGGGGTCTGGAATCAGAACCCCTGGGGGTTTTTGTTAGTGTCTTTATTTTGAAAAATTTCAAACATTAAAAACCAGAGAGAAGTTTCATGAATCCTAAGTGCCCATTGCTCAGTTACAACAGTTATCAGCTTTGCCCATCTTGTTTCATCTGTCCCTTCCTTTTTTTTTTTGCTGGGGTGGTTGAAAGCCAATGCCAGAAAGCGGGCCGTTTCATGTGGAAATACTTCAGAATGTACTTCTCACTGATAACTGACCATGCCATGATCACATCTAACAAAATGAACAGTAACCGCAGTGATGAAGATTATCTGGATCTCGGTCTAACTGCAGATCCATCATCAAATATGTGGACCCATGCTCTGCAGGTGAGTGGAGGCCATGAGGCAGGGGCAGCTCTGTGCTCTAGCTCTGGAGCCCCAACAGAGTGATGGGTGAATGCCTGTGGCTTTGGAGGGGGGTTATTTTGCTTTATGGGGCCTCAATTTCCTCCTATGCCAGAGGAACTTACTTACCTCTTCCAAGGCTATCGGGAGGATCGAATGAGATTATATGTACACGGTACTGGGCACACAGTGAGGACTCAGTAAATGATGGCAGTGATCATGATGCTTCTAGAGGAAACTGAAGTTCAGAGAGTGACTTGCCCAAGGTCACCGAGCTCAGAGTAGTGAGTCTGGGATGGAAGCATAGATCTTCTAAGTATGCTAGGATGTCCATTCAGCACAGGCTCCTCTCACCACCCTCTGATCCTGCCCCTGCTCATTACCACCCCGCACTACATATGGAAATGCCACAGGGGGTGACTTCAATAGGTTCCTTTTTTTCTTGAACCAGTGGGTCAGTCATGGTGGCGTAAGCCGAACAGGTGATGGGACGCCAGCAGACCTAGCTCCAAGACACCTAGAACAAGACCCTTCCCCTCCCCGGGCCTCAGTTTCACCATCTGTACCAGAAGGGCACTGACCTCTGCTTGGTCTCTAAGAGGTCTTTCAGTTCTACTTTGCCCCCATGAGGGTTAGTAACCCCGGGAATGTGGGGGATATTTGAAATCGATGGGGGCATTCACAGCAGTCCAAGACCCCAGGCTGGAGGACTGTGGGGGCTGGTGAGGGAGAACATTCTGTATTGGGGAGCAGAAACGGGGTGGCCCAGCTTAGTAGAATTGAAGCTCTCCCCTCTTCCTGGGTTGTGGGGCCCTGAAACTGAGTCTGTGACTTGCCAATTGTAAGTACCATATAGGCGAGATATAAAATTCCACTGATGTAATGGACAGAACTAGATAGAAGATCAGCAAGGAAACAGATTTGGAAAATACTCAAAACCAACCAGGCCTAACAGACACTATTTTCAAATACTGGTCTACTAGAATATTCCACCCAACAACTGCAGAATACACATTCCCAAGTGCTCATGGAATGTTTTCCAGCAAAGAGCATATCTTAGGCCACACACCAAGTCTCAATAAGTTTAAAAAGATTGAAATCATACAAACTACATTCTCAGACAACAGTGGAATAGAATTAGAAAGCAAGAACTGAAGGAAATTTGGAAAATTCACAAATATGTGGGAAACAACACACTCTAAATAACCGATGGATCAAAGAACAAATCACAAGGGAAATGAGAAAGTACTTTGAGATGAATGGAAACAAAAATACAACATTCCCAAGTTTATGAGGTGAAGGGAAAGCAATCCTGAGAGGGAAATTTATAGCTGTAAACACTGACATTAAAAGAGAAGATCTCAAATCAATGGCCTAACTTTCCATCCTACCAGAAGAAGAGCAAACCAAATCCAAAGCAAGCAGAAGGATGAAAATCATAAAGATTAGAGTGGTGATAAGTAAAATAGGGAATAAGAAAAAATAGTGAAAAATCAACAAAACCAAACGGTGGTTCTCTGAAAAGATAGACAGGATTGACAGACCTTTAGCAAGACTGGCCAAGAAAAAAAGTGAGAAGACCCAAATTATTAAAATCAGGAATGGATGTAGAGACATTACTACTGACCTTATAGAAGTCAAAAAGATTATAAAATGTTATGGACAGAGAGGTTCAAAAGAAGCTCCACACCCTTTCTAGAGATAGAAAGAAAAGGCCAGGAATGGCCACCAGTAGTTGCCTTCAGGGGGCAGGAGGGGGAGGAAGGGCATTTGCTTTTCATTATAAGCCCTCCTGGGCTGTTTCTGTTAAATGATTTTATCGTAAAATATAACATATGTACAGAAAAGCGAATAAAAAGAGAAATACTCAGCTCAGAAATTTATCACCAATGAAACAACCATGGAACCATCACCCAGGCAAGAATTAGAACATTGTTAGCTGCCCGGATGCCCCTCTCCTATCCTCACCCAACCCCACATCCCCTAAGGATAGCCACCATCCTGACTTTTATGGAGAGTACTTCCTTGCTTTCCCAGATAGTTTTGCCATCTCTAAACACTATAGTTTGGTTCAGTTCATGCTTTGGGCTTTATATAAATCAAACCACACAGCAGGTCCTCTTTTGGGTCTGGCTTCTTGCATTTAACATTATGCGTGTGAGATTCACCTGCGACGTTGCATGCGGTAGCGTGTTCATTTTCTTTGCTGTGTTGTATTCCGTTTTAGGAGTGTACCACAATCTGTGTCCATTCAACTACTAATGGAATGGGCTTAAAAAAAAAAAAACACCATGTACATGAAGATAAATTGATAAAAATATTTTCAATAAAATACGAATTAAAAACGGAACTCCGCCAGCGTGAGTTTAATTTCCATTTCTAAGACGCTCACTTTCTTTTTCTGCTCTCATCAGTCATGAAACCAGTGTGGGAACCGGAGAAAATAGGTCGCTTAGGGAGGAGCCCAGGGGGACAAGATCCGAGAGATGCCATGTGCCCGTGTGGTCCTCTCCGAAGCCCTCCTCCCCGATTTTCAGCTTTAAACAGGGGAAGTCACACGGAGGGAGCAAAGATTACTCCATCCTTCCACCGAGGCCTGCAGCTTCCCAGCAGAGCTAGTGTGCACCTGCGGGAGCTGGGCAGGAGCATGCACACGCGTGGGCACGCACGCACGTCCTGGAGGTGCAGTGCCTGCAGGCAACTGACCAGCGGGCGAGGTCTGTGCATGGAGTAGTTGGTGGGAGAAGAGGAGGAGGAGGGGGAGGAGGGGGAAAAATCCCCTCATTTCTGAAGAAATGTCCCAGATTAGATTTGTAAATCAAAAACCAATATATAACATGCAAGAATTGATCTGTTTTATATTCCTCAGTTACATTTTTGTGAAGCACATTTAGAAGATTTAGAACGTATTTGCGCCTGCTGGTTGGGCCATTATATGCTTGAGTTCATACATCTATTTGTGAGGCTATAAAACAGGCATCGACTACCATGTAAATTGTGTTCTCCACAATAAATTATATGCATACTTGCAAAAATACATAACTGCCGTGGCTGGGCCAACGCGGCCAGAATACTAATGAGGGCAAAAGTTGCTTTGTCCCTCTCCTCTGGCCTAATTTAGCCTCTACATCAAAAATTATGTAGGAAAAATCACTTTATCCTCTCACTGAGAAATAAAATAGCACTCACGGGCACCCTCGTCTCTTCCCACCCCCTTCCTTTTAACCGAACACTACCATTTTCATACTAATTTTAGCTGCTCCAGGTTTATGGGGAAGGAACCTGGCTGAGCCGAAGCCAGGGAGTGGCTGGGCTTCCTGCACGCACGACAGGGCTGTTGGAGCCGACACACGCGCGTGCACACACACGTGTGCATGCACACGCGCGCGTGCGCGCACACGTGCACGTTCCCGCCTCACAATGTGCATTCACTCGCACCGGGGCATGGTCACGACACGCAGACAGACCCACGCGCAAGCATGGAGACTGGCCCCAGACACGCCTGCACTGGCACTTGTGAGTGTTCACCCACGTGGCACATAGGCGTTTCCTCTCCCTGGTACGGACTTGTACGCCTAGAGACGCACCAGGAAAACTCAATCCAGTTCAGTTGAATTCAACTCAGTTCAGTCGAGTCCAGCGAATGTTGATTGAGCACCTACTATATGCCGTGGACTTGGCACAGGGAATATTGAAATCAAAAGCAAAAAAAAAGACAAAATCTCAGGTTACAGTTTGGGGGAGTAGGCAGCCTTCCCGGCCAGTGCAGCAAGTCAGCGTGCTGAGGGCTGGCGCGCCTGTGGGGGGCCTCGCGGGCACGCGCTCGCACTCACACCCTGGGCAGTAGGCTCCGTATACTCCGATACTCACATGCGCACATCTCTGCGCTCGCACAGACACGTACCCGCGTGGGCGCTCACCACCCACACAGGCTCACGAATGCGTGCATGCCACACACACACACACACACGGGCACGTGCAAGCCATCAGCATAGGCACCTTCCCATTCTTTTTTTTTTTTTTTAAGGATTTTATTGTTTGTTTGAGAGAGGAGAGAGAGCAGGGGCAGGGGGAGCAATAGAGGGAGAGGGACAAGCAGAATCTGCGCCGAGTTGAGAGCCTGACATGGGGCTCGATCTCACGACCCTGAGATTATGACCTAAGCCGAAATCAGGCATCGGATGCTTAACCGACTGAGCCACTGAGGCCCCCATCACCTTCCCACCCTTAGGGCTGCGTGCTGATGCCTACCTGGCCTCTGTCTTCTCATCGAGCCTGAGTTAACCTTGTCTATCTGGCTTGCCCAGTTCTTTGGGTTTGGTTGCAGTCTATACTGGAAACAGCCACTCCCAACCCTAGGCTGGCTAGCATCGCTCCCACTTCCCCCAGAGACCTCACCCAAGGTTCTATCCTGGAGGAATCCCAGAGGGCTCACAGAGGGAGGAGGAGAAGACACAAAGCAGAACTTGCTTCCACGATCTCACACCAGTCCTTGGCTCGTCCTGGGCCTCGGTTTACCCATTTTTAAAATGTAACAATTGGATAGTCTCTGAGGCCATCAACCTCCTGAGGTCCATAGTTTGTTGGTAACGGTTGGGGCTCTGGCCAGGTCAGAGAGTCTGAGACAACTACAGAGACAGCCCCACACTGGAGAAGGCTCAGCCCAGCTCTGAGCTCCCTGCACAGGAGGGGCACTGGTCCTGGGGGCAAGGCCAGAGGTGGCAGCCTCGTGAGAGTATGTCCTTGAGAAAAAGAGGGCCATATGTGGTGGAGAAGTCTTGGTGGGGCCGGGACCCGATGTAACCCAGCTCAGATATTTATAGGTGCCAGACACAGTTCTAGTGGTGTTTTGTTCTGTCCTCAAATACCTGATGGGATTGCTGGGGGCAGAGGAAGGGACTTTTGAGTGACCCAGTTGGTAGAACCATCACAGTGGGAAAGTGGGTAGAAGCTCCAAAGAGAGACACACTTTGGTTCAAATAATGATCAATGTGGTGTGTGTGTGCATGTGTGTGTGTGAGAGTGTGCTCATGTGTGCTCGCATGTTTGAGTGTGTGAGGGTGTGAATTCTCCAGTTGCATTTGTCGTTTCCCTGTAGTCTTTTATCTTATCTACTCCCCTACATCTCTTCCTATTTCTTTTTCATACCATACTATTTCCTCTTTATCTTGGCCTGCTCTTTGAGTAGAAAATACTTTCTTTTAAAAAAGTAAATAGTATTTTTATTGTGGAAAAAGTACTACATGCACATGATGAAAAATTCAAATTGGTCAAAGGTGTATAGTGAAAAGGAGGTCTCTCCCCCTACCCTGCTCCCCAGGTTCATTGAAAGCTATCAGTTTTCCTCTCCAGAAATAATCAGTTACCAATTTTCATGTTTTCTTCTAGAAATATAATGTATAGGCAAGCATAACTATCTATCATCTATCTATCCAATCTATCATTTATCTATCATCTCTCTCTCATCCCCTTTATTTTAACATAAATGAGGGCATACTCTACGATATAATGCTTCCCTCCCCATGTAGCTTGGAAACTATGTGTAAGACAGAGTTTCCCATCAGGCAGCATCCGGCAATGGAATGCACTGTGAGTGTGTCCCCCCCCCCCCCCGCGACAGTGGAGATGCGGGAGCCCAGGTGACAATGTGGAGAAAGGAAGTAAAAGAGCTGAGTCCTTGACTGGAGGCGCCAGGTCAGACTCGTGCCCTTTAGGGCTCTATCTGTCAATGAGTTTCTCAAATACAAAGAGATCAGCCCTTGATCTCACTCTACCCTTTCTCTCCACCCCTCCCCGTGCCCCCCTCCCACCCTGACCCTGCAAGCTGGCCACGGTCACCAGTGTCTAAAGCTGCTCGACCATGGCTTCCAGCCCTCCTGTAATTGACAAGAACCCCCCAGAGATAGCCTCTCTCTGTGCCAGCCACATGCCACTAAACTCCAAATTAAGAGGCCCAGCTGAGATTTCTGTCTTATTCCACCCATACCTCTGGGGCCAATCCTCTCTGATTTCAGGAGGGGAATGGAACTACAAGTTTGGATTTGGGAAGGGGGGCACAGGGGGCTCACCACCAAAGCTGGTGCCTCTATGCTCCAGAGAGTTGTGCGTGTCCTACCATGCAGCTTAAGACTTCTCCAAAACACCGTCCCCCCAAATCCAATAAAATTGCAAATTTCACTGTATTTCACAATATCCTAAATAAACATGAACAGCATGCGTTTCTCTTCCTTGCATCAAATATTAATCTGCCCGTGGCCAGCACCCGTTCCCCCGCGTGTGTGCGCACGCTGGGTAAACACCGGAGAGATTGTGATGCCAGACCTTCCCTTCTCTTCCCCAAGTCGAGAGCATGACAAATTTTTCTCCTAATTACACCTGCCACTGTTTGCCTTCTAATACTGTAAATCCTCCATCACATAGTTTTTCGGATTCGGGATTAGGTTCTCTTCCTGTTGTACAAATGATTGGAGGGGGCAGGGATGGGGGGATAGATGGGGGTTGGTTTGGGCTGTGTGGCATTGCTTTTTGGGGTTTCTCCATGGGGGTCCCTGAGTTGGGCACAGACAGTGTTCCCAGGCTCCTGACTCTCTGCAGCATGCAAAGGAGATTTCAAGGGAGAGGGCAGAGTAGAGATGGAGGAAAGACACCTGCTCAGGTGAGCAGAACCTGTTCACCCTCACTTTATTAGCTCCCTAGTTGCCCCCAAAGCCTGGGCATGATAAAAATCCCATGACGAAGGGAGAGGGTGAATGAAAAGTGCCCAGTGCAGTGGCCAGCACATAGTAGGTGATCAATAAACCATAGCTCCCTCCCCCTTTGCTCTATCTCCCGGCTGAAGCCATCATCACCTCTCTCCTGGACCATGAAACCTGCCTCCCCACAGGTTTCCCATCTGGCCTCAGCCCTCCCCAACCAATGAAGCTGTTGTCCCCCATCTGCCAGAGTGCTCCTTGCAAAGCCCAAGCTCTTGCCGTGGCAGGCCCTGCCTTAAACCCCCCATGACTTCCGACCACGTTTGAATCATATCCAAGCCTGGCAGGTAAGGCCCTCCGCTGCTGGGCCCACCTTGATTCTCTGGCCTCATTCCCAGCCCTCCCCATGCCCCTGTGCATCTGCACTAGATCGTGGCCACCCTGCTCAACAACCCACCCTTGCCCACAAGTGCCGTGCAAGTTGCCAGCTCCATTCCTTTGTTCAGGCTGCTCCCTTAGCCTGTTGAAATTTCAGCTTTCTTTCCAGCTGTTCACCCCTGATGACAGCCCCTCCTTGAGTCTTTCTTCATCTCCCAATCGTTATAAATCATGGCTTCCTTTGTACTCCCATGGGGCTTCGCAGCTACCATGTTTTGGCTCAGACCTTCACCTTGTCTGTCAGTGGTATAAGAGAGTCTGTGGGTTCCTTCGAGGTAGGCACCAGGTCTTAAGCATCCTCTGTCCCCCCAATGTCTCTCTTATTTCCAAGTCTTGATGGTGCAGGGGGTGATATTTGGTGTGTGGTTTCGGGGAAGGAGCTTCCTATTGCCCTAAATCTCTTGACCAACTCAATTGCCCACTCCACGTACGGGTGAGAATGGGCTCCCTAGGGCCAGCCCCTCCCTGCCTCTAGGAGCAGCCAGCTCACCTGGTGGATATGGCATGGGGGGCCCACCAACTCAAGAGGTTCAACCCTTCAAGGCCAAGGTGGTGGAGGAGGAAGGAGGCTGAAGATCCTCCCCTCTCCCCACTCCTGTGACCAGACCCCCCCTCCCTGATTTCCCTCCCTGAGCTTGGGCTGGTCTGATAGAGTGCCCTCCCATTTATCTGTGTGTTTGGAGCACCCAAGCTGTACAAACAACACCCAAATCATTCTTGGGGGGTTTGGCATATGCAGTCTCATCGGCTGCTTTTATTTGGTGGGACGGTGTAGGGAACAGCTTTGCCCTTCTTATTCTCCTTAGTTCCTAGAGGCCCTCCTGCCTCTAGGGATGCCCCAGCCCATCAGCTAAGGAGGGGACCCCACCCTCTGGGGCTGGAGGCCTAGAGCTGGGCTAAGGAGGGCAGTTCTGGGCATACTCAGATCTACCCTGGTCAGGTCTCCATCTTCCAAAGCTTCCCTGAAGCTGTTCTTGAAGACTTCTCTCAGAGTCAGCTGGTTCAGCTTGAATAATAACTGTCCCTGGCCCTGTCCCCTCCCCACACATTTCACCTTCAAAGGGCTGGGAGAAATTTCCCTAATTAATTAACTCCTCTGCAGCCTGCCCTCCATGTCATCGGGTGATTAATTGTCACTGTGCCTTTAAATCCAGAGGCGGAGGGAAGGTGGGTCGAGTTGGCAGTGGTGGATGCCAGAAACAGCCATGCTGGGGTGGGGGTAGCCTGAGGGCATTTCCTGGGGTTGGAGGACCCCTACCTCCACCCCCATTCCTGTCCTTGCCCAGGGCCTGACTGAAAGGCCCTAGAGCCAGACCACAAATGCATCCGTCAATAATCAATCGATGAGTCTCAAATATGAGACTGTGGGAACTGGGGCATTCCGGGAGAGGCAGGGTGGCTGGTGCCTGTCCTAAAGGCTGCAAAACAGGGTGGCAGTTCAAGGCATGGGCTTTGGAGTCAGGAAGAGCTGAGTTATAATCCTGACTCGGCTTCTTCCAGCCACGTGATCATGGGCAGATCACTTTGTCTTCCTGAGCCTCAGTGATCTCACCTACAAAATGGGGGCTGGTAATAGGACCTACCTCCCAGAATAGCTGGGAGGGTGAAACAAGATTAATGTATGTGAAGCTCTTAGCGTCGTACAGGGTATACAGCAAGTGCTCAGTAAGGGTGGCAGCAGTCCTCATCAAGAAGGGGCTGTAAGGTCACACTGGTCATCCCCAATGCCCAGGGAGGACCTTCCCTCCCCCGACTCTATTCTTAGAAGCACCACCTCCCACCCCCACCCCACACCTCCCTGTGGAATCACCTGGCCTAATCCCAGCAACAGCACTCACCTGCTGCATGACCCGGGCAAGGTTCTTACTTTCCTGTGTCATTTCCTGATCTAGAAAATGGGGATGAAGTGACCCCATCCTCGTGTGTGCAAGGCACTGGGACACAAACAGAGATAAGGTCTCACTCTTCCTCCAAGAAGTTCCACATCAGGAAAGACAGACGGGAAAAGAAATCATTGCAGATCCCGTGTGGAGCTGTGAAGGAGCATGGACATTCAGTAGGAGGAAGGCATCCTGGGCCCAGAGTGCAAAAGGAGCAGACTCAGCATATAAAAGCTGCCCCACAAAACTCTGTTCCCTTCTCCAGCCTTCCCCGTCCTCTCGTGACCTTACTTTTTAGACTCAGCTGCTTTTCACCCTACAGCCCCAATTTCTGTCCTTTCTGCTGAGCCTGCAAGGTCTGGAAAGAGGGGCAGAAGGTGGATCCCCTCCGCTCAGCTTCACCCCACCACCCTCGCCCCATCACCAACATTAGCTAACATTTATTGAGTGTTTCCTATTGCCAGGCTCTGGGCAGGTGTTTGCAACAGCCCCATTCGTCAGTGTCAGTCGAGGAGACTGAACCAGAACCTGAAAGAGACAGATTGGGGGATAAACCCACGTGGGTTTAGTCTGGAGCTGCAAACCAAAAATTGGAAAAATGGGTGCGGCCAAAGAAGGTCGGTCCAATCAGAAGAAGCAAGTGACCAGCCCACAGTCTCCAGGCAAAACCCCCGGCTGAGGCTTGTGGCTTTCAGGTGTATTCACTTCATTTACTCGAAGCTTCATTGACCTTGATCTCTGTTGCCAGAGGGAGTCTGGCAAGCCCAGCCCCCATCTCTTCTCACGGCTCCGCCTCCCAGAGCTCAGCAAGCCCCGCCCCCGTGAACCGCAGAAGTGCGCAGGGACTGTGGTGGGAGCCTTGGAGGAGCCCTTCCTCTCTGGAGAGGACAGGTGCCTGGGGCTTAAAGCAGGCCCAGAGGGATCTACGAGATCTTCTAATGCAGCCCCTGCACTTAGCAATGAGGAAGTAAGTGTGTACAGAAGGGGTGTAGAGGGGGCAGGAACTTGCTCAAGGTCACATGAGTTCTTGGTAATAGAACACAGACCCCTGGGCCAGGGTTTTTCATCACAGAATTCCCAGTGGGAATGGGTAGGGGGAGGGAGGAGTGTGATTGTTGGCTTATGTGGAGAAGGGAGGAGGGAACCGAAGTGAGGATGCCTAAAGTCACCCAGCACAGGGTGAATCCGACAGGTGTGGGAGCACAAGCCGTGTGACCCTGGGCAAGTTACTTCACCTTTCTGAGCATCAGTCTCCGAAGTGGGCAGTGCGCAGCTCACAGAAGGGCTAAGATAAAGGTCAGGGTTTTGTTTTTTTTCCTTTTTCTCTCTCTACTTGCCCCTTCCCTGGGAACTTCATCCTCATGCCTGGTTCCTGGTAGATTCATTTATTCATTTGACAGAGGACTGACTAGGTACAAGGAACTATTCTAAACACTGGGGATAAGAAGTGAACAGACAAAAATGACTGCCCTCACCAAACTTACATTCTAGCGGAGGGAGAAGGACAGGAAGCAGCATCAGGTGGTGATAAGTGCTACAGAAAAAAAGAATGAGGAAAGGGGGCGCAGAAGGTATCGTGGAAGTGGGTTCAATTTAAAACAGGGTAGTCAAGGAGGACTTCACGGAGGAGGTAAAGTCTAAGCAAGGACCTGATCACAGTGAGCCATACAGAATTCTGGGGGAAGAGACTTGTGGGCAGAAGGCACAGCTGTGCAAAAGCCCCGAGGCCAATTTGGGAGGATTTAAGGAGAGGCAGGGAGGCCAGTGAAGCCAGTGGACTGAGAGAGGGGAAACATGGTGGGACGTGAGGTCCGAGAGGGGAGGGCAAGGGAGCGGATAAAGTGGTCCTGGTGGGTCATTGCAAGGACTTTGAGGGAAGTTGGGAGCCATAGCAGGGTTTGAGCATGAGGGGCATTATTTAATACTGTAGCTCTCTCCTCTGACTTAATATCTTTACTTAGCACTTTGTCACCATTTTTCATATATTTTACTTATTTTGTGGCATGTCTGTCTCCTTCCATTAGAGTCTAAGCTCCACGAGGGCTGGGACTTCTTTTTTTTTTTTTGGTTATTTTTTCTGTAGTAAAATACACATAATATTTATCATTTTAATCATTTGTAAGTTTGTGAGTCAGTAGCGTGAGATACATCTGCAGCGTTCTGTAACCATCACCACTGTCTATATTCTGTACTTTTTCTTTTTTGAAAGCCCAGGATAGTTAACGTAGTTATATTAGAGTCAGGTGAACACTATAATGCCTCGGCAATTTTCTACATTGCTCAGCGCTAGTCACCATAAGTGTTCTCTTCATCCCCTTCTATGTTGTGTACTTTTCTCTCCAACATAAACTCCACGCCCGTTAAATAGTAACGTCCCCTCTCCTCCTTCCCCAGCTCCTGGTATCCCCTATTCTACATTCTGTCTTTCAATTTGCCTCATCTGGGTACCTCCTGTAAGTAGAGCCATGGAATATTTGTCATTCTGTGGCTGGCTGATTTCACGTAACCTAATGCTTTAAAGGTCCATGTATGTCGTTAGGGTGTATCAGAGTCTTATTCCTTCTTATGGCCGAATAATATTCCATCGTGTGTATACGCCACGTTTTGGTTATGGCGTGTGCTCGGGCCGGGCATGGTGCCGGACTCGTAGTCTGTGCTTGATAAATATTTGTTGAATGAGTGAGTGATTCATTTATGAATGGGTGGGAGGTGTGGTGAATCTTTATGGTCTTGCTTTTGTTTTAGAACCATTGCGTTTGCCATCCTAGAGGGACATTCATATAGAGATGACAGTGCGTGTCCCTGGGTGTTGAGGATGAAGGGGGCCAAGCAGTAAATGGGCCACCGGGGAGATGAGTCAGGGTACAAAAGGGTTCCTTCCTGCTCTGGGCAAAGCACCTCCACCCTAGCTTCCTCGCTCCGGAGGAGACTGGGTGAGGGTAGGAGGGAGATGGTCTTCGGTGGGGATGCCATTTAGAGCTCCCTGATGCCAAGCTGATCTGGCTTTTCTTCTCCCTTTGGGGTGCCGTGGGGTGCTCTCTGCCTGTGGAGGGGGGCCAGCTCCGGCATGCTGGAGATGGTGTCCCTGCCGGGCGACTGTCCTCAGCCTCAGTGTGCTGAGGGTCTGAACGCACCCGTGAGAGGGTCCAGATGTCCAGCCTCATCCCTGCTAATTAGTGCAATTAATTAACAAATGGCTTTGTCTGATGGGAGTCCTGGACTCCTTTGGCATGCTGGATCAGGGGGCAGCGCTGGAAACAGGTGGTGGGGGCCTATGAGGGGTGGCAAAAGGGACAGGACTCCAGGCTGCCCCTGCCCTGGGCAGGGAGCACCCTCCCCCGAGTGATTGCAGGGGTCTCTCTGGGATTGCTGGGCCCAGGAGAGCTTCAGTTGGGAAAAGGTGGGATCCAGGATGCCTAGATGGGAGGGGTTCAGCCAAGCTCCACTGGAGGAGGCCCAAGTCCCACCCACGGAGCTGTAGCAGGAACAGGAAGCATGGTATTACCTGCTCCAGGTTGGTGGAAGAGACCTACGGCTGCCAGGGAGACGCAGCCTCCGGCAGGAGGTCTCCCTCATCTCATGTGGGAGATGGACCCTATCCTGGGGGATGTCTCCAGTCTGATGGTGAAGTCACAGCTGCTGCCCTGGGTAGAGCTCCTAGTCTGATGGGGGAGACACAGCCCCCGGGGCTAGTGGAGGAATGAAATAGAGCCCTTCGGATGGTGTAGGGGTAAGTGCCTGAGGAGGGTGTTCAGAGAAGGGAGGGCAGGCCAGGTCCTGCGGGGAGTTGCTGCCCTGCTGCCCTTAAAGGAGTAGAGAGGGGCTGAGGACACTCAAGCACATTCTCAGCCAGGATGCCGTCGGCCCCTCCTGGGGACAGTAACCTGCAGCACTGAGCTGGGACTTGGGCAGGCTGGCGTATGGCAGAGGACTCCTGCGGAGCAGGGTCTGGCCACGGCTGGGTCGAGTCCTGGCATGCAGCAGCCTTGGGGTTTCAGGCTAGAGATGGTGGGGACCCACAGGAATGGGGGCCGGAGGGGTGCTGGGCTGGCTGGAATGGTGGAACCAGAAGGAACCGAGGATGTTCCCGGGGAATGTCATTGTGACCAGCTGGCCTTGGGCAGGAGCGAGATGGTGGCCAGGGAGAAGGAGTCTGGAGGGAGGTGTCTGGGATGAGGTGGTGAATCTTTTCAGTTGACCATTTGTTCTAGCTTTTAGAACCCCTGAGTTCGAGGTCTGGGAGGAGCATTCAAATAGGGATGATGAGTCATTGGGAGGGTTGGCTGAGGAGGGGGGTCACGCAGAGGTCAGGATTCAAGGCAGCCTGAACACCTGCGCCTGGTACGGTTTCAGTGTTAATAAGTAAGCCCCTGGGGCGCCTGAGTGGCTCAGTTGGTTAAGCGACTGCCTTCAGCTCAGGTCATGATCCTGGAGTCCCGGGATCGAGTCCCGCATCGGGCTCCCTGCTCGGCGGGGGGTCTGCTTCTCCCTCTGACGCTCCCCCATCTCATGCTCTCTCTGTCTCTATCTCATTCTCTCTCTCAAATAAATAAATAAAATCTTTAAAAAAAAAAAATAAGTAAGCCCCTGTCCTCAAAGTGTGGGCCACGGACCGGCGGCAGCAACTCCCACAACTGGTCAGAACCGCAGGCTCCAGGGCCCTGCCCTGGACAATTAATCGGGATTTGCATGTAAATAGGATCCTCCAGTGATCCGGGTGCACATTGGAGGTCCAGCAGCCCTGCTCCAGGTGCCATGACTATTCCCCTAATGTTGAGATTGAGGAAACAGGCTCCCAGGTGGGAGAAGGTGGTGAGGCATTGGCTGGTGTGGGGAGGTCAGGTGCAGCATGTACTGGGGCTTAAGGCACTCTCAAGGCCTAAGGTTTCCCGTGGGAGCAGGGAACGTGCGGTTGTGTGCTGGTGAGTATTCAGCAGTTGGCTCTCGGGGAAGAAGAGTCCCGACTTGCAGCGTTCGCCAATTTCCATGGTGTAAATGCTCCCACCGTCGTGGGGTCCAGGCTATCCAGGCGAGGTCACTGACATGGACTTGGGAAGAGATGAGTGTCCTTGGCCCTTGTGGGGAAGGAGCTGGTTCCAACGTGTGCACATTTCTTTTCTTGGCCTGAGAAGACTATCAGAGGAAGCAGGACCGACCCCTCTGCTGCCAGCCGTAACGTCTGCCCACTCCTCTGCGCCTCTGAGTGTGGACAGGTGGCCAGAAAAACTGACGGACAGATGGTCCTGTGCTTCTGCATGTTGGCTGTAGGTGCTGTACCTACACATGTCTCCTCCTTGGGGACAGCATCCATGACGTGGTGGCCTCTGCCCTCTATCCTAGCTGAATGTCACCCCCTGCCAGCCTGCTTTCCAGCGAGTTCTCTCCAGGGCATGAGCCCTGGGCGCGTGGAGCCGGGGCAGCGATCAGTGGCCAGATCTGTCTAGTTCCCTCTTTTCACCCCAAAACCCTGATCTCTGCTGAGACCCAGATCTCCGCCTGGGAGCAGCCTGAGCAAGCAGCCCTGCACCCGCTGGAACCTGTCTATCCCATGCCTCCTGGGCCCTCTGGTCTGGGCTGCCGCCCCCTCTCCTGAAAAGCCGCGAGTAACGGAGAGCCCAGGCAGAGCGTCCAAAGCTCTGGGTTCCAGTCTTACCGTTGCTGGTGCTTCGCGGTGACCCCGGGGACCCTTCTGTGCCATTTCCACACTTGTGCAGGGTGCTTTTGCGTTCACAGAGCACTTGGACAAACACTGTCTCATCTTCTAACAGTCCTGTGGACAGGTGCTGGGTAGTCGAGGGCGCAGGGGTTCCGTGGCACCGAGAGAATTGCCCGAGGTCAGCCAGTTGGCGAGGAGAGAGCGGCTCACTGCAGGGCTTCGGAACCCGTTCCCCATAGGCTTCCCTTCTCTACCGGGGCCGCACTCTGCCCCCCTGGAAGTGAGTCACTGACTCCATTCTCTCTGAAGTTCCATCCAGCTCTACCATCCCGGACATTGGAAAGGCCAGAGGGGAAAAAAATGCCAGGGACTCTTTAATTATTTATTTTTTGTAGACAAACCTGGCAACTCCGCAGAGTGGCCCAGGTAAACTTGAGTGTGTGCGTGTACTGAGGGTACGCGGGTGTGGACGTGTCTGGGTGTGAGGTGCATGGGTACCACTGGGTGTTGATGCTGTGAGCCCGTGGACATGTGGCATGGGAGTGTGCAGGTGTGTCACAGAGGGTGTGAATGAGTGTGTATATGTGAGTGAGTGTATATTGGGGAAGAGAAACATAGCAGGATGGTTGATGTCTGTCTGTCTGTCTGTCCACCTCTCCTAGGACTCCAACATCTTCCTTCCCACACCGTGGTGCCTGCGGCCAGCCACTCCACAGAGGATTTGAGGGGGCTTTAGAGCTGAACCAGGCCCTGGCTGCCCCCTCACTGAGGGCCAGGAGCCCCTCCCAGCCCTTTCCAGTAGGCTGGTGCCCACAACGGGTGCTGGATTAGCGGATGAGTGAGACAATGGGCACATATGGTCCCGAGTGCCGGGTGCGGCCCAGGGCCCCTTACTCAGCGCCACTAGGATTAGACCTAATGAATTGGAAGGAGTTAACAATGCTTTGGGGCCCAGCAGAGGCCCAGGAGGCCTGCTCAGGCCCTGCGCAGTGTCCGCCTTTCACCACTGAGGTGTAATCCGCTTTGAAATCAAAGGTGGTACAAAGTATGAATTTAAATTTGACATTTAGAGCTCTGGTGAGATGATGTATTCTGGAAAGGTCTCTTCTTCTTTAGGGGGGCTGGGGTGGGGAGAGAGGAGGAAGGAGAGGAGAAGAGTGAAGCCATCTGCTCTCAGAGGAAGCCCAGGCCAGCCCAGTCTGGGCCAACTTTGCCCCATGCCTTGGGCCGGGGAAGGGGAGTACTTGGGGGCAGCTGGAAAGAAGTCGGGGGGGAGTACAGTTCATTCTCCCAGCCTCAATTCAGAGGGTCCACCCAGTGCAGGGCTCCCTTGGTCTTAGAGCAGGCCCAAGAAGACAGCTAAAGCAGAATTCTTGGCACAGAGGCACTTGACCTGACTTGTTTTCCAGTTGGATTTTTTTTTTTTAAAGTTTTTAAAAAATGGTGGTAAAATATACAACATAAAATTTGCCACTGTCACCACTTTGGAAGTGCCCACGTCAGTGGTATTAAAGCCCAATGTTGTACGACCATCACCACTCTCCCTACTGGTACATCGCCCCAAGCAGAAACCCCGCACCCACTAAGCAGTAACTTCCCCTTTTCCACTCCCCACAGCCCCCCGGGAGCCTCTGCTCTACCCCTGTCTCTCTGCATTTGCCTCTTAGATATTTCAGATAAGTGGAATTGGACAATAGTTATCCTTTTGGTGCCTGGTGTCTTTCGCCTAGCATCATGTCTTCAGGAGTCATCCATGTTGTCGCATGAATCCTAACTTTATTCCTTTCTGTGGCTGAATAATATTCCCTTGCATGTCCACACCACACCGCACCATGTTTATCCAGCCATTTCTTGGTGGACTCTTGAATCGTTTCCATCTTTGTGGCTAGCGTGAATAACGCTGCAGTGGACATTGGCGTATAACTCTTTGTTTGAGTCCCTGTTTGTAACCCTTTGGGGTATATGCCTAGGAGTGGCATTGCTGGGTCATGTGGTAATTTTATGTTTAACTTTTTGAAGAAGGTCCAGACTGTTTTCCATAGAGCCTGTGCCGTTTTGGTTCCCACAGCAATGCACAAGGGTTCCAGTCATCCTTGCCAACATTTATTTTGGTTTGCTTTGGTTTGGTTTTAAATTATAGCCATCTTACCTAGGATGAAATGGTATCTCCATTTCCCTAATGACTAATGATGTTGAATATTTTTCCATGTGCTTGTTCACCATTTGTATATCTTCTTTGGAATCTGGCCCCATTTTCTAGATAGGCTGAGGCTCTAAGCTCCTAGTGCGGTGTGGCAGGCTAGGCCCTGGCCCCTTCAGGCTCTCTCCCCTCGTACCCCTGCAGCCACAAGGGACCCCCACGGTCCCCAGACACCTCTGGAACTGTACTGAGCTCTGGGCCGGACGGAAGGAGAAAGGGGAGGTTGCTGCGTGCCTGCACGGGGCTGGACCTTCCCCTCTGGCCGAAGCCCCCTTCGCTCCATGCCCCGCCGTGATGACTTCCTCCTCATTCTTCCAATCCAGGTCAGACAGCATCTCGTCGGACAGAACCATTCTCCTCCCCTGGGTCCCCAGAGAACCCCGTCCGTGTCCCAACGGTGAGCTCCTCACAGCAGAAGGTAAGTGTTGGGGTAGATCCATTTTTAGGACTTCCCCGAGAACAAGATCCATGGCCCCTCCCGTGGGGTCCTCCGCATGGAGCCCTGGGTCAGGTAGGAGTTCCGCCTGCTTTTTCTCCTACCGCAGCACATCTCAATCAGCGTTTGTTTGGGAGAGGAAGAGGGACTAGGAGAACACCCATACTTTCCAATATTTATTGAGCATGTCTGCCAATATGCCAAGCTATAAGCCAGACCATACTAAAACCTTATATAATTTGTCTCAACTTCACAACAACCCCGTGAGGTGGGCACTTTTATTCTGTTCTTACAGAAAGATTCAACTCCTCACAGGAGGGCACAAGGGGGCCTGTTTCCTATTGTCCTTACATCTTTGAGACCTAGCCTCTGCCTCTGCCGTCAGCCTTCCCTATTCTGGCCCAGGCCTTCTGGCTCCTCATCCCATTTCATCCCATGCCCTAGATTTGGATGGGGGTGACCACCAGCCTTGGTAATGGGAAAATACCATCTACTCCCTTATCTAAGTGTAGGCCTTAGGGCTTCCAAAGCTCACCTGTAGGAATTAGCTCTTTTTGACAAGTAAGGTGGGGGTTATTCTCCCTTTGTTACAGATGAGGAAACTGAGGCACAGAGAAATTAACTTGTCTGGTAGTGCCAAGATAGTGGGGATGGAGCCTGGCCTCTGTTTCAGATCTTGTGTTCTCAAATCCAGAGCTCTTTTTTCTAACCAAGTTGCTTCTTTAGATCCAAGAGCTGGTTTCATCAACCTGTAACAGGCATTTGAAAACACAGCCCCAGGCTTAGGTCAACTTTCCTCCAGCCCTCAACTTTCCCATCCCTAAAATGGGCATAATAAAACCTACCTCTCGGGCGCCTGGGTGTCTCAGTTGGTTAAGCGACTGCCTTCGGCTCAGGTCATGATCCCGGAGTCCCTGGATCGAGTCCCGCATCGGGCTCCCTGCTCGGCGGGGAGTCTGCTTCTCCCTCTGACCCTCCCCCACTCATGTTCTCGCTCTCTCTCTCTCTCTCTCATTCTCGCTCTCTCAAAATAAATAAATAAATCTTTAAAAAAAAAATAAAACCTACCTCTCACAGCTGTTGGAAGAGTTTACAATGAATGAAGAGCATCTAGCACGATGCCTGGCCCATAGTAGGTGCTCCATGATGACTTTCCCTTCAGTCTTTGGGCACATAGCACCCTTTTCTTGGGGGGTATGCTGCGGTGGGAAATGAGAATTTCTGGGTTGGGGGGTAGTCGACTGCGTTTGAAGTGACAGTGACAGATGGGTGCGGTGACTCTCCCAGGCGCCCGGCCAGCCCTGCGGTGCGTGTCCGCCAGTCCCCGGACATTTCCTCCCTCCTCCTGGCCACGATGAGGTGTCATTTGCCGCCTGTCCCTCCTCGTCATCGATTTCCAAGTCGTTAATTAACGGGGCTTGTCAGCTGGGAAGATGAATTCTGTCCTCGGCTCTCGGGGCCTTTTGTTTTGGGATTGTAAATGTTATAGATCTCCCATGATGGAAGGCCATGGGGTCAGGGGGCACCGGGCTGCCCAGTGGGGGTGGCAGGCAGGGAGAGGAGCCTGTGGGCCTGGCTGGGCTCCGCTGGCCTCGGACAGGCCCCCCAGTGGCCCCTCACAGCGGCCTCTCTGGCTTGGCTCCCTGGGGTTGGGATGGGAGGAATAGGGGAGTTTTTCCGTCATCCAAACCTTGATTCCGGGAGAAGCTGCCCTGTGCCAAATGGTGTAGATTTGGCTGTGCCTGGGATGGGGATTGGCTGGAGGAGGGGATACAGACCCTACTCAGTCTGATGGGGGAGACAGTGTTATCCTCCGGGAGTAGCTAGTCTGATGGGGGAGACATATTGTTGTCCCTGGGGAATAACCAGTCTGATGAGGGAGCTCTGGCTTTGGAAGACCCTCAGTGTGATGGGAGGGAGACACAATTCCTATCCTGGGTGCACCCCCATAGCTCTACCTTGGGAATCCCGAGTGGGATGGAAGAAACACAGACCCTGCCCTGGGGGAGTTTAAGGCTTGGGGAAAAAAAACATTTGCAGACAAAGAGCTACTCAGAGCTTGACTCAACTGGGTTTGGATCCAGTATCCTGAGGCAAACCACTCTGTGCACTCGGGCCCCCTGCCTTCCCTGTGATGTCTCAGCGCAAGCCAACAGTTTCAACAACAGCTGAACTGAATTCCAAATGGGCAAAACTGATGCCCAAGAATACAGGCTGATATAAAAATAAAAGTTGCACATTTGTTTTTTGATGATAAGAGCCATGGGATTTGTGTTTTAGGAAGAACTTATCAACTACTGACCGACAGCCACGGGGCAGCACATACATTGAGGAGACCCGGCTTCTCTTATGAGGAGAGGCTAAGGACAGGGGGGTGTCGTGGGGGACGGCTCTGCCCTGGGGCTCACCAGGACTGATTGACTAAGGACCAGAGCTCAGGCTTGGCCTTTGGAAGACCCAGTTTGAGCCGCAAGATTGCTTCTGTCTTTCTGTGTGGCCCTGGGGGATTTTCTCCTGTCTCTGTGTCTCTGCTTCCCGTAAGAGGAAGCTCGCAGAGGTGTTATGCCCTCGGATGCTCAGGGTGGTAGGTGGAACTCGGGCTTCTAGCCAGACCACTGGGGTTTGCATCTCGCCCTGCTCTTACTTTGGCCAAGCAGTCAACCCTTTTGAACTTCATTTCCTTCTCTGTAAATTGGGGATAACAGCACACACTTCCTAGGATGGCTGTGATGGCTAAACCAGCTGTTAGGGTAAAGTGCTTGGACAGTGCTTGGCTCAGCAAGGTAGCTGTTGTTATTACCTGCCCAGGAGACGCTGTGGATGGGGCCAAGCGCTGCTTTCAGCCCCCTGAGCATGTGTGCGAACCGCGGTGGTTGCCCCTCTTCCTTCTGATCCCTGGGGCCCTGACAGGGGGCGCTTCCCCGGTATCCACCTGCTGCTGGGCGTGGGCAGAGGAGTTTCAGCAACCCAGAACTTTTGGAAGCTCCCGGCTCCCAGTTGGAGGAAATGCAGCCTGGTCAGGGCAGTCCTTTCTGGGAGGGGCGGGGGGGTGGGCACAAGAAGCCCCAGATGGTGACTTCAGCCTCAGGGTGACCTTGAGAGGGAGCCAGAAGGAGAAGTCCTACTGGTGGGGGCTTTTCAAGAGCCCGTGCCCTTACACTGAGGTGAGAGGGGCCCTTTGCCCTTGTGACAGCCCCGGGGGTGAGGGGGACACTAAGCAGTCGAGGCCCAGCCCCTCTATCTTACAGATAGGTCCAGGACAGCGACCACACCCTCAGCTTCCCCCCAGAATCGGGGAGTAGGAAGGGGCAGCGTGACATGACTTGGGGTCTGGGCTGTTGCTTGGGGAGCCAGATCAGTGAATGCTATCCCAGTACATGAGGTAGACCTGGGATGAGGGGCAGTGAGGGGTGTCCCTCAGGGTCCCCACCCCACCTGACCCAGGTGCCCCATTTTACAGATGGAGGAACTCATGTCCACAAAGGGCCATTTACTCAAAGGACAGTGAGAGCTATTGGCACAGCAGGGACTGGAATCCAGACCTCTGGACTCCTAATCTGGTGCTCTTACCCATCACCACCCAGTGAGGCAAGGCCCAGGCCCATTCTGTCCAGATACTCCACAGCTTCCTTTCTGTGCAGTCTGGGCCTTGACTTTGAGGGAGGGAGTGAATGAAAAAGAAAGCACAAATGCTGTGGGTTTCTCCTCCGCTCTAGCGGGGCCCTGGCTAGAGCCCTCCCCATTTCAGAGTGATCCCCCAGTAGTCCCATTGGACAGATGGAAAACTAGAGGTCAGGAGCAGTGGCTGTGGAATGAGCCTCTGTGGGATGTGATGCTTCCTGGCTTCCCAGGGAGCCTGGTGGGGTGGGCAAGGTGACGGGGACCCCAGCCGCGCCGCCGGAGAGCCATGCCCATGGAGGGTGTTGGTGGAGGGCTGGGGTCTCTGTCCCAGGCCTGGGGTGAGGGCAGCTGTCTGCCTGGGCTGCAGGTGCTCACTTCCATCCTGCAAGGCAGCTCCTGAGGCTCCTACTTCTCTCCCTCTGTAAATCATGAGCTAAGGGGCTGGAATCTGGGAGGAGGAGCCGGGCGGGCCGCTGTTGGGGAAATTTACAGCGGTGATTTTCTCCTCCACGTTGGGAGCTGAGGGGGCTGCAGAGATGCTGCTATGGCTCCTTATAAATATCACCAGCGTCCCCTAGCCTGATGCTCCATTTACCACGCAGGGGCAGGGGTCAGGCTAGTGCAGGGAGGATGGAGGGTAGACTTCAGCCAGAACTTCCCAGATACTGGGAGGGTTGGAGTACACAGAAATGGGTGACTGATGGAGGCTGCGGTATGCAGAGGCTGGGGGATGGATGGGATGGCCCATGGGGTACCACTCATCCATTTGACAAATATTTAACGGGTGCCTAGTATGTGCTTGGCTCTGTCTGCCAAGTGCTATGGAGCGTGACGGATGCGAGCTGAAGACGCTGGAGCCCGGGGGGTGAGATGGCCTTCTGGGGACTAACCCCACACACACATCCTCCCTGGGGGTGGCGGGCCTGCCTGCTGATTGCTTATGGCCAGAGGGGATCTGAGGGAATCCCTGCCCTCCCGTGTCTGGGCCTGGCCTGAGGTCCTGGGAGCCGCCTTCTCTGCCCACGTGGACCTCCAGTCAAGGTCTTCATTACAGCTGCCTGCCCTGCTCTCGCCTTGAGTGGTGACATCTTCATACGGCCCCGGGACTCTCAAGTTTGCTCATCTTTCCTCCCAGTCTCTTCCAAACAAGGCTCAGGGACCCCAGCATTCTGTGGGGGTCAAGCCTGGCGCCTGGCCAGGCTGGGCTGTGGGGATAGCCCTGCCCCTCTCCCTCCCTCCCCTACTTTGTAAAATGCCCAGAGTTGCAGGATAAGGACCAGGAAAAAGACACTTCTTGAGCAGGGGAGGCGAGAGCAGAAGGGGAAGGGCCAGGGTCATCTCCAAGACCCTCAGAGAATGATTTAAGATGCTTAGGAAAGATGCCAGAGCCAGAGACAGCTTGGTGAGGAAGAAGAGCACCAGAGACATTGGGAAGCCTGATTCTTGGCTTGGCAACCTTTCTGCTCTGTAACCTCGAGGAGGTCACTCAGCCTCAGTTAAATGGAGTTAAAATGGGGTTAAACACACCCAACATTGTCCTGAGAATTAAGTAGGAAAGTTGAATTTGTAAACTGAAAGGTGTACATAGGCAGGCGGCATACGGAGACAAGATTAAGAAAAACAGACTTGATCAAGTACTTACGATGAGCCAGACATTGCTTTACTCAATTCTCACCGGAACCCCCGGGGCTGTCACAAAGGCAAAGGGCCCCTCTCACCGGAACCCAGTGGGGCAGACGTCATTTTAACATTTTGTAGGCAAGGAAGCCTCGGTTCAGAGAAGTTCAGCAATTTGCCAGTTTCACGAGGACTGGCAGGGGGTGGCGGGTGGGGGGTGGCGGGGGTTGGGGGCTTACACATTGGCTTCCAGTGCCTCAAATCTCCGTCAGGCAGTGGGTGGGCGGGTGGGGCGCAGCGGGCCCTGATCTCCCCTGAGCCCTGTTAGCCAAGGAGTGTAAGAACTAGAACTGTCTTTTTCCAAAGTATTCTACCTACTTTTACTAGTTAACGCACGCACTAAGTACAAAATTCAAAAGTCCAAGTGAGTGAGAATAGGGAGTAAATCTTCCGCCTACCCGTGCATCCAACCCCCCAGTTCCCCTCCTTGGAGGCGACTGTTACTACTTGTTTTATCGCATTCCCTTCCAGAAAGAGCTTATCTGTGTATATTAGGCACCTATGTGTTTATGTGCAGATTTATATATATTTATAGAATTTAAATTTTTTGAAAAAGAGACATATGCTGGGTGCACCTTATTTCTAGGAAGCGATTCCTAACATTCAGAGGTGAGCTCCCCACTACCAGGGGTGTTTGGGCAGATGCTGGGTAACTGCCTGGGATGTTGCAGAAGGCAGCCCAGCATCAGATGGGGCTGGTCTGTGCTTCTATCCTGAATCTTCTCTGTCCCCACATGCTGCATCAATGGACATGAGGTGCGGGGAGGTGAGTGATCGGTCTCACAGTGAGTCTGTAGAAAAGTTAGTGAAGACCAGGTGGATGAAAATGATGCTGGGGCCAAGCCCAGGGGGTGATGCCCAGTGGTGCTTGAGTCTAAGATGGAGGCAGGCCGGGGAGGTCCAGCACACCTTGAAGGTGATCAGGGAGGAATGGTGGCATGTGTCTCCCTACCCCCCCACCCCGAGCCCTCATGTTTGTTTGTAAAGTCTCAGGCAGGAATCTGCCCTTGTGATCCTGAGGCCTCAGGTTGCAGGGCTCAGAGCTGCCCCTGGGGACAGAGTGGGGGCAGCTGGCATCTGACCCCCTAAAACTGGTGTCTCCACTGAGTGCCGGGCCAGATAGGGGGCAGGTCACCCGCTGACCTTAGGCCTTGGGGGTCTTGGTGGGGAGGGGGTGGTAGTGTTATAGCTAGAGGATCTTGCCCTCAGAGCTTCTTTCCCATTCTTTCTCAAACTTTGGTCATTTGCATTCCACTTTCATAATGTTGGCCATTTCTGAGTTTCCCCTGTATTTGCAAACTTAAAATGCACACATCTCAAGTGCACACCTTGATTGGTCTTCATATGTGTATTCGCCCTGTCCCCAAGCGGAACATTTCTGGCACGCAGGAGGCTCCTTCTTACCCCATCCCAGTTGGTACCTCCCAGAAGTAACCATAGACCAGTTTTGTCTGTTTTTGAACTTCAGGTGAATGGACTTGTCCCCTAGGCCCTCTTCTTTGTCTTGCTTCCTTCACTCAGCGTCTTACTTGTGAGTCCCATTTATGTCGTTGGGCGAAGCGATAGTCTGCCTTTTTTACATGCTGTGTATATTCAGTTGTATTAATATACCACAGTGTATTCATCCAGTCTCCTGTTGATAGACATTTGAGTTTTTTCTGATTTGGGACTATTAAATAGAGTGCTGCTGTGGACAGTCCTGTACATGTCTTTTGGTGGACACGTGAACATATTTCTGTTGGGCATACCCCTGGGAAGAAGATGCTGGATCATGGGGCTTCACCCTCTATTACTGTTTATATACAGTATTGTTAATGAACCTGCTGGGGTTTTTTTTTTTTTTTTTGGATTTATTTATTTGAGAGAGAGAGAGAGCAAGAGAGCAAGAGAGCGAGTAGGGGGAGCAGCAGAGGGAGAGGGAGAAGCAGACTCCCTGCTGAGCAGTGAGCCTGACACAGGGCTTGATCCTAGGACCCTGAGATCATGACCTAAGCTGAAATCAAGAGTCAGTCGCTCTGAGCCACCCAGGCGCCCCGGACCCACTTTTATGTAAAATTTTACCTACAGAAAAGTATACAACTTACAAGTGAATATCTCAGATGAACTCTTCACAAAGTGAACACACCTGTGTGACCAGTACCCAGAATGAGAAACAAAACATTATCAGAACCCCAGAAGCCCCCATGGGCCCCTTTGTAGTCAGTCCCAAACCCCCTCCATGGGGAGCTGCTCTCCTGACACCTGACACCGTAGGTCAGTTTGGTAAAACTTTTTAAAATAGAGTCACATGGGATAGACTCTTTGGTATTGACTTCTTTTTTTAAAGATTTTATTTATTTATTTGACAGAGAGAGAGACACAGCGAGAGAGGGAACACAAGCAGGGGGAGTGGGAGAGGGAGAAGCAGGCTTCCCTCTGAGCAGGGAGCCCGATGCGGGGCTCGATCCCAGGACCCCGGGACCATGACCTGAGCCTAAGGCAGATGCTTAACGACTGAGCCACCCAGGCGCCCCTGGTATTGGCTTCTTGCACTCAACATGATGTTTGTGAGATTCGTTCAGGCTGTATGTAACAGTAGTTTGCCCTCTTTCATGCTGGGTAGTATTCCATTGTGTGGCTACGTCACAATGACCTTATCCATTCTTTCACTGGTGAACATTCAGCTATTACCAATAGCGATGCTCTGAGGAGGCTTGGATAGGTCTTGAGTATACACGTGACTCTATTTCTAGAAGTGGGATTGCTAGTGGACAAACTTCTTAAGCTTAAAAACTTGAAATTTATGTAGTTTCCATTTCATAGACTTTATTAGAGAACTTTTTAAGTTTACAGAAAAAGTTGAGCAGAAAAGGGGCGCCTGGGTGGCTCAGTCGGTTAAGCGACTGCCTTCGGCTCAGGTCATGATCCTGGAGTCCCGGGATCGAGTCCTGCATCGGGCTCCCCGCTCGGCGGGAAGTCTGCTTCTCCCTCTGACCCTCCCCCTCTCATGTATTCCCTCTCTCTCATTCTCTCTCTCTCAAATAAAAATAAATAAAATCTCTGGGCGCCTGGGTGGCTCAGTTGGTTGGGCGACTGCCTTCGGCTCAGGTCATGATCCTGGAGTCCCTGGATCGAGTCCCGCATCGGGCTCCCTGCTCGGCGGGAAGTCTGCTTCTCCCTCTGACCCTCCCCCCTCTCATGTGCTCTCTCTCAAATAAATAAATAAAACCTTTAAAAAATAAATAAATAAATAAATAAAATCTTTAAAAAAAAAACGTTGAGCAGAAAGTACAGAGAGTCCCATATGCGCCCTCTCCCTCTGCCCACGGTTTCCCCTAGTACTAACATCGTGCATGACTGTGACACATTTATTACCATTGATCAGCCAGTACCGATGCACTAGTATTAACTGAAGCCCACAGTTCATATTAGGGTTCACCATTGCTACTGTATATTTCTGTGGGTTTTGACAAATGCATACTCTCATCTGTTCACCTTTTCCAATATTACATGGAATAATTTTACTGCCCTAAAAATTCTCTGTCTTTCCCTTGTTTATCCCTCCCTCCCCCAGCCCCTGGCCACCATTGATCTTTTTACTGTCGTCATAGTTTTATCTTTTCCAAAATGTTGTATTGTTTATATCATGCAGTGTTCAGACTGGCTTCTTTCACTCAGCCACATGCGTAAGTTGGCTCTGCGTCTTTTCATGGCTTGATAGCTCATTTCTTTCTAACATTGAATAATATTCCATTGTCTGGATGGACCACACTTTGTTTATCCAGTCATCCTTTGAAAGACATCTGGTTGCTTCCAAGTTTTGTCAATTATGACTAAAGCTGCTGTATACATTCATGTGCGGGTTTTTGCGTGGACATAAGTTTCCAACTCACTTGGGTTAATTCCGAGGAGTATGATTGCTGGATTATATGGTAAGAATATGTTTAGCTTTGTAAGAAACTGCCAAAGTGGCTGTACCATTTTGCATTCCCACCAGCAGTGTATGAGAGTTCCTGTTGCTCCATACTTAATGTTGTTAATATTTTGGACTTCAGCCATTCTAATAGGTCATTAATGGCATCTCATTGTTATTTTAACTTGCAGCCCCCTAATGACATATGTGGAGCATCTTTTCATATGCTTATTTGCCATCTGTATATCTTCTCTGATGAGGTGACTGTTCAGATCTTTGCCACTTTTTGAGTTGTTTTCTTGTTGTTGAGTTTTAGACTTCTTTGCATATTTTGGATATGATTCCTTTGTCACATATATGTTTTGCAAATATTTTCTCCCATTCTGTGCTTGTATTCTCATTCTCTTAAAATATATTTATTTTAAAATAAAACTTTATATCCCAGCAATAATGGGGAAACCAGAATCATTTGCCATGAAAGAAGGAAACCATAAAAATAAATAAAATAGAAAGCCCCACGTTATTCCATTCTAGGGAGTCTTGCCACTGCCTCAGGAGCTCTGAGCCTGAGACCTAATCTTCCTGTTAAAAAAGGGAGCTAACAGTGGTAGAGAGATGCATGCTCTTCTAGCACCAGACTGAGACTCTCTCTCCTGGTCAAAATCAGACAGTTTGAAAACTAATTGAAGGAATAACTTTTTTTCCTCTGTGTAAGAAATGTTATTTAATGCTGATCAGTGTATTTCCTAAAATAATCTTTGGGAATCACTGATACAGTCTACCCCTTTGCCCCTGCGTCTACCTATCTGGTGCTAAAATCCTTTGATCTTTCATCCTGTGCGTGCACACCTCCAGTGAACAGAAAACCCCTCCCTTCCCAGGCAGCCTGTTTTTCTAGGGCCAGCTCTAGTAGGAAGCCCTTTATTGCACCAAGCCACAATCTCCCTGTAACTTCCCCCATTGGTCCAACCTCTCCATCTTAGGGATCCCAGGATCAAAGCTAATCCGTTTGCCCTAGAGAGCCATTAACCTATCAGAGCCTCATCTTTTCTTTATCTAAAAACTGGGTGGGTGGGTGGAGAATAATACTTTCCCGGGAGTTTTTAATGATCAAATGAGATACAGCATGTAAAGTGCTCAGGCCTATGCCAGGTCCCCGGGGAGGTGGGAAGAAAGAAGCCCTTCTGTTGATTCTACTGTGAATTAATTCATAGGAGAAGGTGGGGAGGGGTTGGTATGGTTTGGCCTAGGAATGTCTTAGCGTCATGAGAGGGGTCAGGATCTGAAAGTCTGGGGAGGCCCTGCCAATAGGAGACTGGGTCGGTATCCTAATAGAATCTTAGGGGTAATCTGACCCAATCTCTTCATTCCCTACAGTTTAAGAATCTGAAGATTAGAGAGGCTGAGACATTTGTCCAAAGTCACATGATGAGAGGCAGAGCAGAATCCTCTGGGTTTAGGTAGGGGGTTCCCAGTGCTATGTAGAAGGAGCACTGAACTTGGAGTCCTGAGTCCTAGCTATGGGCTGTTAAGCTTTGTGGATATTTTACTGTGTGACCTGGGACAAGTGTTTTTCCTCCTATGGCCTCAGTTTCCTCACTTACAGAATGAGACATTGACCTAAATGATTTTTGAGGTTCCTGCTGGCTCTAAAATTCTGTAATCAAGAAAGTGGTTTTGAACTTGAAGGAAGGATGGGATCAATTTATCTGAGAGACAAGGGCATCCAGATGGGGAAAAGAGTACAAGCAAAGATTAAGGAATTAACTGGATGGGACATTTGAGGAGATGAGACCCCAAGGCATTTTAACTGTACAGGAAAGCACTTAGCATGGTGTCTGACTCAATAAATCCCTTTCCCTTTCTCTGAGCAAAACTTCTTATTTCTACAGTTCTACCTCATCCATTAAATAGAGGATAATATTTTTAAGCCAAAGCCCACTCTCCTCTTCTTCCAAAGCCATAATGTTGTAGCTTGGCACATGGTTACCCAGCTAGGGACCAAATTCCCTAGCCCCCTTGTAGCTTGGTGTGGCGACATGACAAAGTCCTCACTAATGGAATGGGAGCTCAAAGGATATGTTGCTACTTCTGGGCCTGGCCCTTAAAATACTATTCATGTGCTCCTCCCACTTTTACTCCTTCCTGAAGATATTATGTGGACATGACTGGGACCCAGCATGACCGTGCAGACAGGAGAATCACCAAGGGCTTGTGAAGAAAACCTCACGGAGGGAGCAGGTTCTTGTCTGGCTCTGTGCATCCCTCCTATTTATTCTGTTATATAAGAATGTGGTAAACCTTTCTGTCTGTTTTTTTTTTCCTTAAAGATTTGATTGATTGACTGATTGATTTGACAGTGAGAGAGTGAGCACACAAGCAGGGAGAGTGGCAGGCAGAGGGAGAGGGAGAAGCAGGCTCTCCCTTGAGCAAGGAGCCTGACATGGGGCTGGATCCCAGGACCCTGGGATCATGACCTGAGCTGAAGGCAGCCGCTTAACCGACTGAGCCACCCAGGCACCCCAACCTTTCTGTCTTTTATGGCAGCTCGGCCTTTTATCAGAACTAACTCAATGTCTCTAGGTGACTAAGGGCAGAGGGGAGATTAGGTAACTTCTGAGTGTTGGGTTTGAGAGTTTCTGAGGGCCAACTTGCTGCTTTCCTGAGGAACTCTGTCCTTTGGCCCCTCTAGGGCCCTGGGGGATGGCTATAAGCCTATTAAAATGAATGGAAGATCCCTATTAAAAAAAAAAAAAGGAAAGGAGGGGGGGCAGAGTCGGGAAAATAGAAGCAAACGGGAAGCCAAGGAATTCTAGGGTCACAGAGGCCTTAGAGACAGTCTTGTTCACCTGCAGCCCTCCCAGCTGCCTCCTTCTCTCCGTTTTACAGAGGTGGACATCAAGTCTCCAGAAGGTAAAAGTCTGGCATAACTCAAATGATTGAGAGCTGGGGGGAACAAGCCCATGAGGGCGTGTGTGGTGCTGTCCCTGGTCCTGAAACTTCTCCTACTCCAAGTCCTGACTATTTCTCCCACTCTGGAACATTGATTACTGTTAATTTTCTTCCAGGAATTCTGAATCAAGGAAGAGAAAAAGGTATATGTTGGGGGGGTGGGTCATGGGCCAGAAAGGAGGTCACTGAAAGAGAAGGCATAAGGACAGAGGCTATAGAGAGACATAGCTGTGACAGACTGTCAGGGAGAAGAGGAAAGAGATTTGTTTTGACATTGTTTTCAAACAACTACAGTTACCTGGAAAGAAACCAGCCACTACCAACTATAGCTTAAATATAAAGCGACTGAAGAAGAATAAGAAATGTGTGTCTCAAGTGATGCAAAGCTGTGCATGTGTCAACATGAGCGAACTAATTCATGTGGGCATGTGGAACACAAAGGGGAGGGAGGATGAGGTTGAATGTAGTTATTCTTTGTTTTTCTTTTCTTGCCTGATGAAAAATTTGCAATTTTTACGCTGTCACAGAGCAATCAAAACTGTGATTGTGTTTCACAATTTTGACAGCTAGTTTCATGTACTTTAAGTAGCTCTATTGTGTTTGAGACGATTTGAACAATTTGCTCTTCTCTGGGAAGTTAAGGGAGGACTACACATACCTCCACTTCCTACTAAACTGTATGGAGAGCAAGCCATACAGTTGGCATTTGTTGAGCAATGCGTTGAGTGTGTGATGCATAAGAACTCATTCATTCCTCATAATGACTCAGGGAGGTAGGTACCTACAGCAGGTGAGGAGGCAGAGTGTCAGAGTGGTGGGTACCTCTGAGGTCACTAGCTGGTACACGGCGGATTTTGAACCAGGTGGTCTGGCTCCATATCCTGCATTTCAGCCCTTGGCTAGTCCAACCCCTGGTATCTTACTTGGCAATAGCAGAACCATACCAGACTTCCTGATTTCCAGAGTAGACCTTTCCTCCCCACCATCTCCAGGTAGATCCATCATAGAACCAGGGCTTATTTGCCAAAGGGAGATGCAACGGTAAGGAGTTTTGCAGATCTGCTCTGTGATCGAGGCACAGGGCTGTTCTTAGTGGGAGACCTGGAGAGAAGAAAGTAGGCTCCTGCTGAGACTTAGGCTCCAGCGCACCGCCCCCCCCCCCTTATTCCCCCAGGGAGCTCTGGCCAGGGAGGAAGATCCAATTTCCAGACATGGTTGAAACCGGAGCTGGGTTGCCCCCTCCTGTGGGCCTCCTGTGTCCCTCCCCCATGTGTGCTGATGTGGAATAGGATGAGGGCACAAGGGGAAGTATTGTTCCTGCCCCCACTTTGTGTGACCTAGCTCCCAGCAGAGCGTGGAGGAGTTTGTGTAACTTTCCTGGGGGTTAAGAGCAGGTCAGCACAGGGCTGCAGCCCAGGCTACTCTCCCAGCAAAGGGAGCCTTGGGCTAAGCCGGGCGGCCCCGTGGGAACAGCAATGCATACCTGCTGCCCATGCCCTGAAACGGGAGGGCAGCTCAAGCTGCTGAGCGTGAAGGCGCAGACCCCAACCCCGCCCCCAGCTTCCCTCCTCCCAGCCTGGGCCTTGGGCATGGAGGCAGATCACAGAAGCCAGAACTGACAGGGAGCCTGGAGACAGGCAGCCCCAGGCCCTCAGGTAGGCAGACTGAGGCTCAGAGAGGCAAGAAGAGCAAACATGAATCCTACACCCTACTGAGTGCCATTCATTCCCTCTTTCATTCATTCAATAATCACCTGTGGAATGTTAAGTGTGGACACTATCCTAGGAGGTTTATTAGATTTCTCATTCAGACGGCATTCGGGGAGGAAATAGAGGCTCAGAGAGGACATGAGATCTTTTCAAGATCACACGGCTAGTTGGAGACAGGTGTGATGAGCACCAGCCCGAGACTCTCACCCATGCCCCAGACATGCGAATGTGTGTATGTGGTGCAGAGAAAGTCAGATGGAGGAGGGGCCTTAAGAACCTATCTGATTCATTTTCCTTTCTCCTGGCTAATATGACAGAGTCAATTTCACTCAACAATTTATTTTGTGTCTACTCTGGGCAAAGTACTTAATTGATTCTCTTCTTCTGGGAAGATTTCCAGGAACCAACCAGCCTCCTGCATTGGGAAGTTAGTCCTAATAAAATCTTCCCTTCTTTAATTTAAGCCATTTTCCCATTTGTCATACACAGGATGTGAACACAGCTTGTGTTTCAAGCAAAGTTCTTCCCCGTCACAGGGTGAGTGAAGGCTGGAGTAGGATAACAAATGGGGAATTGCAGAGGATTGGGCACTCCCCAGCCCCTGGTAGAGTCAGAACTCAACAGAAATTGGTGGGATGGATGAAAATGCACACAGAATTCCACATTTAAGCAGAACTTCCAAAGTTTACAGAGGATGTTCATATTTATATTCATTCTCTCTTTTGGTCCACAAAGCAATCCTGGAAGGCAAGCATTTTATCTCTATTTCACAGATGAAAAGGTGAGGCTCAGAGGGTATAAGTGGCTTGCTGAGAGCCACAGAGCTCATGAACAGCAGAGTTGGACCTGCACCCAGGACTCTTGACTCTGAGTCCAGTGCTGTTTCTGTGATACCATGTGATTTAGGTACATGTGTACGGTCCTAGTGGGTAGTGTAGTGTAATGATGGTGGCCGGTGTGTGTCTCGGGCATTCTTGCAGAGAATGAAATGCTCAGTTGGGCTGGAAGCCCAGTTTCTTCCTCCCCTGGAGGGGCAGTAGAGGCGGAGGAGGGGCCTCTGTCTGGCCAGATGTGTTGGAAGGGAGAGTGAGTTCATGGCTTAGGTTAATGATCCCTGCAGCCCACATCCCTGGGCGGTGGGAACAGGTGGCCAAAGCTGGGCTGACCATTCAGGGAATGGATTGGCTGAGTTAGGAGGCACTGGTTGTGGTCCATTCCCCCCAACCCCGGGGGGACATATATGGGGTATCTCATCCCACTGTCCCCACCTTAGTTTAGCCCCTCATTGGTGTGCATCTGGACCATTACAGCTGCCTCCCAGCTGGTCCCCTGTCTCCAGCCCCATCCAGTCTCCTGCTTCCTCCTTGCTACTGGCAGAGTAGCATTTATACAGCACAGATCAGCTCATGTTACTTCTCTCCAGAGAATCCTCTAATCATTTAGCCTGAGCACTTCTAAATTTGATCACAAAACTCCCCTTTTTTCACCTTGTGCTTTCACAGAGGCTTCCTACCCCCACACCTTTGTCTTCGCTGTTCCCTTTACCTGGAATGCCCTCCTGCTCAGTCTCTGGCATTGATTTTTCTCTCTTTTCAACTTACAGCTTAGTTTTTCTTTTGTGACACTTACAACCTTCTTACTTGTGTTTCTGTGCGTATTATCTCCTGCCCCGGACCATGAGCTCCTCAAGAGGTATCTCATTTAGTCCCTCTGGCCCCTGGCATGGCACTTACTCGTGGTAGGGGCTTAGTAGCCTACAACAGGCATGGGCTGGAGGGTGGAGTAGAGGGGAGTGCTCCCAGTGCAGACTCCAGAGCCAACTTTGCCTGGATTCAAATCCCGACTCTGCTAAGTATTACCCGTACGACTTTGGGCTAGTCGTTTAACATTTGTGCCTTAGTTTCTTCATCTGTCCAATGGGGATAATAGTATCTTCCTCATGGGATTCTTTGAGGATTAAATGAGATAACAGATGGAAAATATTCAGAGCAATGTCTGGCACATAATAGTCAATAAGTTGGAAATTATTTATAATTTAGTTACATTAAGGGACTAGATGAGATTTTACTGTCAAATGAGAATTTAAAGTGGGGAATGAGAGCCTGCTGTGTGCCAGGCAGCGTGCTGGGTATTTCCACATGCTTTTCCTCATTCGGTCCTCACAGGGATGCTGGGAGGAAGGAAGTATTCCCATTTTTTGTATGAGGAATCTGAGGTTCAGAGATTAAGGGATGGGCTGGTGGGCACCCAGATAGGAAACAGTAGAGCCAAAGTTGAACCTAGAACTCCATGCTCTGACTTTTCTTTCTTTTTAATTTTTTTAAAAGATTTATTTATTTGAGAGAGACAGAGATAGTGAGAGAGAGCAGGAGTGGGGAGGAGAGGGAGAAGCAGGCTCCCCACTGAGCACGGAGCCTTACCTGATGCAGGGCTCGATCTCAGGACCCTGGGGTCATGACCTGAGCCGAAGGCAACCACTTAACCGATTGAGTCACCCAGGCGCCCCTGAGTTTTCTTTCTGTCTAGCCCTATTGACTTGGGAATCCAGAGGAAGATCCCTATGAAGTGATCCCCGGAAAGAGGCATACCCCCTCTAGGCACCCTTCCCAGTCCCTCTCCAAGGCCCACTCCTCCAGAGAGCAGTGAGTTGGTGCTGAGGTCAAGGTGGGGTACCAGGGGGTGGGGAACTTTCCTGAGTCCCTGTGGACCCTTCTTCCCTCTCTTCTTGTCTCCTCCAGCAGCTGAGCTGGGACTGCCTTCTGGGCTCAGCCTGGTTGGCTCCGTGCCAATTCCAGATCCACATCAGGCCTGGGCTCCCAGGAGGCTGCAGGGTATGGGCAGGGTGCTTCCTCCTGGAGCCCATCACAGAAGTGCCATTGTACCACTTACCCAGGCCCCAGATGGGTGATGGAGAACAGGAGCTCTTTGGAACCTAACCCACCTGTGCCGGAATCCTGCCTCTGGTACCCTGCAGCTGGTGTTGGGCAGTCTACTTAGGGACAGAGGAACTCAGTTTCTCCGTATTCAAAATGGGGAGAAGAATTGTATTCCCCAGGTTGCTGTGAGCGTTAGTTCAGATGGGGGACTTAAAGCACTAGTACCTGGCAAAGAGTAGGCGCTTAGTAAACACTAGCTTCCTTCCTCTGGAACTCTACCAGTACCGTCCTCTGACGACCTTGTCTAATATGTTTCAGAGGGAGGGCTGTCTGAAAGGGTCCCCTCCCCCATTGCGCCCAGGGAGCCTGTACTGGGCACCTTCTGTCTGAGAACCTGGTCACTTTAACCGTTCCCTCCAGCTGTGGGATGGGGAGAGGATTCAGCCTGGCCCTGCCTGGACCACTTTCCTATCCCCATGGGGTGCTGGTTAACTTCCCCTGCAGGTACCCTGGCTGACTGGGGGGAGGGGCTGCACTGGGCCCAATTCTACCTTGTCCGTTGACCAAAGTCCCGGCATTCTCGCTGTGAATCTTAGGAACTGACCTTATCCTTGCTTCTGTGGAGCCTAGGCATCTGCACCCTTCCCCCCTACCCGTGCACCATTTGGACCCCAGTCAGCCAGTTGTTTTATCAGCTCTATGCTCTAGGGTCCCTGTAGAGATGGCAAACTTATTCACAGATGGAGAACTTGAAGCTTAGAGAAGTTAAACAACTGGCCGCCCTACTGGGAAGTGCCAGCACCAGAGCCCAAGTTTCTCTAACTCCGAAGTCCCTGGTCTTTCCCCCACATCCCATTGCTTCCCTGGATGTCGGCCCTGAGAGGAAACACTACAACCTCACCACCTACTTAATGTGGCCTTTGAAGGGCTTTGTTTCTCCTTGCCTAGAATGGACTCCCTTTGATCCATCCCAGAGAGGGGGAAAGAAGAGGTGAGGAATTCTGTGGAGGGAGGTAGAGAGACTCTGAAAACCACAGTGGAAGGAAATGGCCACTAACACTGAATGATAACAGTGTGGGCCTTGCCCTGGACTGGCCTCGTTGGCCAAAATCCCCCAGTGAACATGGCAGACCCTGGAAGGGAGCAGGCTGCCTATCATAGAAGTGAAAGAAGACAGATTAGGGGATCTGGCTTCTGGCTTTAACTTGTGTGGACTTGCTGGGTTCCTTTAGTTCCCTGTGATAACCCTTCATCACACACCATACATGTATGTTAGGACTCTTGGTTGCCAATGACAGAAAACCCTCCTCAAGCTGGCTTCAGAAAATGGGGGAGAATTATTGGCTCTCATAATGGAATAGTGTTCAGGCATAGGTGTGGCTTCAGGTGCAGTTTGACCCAGGGCCCAAAGGATACAACCAGAATCCATCTCTCAGTCCAGTTGCCCATGGTTATCTCCATTCTTCGGCTCTTTAAGGTGGCAGAAATAGCTATTCTGCTCTAGGACAGACACCAGCCCACTACAGTGGAAAGGAGGGAACTTCCCTCTCCCAGAAGCCCCAGCATTGCATTGGCTCTGATTGGTTTGTATGCTCACCCTTGAATTAGTCACCGTGGCTGGAGGTGAAGGTGGTGAGTCAAAGAGTGAATTAATCCAGAGCCCATTCCTGAAGCTATGGGTGGTACAGTGCCATCAAACCACCCAGGGGATGGGGAAGGAGTAGTGTCCCAAGGCGAATTTGGGCTTTGGTTTGAGAAAGGGCAGTGAGTTGGGCAGCCACCAGCAATATCCCCCATACCATCACCTGCAGCAGAGAATAATTCTCATCAGTCACTCATTGGTTGTGGGCTGCCCTAGGCATGTGTAATCTCTCAGGGGAGGCAGCTGTCATTCGCCAAGGGTGATGCTCCAGAGCTGGGGGCAGCTAAGAGCCATTAACAGCTAAAACTCATAGCAGCAAAGAGGATTTGGGCAGAGCATCCCCTACAGGCTCCTTGCCTTGCCTTCAGACTGGACCCTTAGTCCTGTTTCCTTGGCAATGACCTGACTCCCTCAGTGACCCCCTAGCTGAAATCACCTTCATACTCCTCTGGCTGTTTATAAATACCTCTCCAAGCTTGGCAGACTCTAAGGGCCTCCTACCTTTGACATTTCCCCTAAGGTGGCCCATGCTTCCACCTGCTCCCTGGAGCAAGAACCAACCAGAGAGAGCTGCGCTGTACTGGGACGGCCCCTGCTGCTGGAGCAATGTTCATAAGGGGCTGCCACTGAGGAGGGCACAGTCTCTGGCCTCCTGGTTTCCTCTGCCCCTCTCCTTTCTAGTCTGACCTTCATCTGCTTCAGCACTGGGCTTCCTAGGATATCTCCTACCCACTTCTAGTAGATACAGTTGAGTCTACACCCAAGATGGTCAATTCTGTCGGCCCTTCTGGTTCCCCAGCCCTGGATTCTTCGTTAGGCAGCTGATCCCCCTGTCAAGAGAAGTTAAAGTTAACTCTCTTGCCAGGTATCAGCTGCTTCTGAAGGGCTTATACTCTGCCTTGTTTGGGGACTTTGCTTGTCTTGGTTTTAAGGGTGGCCACCCTATATAAACTTAAAGGACAGACGACAGATGTTTGTAGACATATGACAAAGGGTTAACACTGTAATATACAAAAAGGTTCTACAAATCAATAACAAAATATATGAATGCTGCAATTAAAAAATTGGTCAAAGGGGGCGCCTGGGTGGCTCAGTTGGTTGAGCGACTGCCTTTGGCTCAGGTCATGATCCTGGAGTCCCGGGATCGAGTCCCGCATTGGGCTCCCTGCTCGGCGGGGAGTCTGCTTCTCCCTCTGACCCTCCTCCCTCTCATGCTCTCTGTCTCTCATTCTCTCTCTCTCAAATAAATAAATAAAATCTTTAAAAAAAATTGGTCAAAGGGCTTGAACAGGCAATATTACAAAAGAGGAAGTAGAAATAGTCAATATGCATATGAGAAGGTGCTTGACCTCACTGGAAATCAAAGAAACTCAAATTAAAGCAGTGATGAGGGATCATTTTTTCCTTTTTCCAATTGGCAAATATCCCAATAAAGGTGTGGAGAAATGACCACCTTCTTGCCCTGTTGATGGGACAACGGGAGTAGATTCCCATTGGCTGGAAGGCAACAATTTCTGGAAGGCAATTTAGATGCCCTTGGCAAGCCTTAAAAATGTTCATAACCTTAGAACTCACAATTAGACTTCTTGGAATTTATCCTAAGGAAACACTGGAGGATATGCCCAAGAATGTGTGTGCAGTGATATTTATCTCATGCTATTCGTTCAATCAGTGATGGTTCATTCATATAATGGAATCTTATGCAGCCATTAAAAATGGTGGACATCTGTATCCACTGACATCAAAAGAGCCCCATTATCCATTACATTAAAAAAGTTACAAAATATCATGTAGAATATGCTTTATGCTGAATTTTACATAGGCCCAAGAAGGTGTCTGAAAGAGTGTTCACCAGTTACTGGGTAGTGGGAATAGTGGGTTCTCTGGTTTGTGCCTTTGGGTGACCAGTGCCACATGACCCTCTGGGCTTGCCACTCACCCCTCTTCTCGTTCTGGTGGCATTGACTCACCCTAAGGTCTGAATGACTAGCTATGCTCCTTGTATAAGCTCAAGGGGATTGACCATGGGGACCCAAACCAACGTGGATTATTCTGGAGCTCCTGAGAAACACCGTTACATAACAAAACTTACTGGTATAAAACAACCATTTTGTAACAGATTCTGTTAGGAATTTGGAGAGTGCACAAGCGGAATGGCTTATCTGTGCTCGCACAAAGTGTGGGCCCTCAGCCAGTAAGTTGTAGGTGACTTGCACGACTGGCATCCTCTGGAGAGTTCTTCACTTACAGGTCTGACACCTGCGATGACTTGAAGGCTGGTCTTAGCTGGAACTGTTGACTGCTCATGGACTGCATGTGGCCTGGGCTTCTCACAGCATGGTAGCCCGGTTCCAAGGGGAAATGTCTTCAAGAGGGGAGAATCTAGAGAGCATTTCATGAGATGAAGGCAAAAGCTACAAAGCTGCTTCTGACTTAGCCTCAGAAACCATATTGGCATCATTTTCCCTCACATTCTATTGGTTACAAGTGAGTCATTAAAGCCAGCTCAGAACCATAGAGGAGGGACATTAGACTCCACCCCTTGATGGGAAAATGCAAGGTCACATTGCAGAAGAGCGTGTGAGATGGGAGATATTGTGGCCTCCTATGGAAAAGACAATCTGCCATAGATAGTCTTTCTTCTCTGCTGGATTCAAAGCTCAGAGATGTGAGGTTTGGAAGAGCTGCAGCCACCTTGGAACCATAAAGAGGAAGCTTGTGCATAAAGGCAGCTTGGAGGAGAGCCAAGGGATGTGGAAGAGTGAGAATGGGGGGCACGGGGGGAAGGTCCAGAGGGCATCATTTGAAGCCAGCCCCACCCCTGACTGCTCAGTCCTGGGAGCCAATAATCCCCTTCTGCTTAAGCCAGTTTGAGCGGGGTTTTCTATCTCATGTAGAAGAAATAATCCTAATCAATACAAGGAGATTTTACTAGAACCTTTCCCCCCCTTTTTTATACTTTTCCATATTGCTTGAATTTTCTATGGTGAGTCTGTCACATTTTCAGTGTTTTAAACTTTTTTTTTTTAAAGATTTTATTTATTTGAGAGAGAGAGAATGAGAGACAGCATGAGAAGGAGGAAGGTCAGAGGGAGAAGCAGACTCCCCGCCGAGCAGGGAGCCCGATGCGGGATTCGATCCCGGGACTCCAGGATCATGACCCGAGCCGAAGGCAGTCGCTTAACCAACTGAGCCACCCAGGTGCCCCAGTGTTTTAAACTTTTTAAACTAAGCAGCCATCTGTGAGTAGTCACCAATGGCAATAACCGTGACGTTAGTAACCTCACATTTTGATCGATCTGAAGGCTAAAGTCCTTTGCCTACTATTATCTTTTGTTTGTCAGAATGCAGTATCCACACTCCCATCCCAGCATCCGTCACTAAGTTTTCTTTAAGCTTCAGGTACCTTCTAGTTACTCCGTTTAATACACAGTTAGCTTGTGGGAAGGAGTCTGGCACAGCATCGTTCCTGGCCCCCAGAGGTCCTTGGTCTAGGCAAGACACAGATCTTTCTGATCAAGGGCCATAGGTGTTAGAATGGATGTATCATGTGCCGTGGGAGTTATGGAGAAAGAAAAATTCTCACTAAAATGGAGATGAAGGGGGCATTCCAGGTAGAGGGACCAGCTTGAGCAAAGGCCTGAAGTGAGACCACATGGGATGTATGGTTAACATAATACAAAACAAGTGATTGCAAAATAGGGAGCGATAGGTTGGAGCCTAAGCTGGGGAGGGCCTTGAATGCGAGGATAAGGAATTTGGGCTTCGACGTGAGATCATGGGGAGCCACTGGAAGGATGCAAACAGAGAGGTGTTGTGATCAGATTTTGAGATTGGAAGGTATTTCTGACGATGGTGTGGATAATGGACGGGAGAGTCGCGAGACCACGTAAGCAGCTACTGCAACAGTCCAAGCCATCAATAGTGAGGGCCTAAGTTGCCTTGCATTCGTGTAGCTACTCTGTCCGAGCCCTACCCAACAACAGGCTTTCCTTGCTGTTTAGGTCCAGGGCCCATGCTTGAGGAGAGAGGTCAGTCACTCTGGTGTTCTCCAGAGCTATGCCCCACCCTTGGCCAGAGACCTTGTCCTGCCAGAGCTCCTTTCCTTGGTTTCCCCACTATGCCCAGATCCTGGCTCTAGTTAGGGTATGTCACAGACAGGGCGTGTCTATATCTACCCTCATTCAATCCACTTGACTGTGGAATACCCAGATTGGAAGCAAATCTTCAAATAATAACTTTAAAAAAATAGTAAATCAAGACCAGCCATCACGTACTGCAAGACAGTATATACACCTGACGTGGATTAGCCCGTGTAATACTCTCAGCAAGCCCGTGAGGCCAATTCCAGATGACAGATGAGAAAACTGAGTCTCTGAGTCATTACTGCAAAAGCTGCTCGCTCTGGAGGCTCCCACACAAAGTTGGCCTCCCACTGGGCATCGCCTGAAGATTCCACCCCCAGCTGCTAGGAGGTCCTCGGTCTTCACAGCTGGAATGCAGTGGCCTGCCTTCTACGGCTGCTCATCTGTCCAAACTCAGCAAGGAGGTTCCCTGTTCTAGGAAGTCCCCAAATTCTACTGCTCCCCCAGCCCCAGCGGGGGGCCGGCTTCCTACTTCCTGCTCTCCCTGCCCAGCATTCATCTCACTGCCCTGTCATGGCAACTCCACTGTACTAGAGGCCTGCTTCCCGAGGTCAGGCAGGCAGCTCTCCCTAACCCTGGGGCCGCGGCGCCAGCACAGAGCAGGCTGGCAATAAAAGGTCAGATGTTGTGCTGAGGGGTGGGAGCCTCCCTGCTTCCCCGCCGGCGGCTGCGGGACCTCTGGGTTCTCCAGAGGGATGGGCTACCTCCCCGGACTCTCCCCTGAAACGTGCCTCGGAAACCGCCTGGAGGTCGGAGGAGGGTCTGCCCCAAGCTCTTTGTCTCCCATCATGCACCACCGCCTCCCCACCCTCTGCCTTCGCTTTTCCAAATAAAGATCCAGTTTCAAAGGCTGATCATCTCTGAATGAGGAGAGCCAGGTCCTAGTGCAGTCTCCCAGACCAGGGTGCCCACCCTGGAAAGAATGAGGAGAGGAAGACGGGGAGGGCGGACAAAGCCAGTGAGCCGGCTGCCCTCGCTGCAGTCGGGACACTTGGAGATGGGGGAGTCGGCGCGGCCTCAGCAGACAGAATGGAGCAGTTGTGGTCGGTGGTGGCCCGTGGCACTTAGGCGCGATAGCTGATCTAGTCCCTGGTCTCGTTCTCTGGGAAGCTTTTTGCAGCATTTTAGCACGGAAAAGTGCTGCCTTTCTCTCTTTTGTGGCTCGAGCTGCTATTTAAGAAACAAAAAATAATCGATATGCCTTCTCTGCCTTTCAGTCTTTTCCACCCAAAAGGTGTTTCTTTGGGGAAGGGGAGGGGGGTGGTGAGGAGCGTTTTTGTCATTCATAAGCTGTGGTGACAAATCCTTGACATCATTCGCGGTTCCTATCGATCAGCTCCATCCGCGGCACCAGAGGACAAATAGAAATCATTTGTCTGTCTTGGCTCCCAAACAGCCCAAGACAAAGGGCTCGGCTGGCAATCAGCAGCTGGAGGTATTAGCAGTGGGTCAAGTTCGGAGGTCAGAGGTCAAACAGGTTGTCATCAGTTTCTCACAGCTATCAGAGCAAGGGCAGGGGAGGGGGCGAGTAAAATCCACCACCAACACAGCTGGTTCTTATTAGCCAAATCCTGCCTGCCTGTAAAGAGAGATGGGCCAGCCGGGTCCACACCCACCCCAGGGACACCCTGGGGTGCCGGGTTTCATGGGATGGCGGCGGGGCTGGGGGTGGCAAGGGGCCAGGAAGAAAAGAAGCAAGATGTGAGCTCTGCCTGCCACTATTCATCCTTCCCTTTCCCAGGGGGAGCCCTGAGTTATTCTGTCCTGGGCCCTGGAAGAGAATGAGAGAGAGAGAGACAGAGACAGACAGACCTTGGGTTTCCTTGGGAGTCTGAGCAAGCAAGTTAATCCTATAAAATTGGAAGTGGCTTAGATGGTCTGGGAAACACGGATGCAGCCAAGGGACAGTTGAGTCATTTTAAGTCCCTGATTACACACCACCTGTTTTGGTTTCTGCTCCCACCCTTGGAAGGAAGAGCCCCAACTCTTAGGGCAATTAATCTAGAGAAAGATATATATGGTAAGAGGAGGGTAGCAGATCCAGCCCCAACCCCAGCAGATCCAGCCCGCGGGGACACACATAGGAGGTGACTCGGGAATGCAGAAGCATGACATAGGGTGGCAGCTAAACACCCTTTTCATTGAGCACTTAGCACCAAGGCTCTGGGCCCACTGCAGGGGTGATCTTACTTAGCACCAAGAGAGCCCTGTGAGGGCTTATTGGTCCCATTGTACAAAGGGGGAGACTGAGCCTCAGCGAGATGAGATCACCAGTATCGTTGATGCCATAAGGGATCCCAGCACATATCTGAGAAGTGGACCTCCATGGAATAAAGGAAGGGGGGGGCCTTTGAGTGGGGGAACATTCTTCAGGGCATGTAAGTCCGCCTGATGGGAACACGGTGAAAGCTGCGGGTTGCTGATCCTACCAACGCTCTCGTGGCGTGTCCCAAACCCCTGGGGCCTGTGCTGTCTTTAGAAGGGGAAAGCACCCAGAGCTGGAACTTGCAGCTCCAAAGAGAATCCCCACTTGGAGAGAAAGGGGACTCAGGAGCTGTGGCGCTGGTCCAGACTGAATAGCAGGGCTTGACCACACTCACCAGGTGCTAAATCCGGCTCTCAGGAGCCACCCGTCCCTTCCAGTCACGTAACAAGTGTGGCGGCTTCTCTTCGGTTGCACAGAGTGACAGAGAGACAGGAGGGGGCAGGTGTCATGCACGTCCGAAGACAGGAGTGACTTGCCGCTCAGAGGTCTCTGCCAGAGCAGGGACCCTGCCCAAGTCCAGGGGCCTCCAAGGGACCTAGGGACATGCTCTGGTGGAGCCAAGGAGGGAATTCTCTGATGCACCTGTTACTTGTTCCAGCTCTCTAAGGGACCTTTTAATGTGTGGGAGAGAAAGAAAGGTAAAAGGGTAGTAGGGTTGGGTAGATTGGAAAGTTTGAAAGAAACCTCAATGATCCATGGGGGAAATGTCCTTCTGAAACAGGAGCCCTTAAAAAGAACTTAGGGCTCCTGGTGCCTGGGTGGCTCAGTCGGTTGAGCATCTGACTCTTGATTCCGGCTCAGGTCATGATCTCAGGGTCATGGGCTCAAGCCCTGTGTCAGGCTCCCCACTCAGCATGGAGTCTGCTTGTCCTGCTGCTCCTTGCCCCACCCACCATGCTCTTGCTTTCTCTCTCTCAAATAAATAAATAAAATCTTAAAAAAAAAAAAAAAAGCACTAAGGGCTCCGGCTATAAAATATACATGTGTGTGCAAAACTGGTGAAATCTGAAGAGGGTCAATGGATCGTAAGAGTGACAATTTCCTGGTTGGGATATGGTGCTATATATATTAGTAAGATATTACCGCTGGGGAAACTGGATGAAAGGTACATAAGACTGCTCAGTATTATTTCCTACAGTTGCATGTCAGTCTACAATTATCCCAAAAGAAAAAAAAAGTATAAAAAGGGAAAAAAATGGTATGAGCCTTCTGTTCCTTTAACAGAGTTCTATTCTCTGCTGTTTGATGGCAACAGGGAAAAGCGTAGGCAGAAGAGAAGCCTACGTCCAGAAGCTCTCTCTATATAGAAGACAGATAAGAATGATCCACCTTATATTTAATCACACATCATTATCCCATTTTTGAGGGGGAAACTGAGGCTCAGGGCAATGTGTTCATTGGCCTGCAGTCACAGTGGCTGAGCTGACATCCCATTTCCGGTTGGTTGACTCTAAAGTCTACCTTTTTCCACCATACCGAGTCGGTGGTGTTCCTATTTCCAGAGCCCCATAAAGTGTGCTCTCCAAAGGTAGACTTAGCCCAGGAAGCAAAATGTGGCAATACCACCAAGTACCCATTAAGCACTTTGCCACCAAGACTATGGAGTTAAAAAAACAAACAAAAACAGGGGCCCTGTCCCCCTGTCCTCAAGAATCTGACTCTGTGGAGACCAACACACGTAGGGATGAGCTGGACTTGCATAAGAGTGACACAGGGGTCAGAGAAGGGGAGCTCTGTGGGGGGCGGGCGGGGATGGAGGGCCTCTCAGAAAGAGGCATCTGGGTCTCTTTACCCCCAGTTTCTTTTTTATTGTGGTAAAATACACATAACACAAAATTTGTCTTAATAATGTGTTTCAGTGTACAGCTCAGTGGTATTAAGGACAGTGATGTCATTGTGTGACCATCTCTGGAACTCTTTGCATCTTGCAAAACGGAACCCCTGCACCTATCAAACAAAGATTCCTCCTCTGCCCTCCTCCCGGCCCCTGGCAACCACCCTCTACTTTCTGTCTCTAGGACTTTGACGACTGGAAGTACTTCCTATACAGTATATGTTGTCTTTTTGTGACTGCCTTATTGCACTCAGCATAACGGCCTCAGGTTCATCCGTGTTGTAGCACGTGTCCATATTTCCTTCGTTTTTAAGGCTGAAGGATATTCCCTTGTATGGGCGTACCACATTTTGCTTCTCTCTTCATCTGTTGACAGACAACATGGGTTACTTCCACGTTTTTAGCGATTGTGAAATATCCTGCTATGAGTGAGCATGGGTGTGCAAGTATCTCTTTGAGACCCTACTTTCAATTTTTGGATGATATATCCAGAAGTGAAATTGCTGGATCCTAGGGTAATTCTGTTTTTAATTTTTTGAGGAAATAGGGCACCTATGTCTTAAAGATCATAAGGTTTTGGTTTTTAGGGTTTTTTTTTTTTGGCTTGTTCTTTAAAATAAGTAATATATGTACATATGATCTATAATTCAAAAGGCCCAGAAAGATATACAGTGAAAAATCTCCCTCCCACCCCCATCTCCTGGTCACCCAGCCCTCCTGCCTGGAGGCAACCAATGTGAGCAGCTTCTTGGTTATTCCTCAAGAGAGACTTCAGGTGTGTACAAATGAATATGTCTGTCTATGAGGAGGGTTTTGATGTGTAGAAAAGAAAGAAAGGGCACCAGGTAGGATAGAATATGGGAGAAACTCAAGCTTGTACTCTTAAATTTTCTGTTTGTTTTAGGGTTATCTCTAATAAACAGCATATAATTGTAGTTTTCATTCAATCTTTAGGTCTTTGTTTTTTGATAAGGAGGCTTTACCATTTACATGTTTTTTATTTTGGGGGTTGTTTGGTTTGGTTTGGTTTTTTTGGGGGGATTGTTTATTGTTTTTTGTTTTGGATTTTTTTTTCAACTGATCTGGTCTTCTTGATAGACAGAAGGGAAAGAATTCCTTTGGCAAAAACAAATGTCTCTTGGTTTTTACCTCCTGGTTAGTTTTTATTCTTCCTTTCAAAGATTCTGATCTAATCCCCACTGCCCCTTTTACCTTTCTTCCCTAGTGTTTTGGAGGATGTATTTATTCCATCGCTGGTAAAATTTTGTTCAAAAAGTGTTAACTGGCAATCATTTCATATTTTTATTTTGAGATCCTTAAACAATGAAGAACTATATGAAGATTACTATAACCAACGCGCATGCTCCTGCTATCCATCACTAGCATGCCATTTATCCACGTATTGCCTCTCAGCTCCAAATCTACCATTTTTTGTCCTGCTTTGTGATCCTGGAGCTGGACCCTGTACGTAGAGAAGTCTCTTATCAACTGGCACGGTGCTCAGCTTTGTGAGGAGAGGGCATGAAGGCTACTGCATGGCATGGTGGGGGAAGGGGTGGGGGGCTTCTCTTCCTGGTTCCTGTGTGCAATTCTCGCTCCCAACTGCCAACAGCAAATGGGAGACCCATGGCGCTCACCCTCCCGTGAGTTACCCTGGCACCCTGTGGCCAGGTGCCAGCCAGCCATAGCCTGCCCTCTGTTGTCCAGCTCTGGTTAAAGCATGGCAGTGACCTTCTCCAGAGGGTCCACAGCCGCACCTTCTCTCAGGCCTATTGGGGGGCCCTTTTCCAAGTATGTTTCCAAGCTCTCTCTTAGCCCTAGACATAGTAGCTGCTCCCCATGTTTGTTCCTTTAGGGGTCTCATTTACTCCTCTTAGAACTTAACCACCTTTCACTGATTAATTTTTTTATATTAAATTTTCCCTGTGTAGTTCCTGTCTCCTGATTGGACCCTGACTGATACATTTAATATTTTTGTCATATTTGCTTGCTTTTATTTTAAGTAAATGACCCACTACCACTACAGGTGTAAAGTCCCCTCTAATGGCCATTTTTGGTTCTATCTATACCCTTTCTCCAAGAAGGAACCATTATTCTGAGTCTGGGATAACTCCTCCCATTAAAAAAATGTTTATATACATTCATATGTACTCATAAATGCAGATAAGTGATATACTTTCCATATCATTCTGAATCTTGTTTCTATCCACCCAATAGTACATTATTTAAAACTATCCATGTGCATATGTGTAGACTGAATTCATTCTTCTTAAACTGTTGTGTAATATCCCATCACAAAACGTATGTCATTAGTTCATTCCCTTATAGATATTTTTTTTATATTGTGTCCAATATTTGGCCCCTTGTAAACAGTAATGTAGTATACATCCTGTGTATACGTATGTCAGAATTTCTCCAGGGGACATACCTGGAAATTGAATTTTCTGAATAGGTCATAGAGTAGGTACAATTTTCAATGTTACTAGACATTACTTGTTTGCTCTCTTTGGCAATATTCACACTTCCACCAGCCATGTAAACAGCATTGTTTTCCTCACATCCTCCCCAACACTTTGTATTATTAGGCTTCTTAATTTTTCCCAATGCAATGGGTGAAAAATGGTATATCAGTTTTCTTTTCATGGCTTTAATGGCCGTTTGAAGATCCTCTTCTGTGAACTGTTTATACTGTTTCTTGCTGTTCTGTTAGGTTCTTTGTCTCTCTCTTACAGAATATAGGAGCTCTTTATACATTCTGATGGATACATTGTATATTGCAAATATCTCCTAGTAAATTGCCTGCTTTCTTGCTTATGGTATATTTTGCCCTAGGTAAGATGTAATTTAATACAATTAAATCTATGTTTTATTTTATAGATTATTCTTATTGTGTCTTTCTGGTTTGAGAAATCTATCCTAAGTTATGACAATATTTTTCTCTAATTTTTTTTCCATTTGGGTCACTCAAACATCTACATTTTCATGTTGTGAATGATATATCACTGCTCTATTATTAAATAGTCTTTCTTTCCCCTAATGATTAGTGGTGATATCTCTAACATAGGCCATGTTCCCATATATAGATATGAATATGTTCCTGGGCTCTCTCTTCTGTTTTATTGGTTGATTTATCTATGCCTGTGTTAATTAGGATTAAAAAAAAAAAACCAAGCTGCTGTAACAGGAGTTCCAACAAAGACTTCAAGAACAAAGTTTCTATTTTATGCACATAATAGAAGAAGGTGTGAGCTCTGCTCCACGGAGCCATTCAGGAACTCATGCTTATCCATCTTGGGGCTTAGTCATTCCCTGTCGAAATCTGGGTCACTGCCACATTTGGGTTCCAGTCTGGAGGAAGGGCAGAGAAAGAACACGGAGCAAACACTCCTGCTGCTTTAAGAATCCTAGTCCAGAAGGGGGACTTATCACTTCTGCTCATGTTCCATTGGTGACAACATATTCTCATAGCTTCACCTAACTGCAAAGAGGGCTGGAGGGTGTTCAGTGCCCAGCTGGGCTGCCACGCGACTGACTACCGCTCTATTACCATGCAAAAAGGGGAAGTTCAATTTTGGTGGACAGCTAACCTCTCCATCACAAACCCTGGCCAGTGTCACACTTTTTTTTTAATTACTATCCTCACTTGTTAGCTAGCTCCCTTCATGTTGGCAAATGGCTATCATGACTCCAAGTGTCCTGTCCTTATACACTGTTCATTAGTTATCTATTGCTGCATTATAAATGACCCCAAAACTTGATGGCTCAAACAATAAACTTACAAGTGAAGATAGCAGAGCAGAAAGATGACATCACTGAGCCTTTGAATTAACTAATCCCACATCAGAACATCTTGTTGTAGGGATAATAAATGCCCTTCATAGTTTAGGATAATTTGAGCTGGGTTTTTTGTTACTTAATAGCTGAAAGCAACCTACCTGGTACATATTTTTAAATACATGCCATCTCAGGATGGACTAAATTATGCTTCTGTAATAACCAGCAAAAATCCCAGCAGTTGGGGCGCCTGGGTGGCTCAGTCGGTTAAGCGGCTGCCTTCAGCTCAGGTCATGATCCCGGGGTCCTGGGATCGAGCCCCACATCAGGCTCCCTGCTCGGCAGGGAGCCTGCTTCTCCCTCTCCCTCTGCCTGCCTCTCTGCCTACTTGTTCTCTCTCTCTCTATCTCTCTGTCAAATAAATAAATAAAATCTTAAAAAAAAAAATCCCAGCAATTGAAAGTAATAAAGGCTTACTTCTCTCTCATACTGCTGGTCCATCACAGGTTGGCTAGGGTCTCTGGCCTCTGCCATGCTTGTTGTAGGCCACCAGCTAGTGGAACAGCTGATACCTGAAGTGTCGACAGTTGCAATAAATAGTAGAGAAAGAGACCCCTGGATGGTCTTATGCCAAAAATTAAATGTTCCCTCCTGGAAGTGACCAAACCACTTTAGCTCACAATTCATTGGCCCTATGTAACCAAAAGAGACCAGGAAGCAGTCTGTCATATGCCAAAGCACTAGAAGT
>NC_138383.1:31043552-31057761 GCF_054177405.1 Leptonychotes weddellii
AACCACTGAGCCACCCAGGCGCCCCGTCAGGTAGGCATTTGACTCTTGGTTTCGGCTCAGGCTGTGATCTCAGGTTCGTGAGATTGAGCACCGAGTCCCTGAGCTCAGCGCCGAGTGTGCTTAAGACTCTCTCTCCCTGGGGCGCCTGGGTGGCTCAGTCGGTTAAGGGTCTGCCTTCGGCTCAGGTCATGATCCCAGGGCCCTGTGTCGGGCTCCCTGCTGCTCAGCAGAGAGCCTGCTTCTCCCTCTGCCTGCTCCCCCTGCTTGTGCTCTCCCTCTCTCTGTCAAATAAATAAATAAAATCTTAAAAAAATTTAAAAAAAAGCCTCTTTCTCCCTCTCCCTCTGCCCCTCCCCCTCTCAAATAAATAAGTGAATCTTAAAAAAAATACAGTGGGTACATTTTGGTCTATCAGTGTATATCAATACTATTAAAAGGATTATTTAAAGATCAGTAAAACTGGAAAGGTGAAAAAGTTGCCCAGGAGAAGAGCATTCCAAGCTTAGGGAAGGGAATGTGTGAAGACCTTAGGAGAGAAAGGAGCGGGGCTCTGAAGGCATTGAGAGCCCAAAGCTGCCGCCTGGCTGGAGCCAGAGAGAGGTGGAAGCAGGCAGGCTGTGGTAGTGGGGAGGTAGGCAGGGCCAAGTCATAAGTAAATAATATAGGAATGAACATAAATGAATAATAACCGAGTTACTACAAAAACCAATTACTACCTGTGGGCTGCTACCCCCCACCCCTCTTCCCAAAAATTCCAGCGCAACATAGACTTCATCCGGAGCTGCTCTGGGGTCAGAAAGACAACTCGGGAGGCCAGCACCCCACATTCCCTGATTCCCAGGGGCCATACTGGATTCCTTGGCCCTGGCCTCAGCCGGGCTGCTTCACCCAGGGGCTGATAGCGTCAAGGCTCGGGGCAAGAAGACCTGCCTCCTAACAGGTGTGCACAGGTGCGAGCACCCCGCCTCTGGCTGCTTCTGTGGGTTGTCAGCGACTTGGGGCGCTGGTAAGTGAAGGTCCAGTGAGGTGGTGCGGAGCGCTCCTGGCTGCCGCGTGTCCACGCCTGGGTGGGAATCCCGCCGCTCTGTTGGCGGTCCCTGGGCCAGCTGCGACTGTGGGGGCCTCCGTGTGTGCACCCGTGAAAATGGAGAGGACCCCTCGAGCCAGCTCGAGGGGGGAGGGGTGGTGCTAAGTATGAGAATAACTCCTTTTAAGCACCTGGCATTGAGCCTGGCACATAATAGGCCCTGGATAAACGTGCGTGTTATTTCTACCCTACTACCGGGGCTGGGTAAACGGTAACCAGGACAGGACAGGGTCGGTAGCCGCTGGTTAGGGGCCTCCGCGGGGGTGTCCCTCCCCCCTCGCCCCGCGTCCGCATCCGTCCGGCCTGGCCAAGGGCAGCGCCAAGGGCGGCCGCCCAGGGAGCAGCTTCCCCGGGCGGAGAGCGCCACCCCCACCCCTGCGGCGCGGATCCTCCCGAGCATCCAACTTCATTTCCACTTCAATTTTATCAGCGGCCGGGGAGCCGGCCAGGAGATAGGAGACCGGCCCCGACACGAATTAGCCCGGAGATTGCCCGATAGGCTCGGCCCGGCTCTGGTGCCCGCGCGCTCGCCTCCCTCGCGGTCCTTTGTGTCCGCCTGCCCTCGCCGGCCTCGCCGCCCTCCGCTCCCGCTGCGCCGCCGGCCGCGGGTTTGTTTGCATTTGGCCGCGTCTTCCAGACCCAGGCGGGCGGCGACGCGGGCTCCCACCCCCGCAGGGCCAGGCAAGGTCACCCTGGAGCCGCGCTGCTGCTGTCCCCGCAGCCCCTCTCCCCCTCCCGGAGAACCTGGCCCTGTGCGGGGCCTCATACACGCCAGCCCATTTAATCTTCCCAAGAACCCAGAGCAGCGAGGAGCAGAGAAAAGGAAACTGAGGCTCAGAGAGGCAAGGATACTAGCCCAAGGTCACGCTGCGCGTAAGTGGTCTGGCCAGGGTTTGGACTCAGATCTGTCCATCCCAAGAGCCTTGGTGAGGGGTGGGTCAGGCATATTTACACAGTGGCTATTTTCTACTACAAAAGTCCCGGGAATTAGTTATTTCCCAAATTTATTGCAAGAGAGGAGGCCATGTGAGATGGGGTGGAGGGCAGTGGAGGCCCTCAGTTTCCAAAGGGGATAGGGTAATGACTTCCTCTTACTCCTTCTGCCCCCACGTGCCCCCCCCCCAAGATCCCTCCCCACTTTCCCCTAGGGTTCCCACCCTTACTCCAGGCTTGACCCAGAGAAAACACTTTCCTGTGTTCCATTCAGCTAGACTAAGGGCAGAGGCCCAGGAACTGGCTCTGGGACCCAGGAGGTCTCTCCCTAGCCCCTTCCCGAGGCCAGCGGGAGGGGAGGCTAGCCCTGCCCTGCTCCCCACCTCCATTTCCGGGGTGCTGCTGGGGAAAATTTATGTCCCTCTCAGGTTTGGGAACCAATCCCACACTAAAAAGAAAGAAGAAAGAGAGAAAGAAATGATTTTAATTTTTTTTAGGTGCAGAAATGAAGCAGAAGTGAGTAAATTTTAATGAAACGGTGCAAAAATGACATCATTTACTCAGAAATCATTAATTTGTCAGCATTAATATTTCAGCTACAACATTGCCTGTCATTTTGTGCCTGCAATGACTGATAAATCTATAAAAGCGTGCTGCTAATTTACTGAATATTTATGTGCAGTGTCATTTGCAGAGTAAGAATGGAATTTATTTCGTGCCGAGTTCTGCGGGAGAACATTCCCCACAAACCTTCACCCTGGTGGGTGGGGGAGGGCAGGGGGAGACTCCAAACTTCCTGGAAAACTGGTAATGGGATGGGGACAAAGGGGGCCCCAGGGCTCAGTCCCCCAGCTCCAGCACAGGAACGTTATAGGGACCACCTAACCTTTGCTGGTGCCAAGACTCTGGTAATGCCTTTCCCTCCCCCATCTTGGCAATGTCCAAGGAATCCAGTATGGCCACTGGGAATCAAATTTGTCCAAATTTGACCTCTCCTTCCCAGTCCTCTTCTGGGATGTTTCTGGATTCCGCTGCCCCTACACTGCAGTGGGGTGCGGAGGGCCCTTGGTAGGGGGGATGGCAGGGCAGGTGGGCTCCAGGTCCTGGGTGAGTTATCAGAAGAAGGGATCGGAGAAGAGGTTAAGTGCTGGATGTGGGAGTCAGGCAGCCACTTCTGGCTCTGTGAATGGTCTCAGAAATCTGGGTCTCAGTGTCCTCATCTGGAAAATGGGGATACTACCAGTGTGCATGTAAAGCTACTAGCCGAGGACTCGGGGAAGCATCAGCAGCTGCCATTGTTGAAGGAAGCCACAGTCCCTGCTCCCGAAGAGCCTCTTTCCCCAGATGGGAAGTAGGAAGCCCTGGGACCCCATCCCCACAGCCCTGAGAGGAACACAGTCCTGACAGGTCTCCAAGCTTCCCCACATGGTTCTGCCTCCCCAGCCTCACAGGAGAGCCCATCTCCTTTCCCCATGCCCTCCTCATTTCTACATGCTTGAATGACCAAAATTCTGGAGTATCTGTCCAGAAGCAGCTTCCGGAAGCCCCCAGATGGTGTTTTCCTGCCCCTGGGAGCTCTTTGGTGGGGGCGGGGGGAGAGCTGTCCTTTGAAATGCCTCCATTTTACAGAGAGCAAAATGGAGGCTCTGAGAGGGCCACCAGAGCCTGACGACCCTTGCCCCCATGTTCCCATCCCCCATCCCAACAAGAGCACAAATCACGAGACTTTGGTTTTGCGCAATTTTGCTCAATTTCCTGCCTGAATGGCACAGGGCCTGACCCTCTGCAGGTGCTCAGGAAATGTTTGTGGAATCAATAAAGTACAGCTAAATCTCCCATCTTCTGAGAGCTCTTTGTCCCCTCCCTCCCTCCTGCTCCCCACACTCTGTCAGGGGCCAACTCCTGCATCCTTCTCCATAAAGTCTCTCAGACTGTTCCTTTTACTTCTTTGCCTCCGCCAGCGTTCCAGTAGAGTCCCTCATTAATGCTTACTTGGACCACTGCAGTAGTCTGCTCACAGATCTCCCTGCCTCCATTTCCCCCTCTGATGCTGTCAGCACAGAGCTGCTAGAGCTTTCTACGGAGCTGCCCTGAGAGTGCCACTCTCCAGCTCCCGTGGCTCCCTGCTGCTGGGGTGGGGGAAATGGCATCAAGCGCAGCTCCGAGTCCATCTGGGGTGGGAGAACCTGTCAGCTAGCGGAGGGAAGTGCTGCCCATTGTCTGAATCCAGGGGAGGACATTGGACTGCCGTCAGGGGACCTCGGCTCTCATCCTCACAGTTGGGCACTGTGTGGCCTTGACTCTGCCATCCTCTGTCTATGAACTGGGCTGGTCCAGCTCTCTTCAGTCCAGACTGAGTCTGTCGTGTTCACGGCTACATCCTGGCACCAAGTATAGTTGCCAGGCATACAGTAGATGCTCAGGAAATACTCATTGAATGACCTTTATGCCAGGTTTCCAAGGTTCTGAGCATCAGTATTGTCCAGGCAGGCCTTTGGGTGCTCACCCAGGGATAGGCAGAGGGGAATGTTATGATACTAACATTAAGGAGTAACACCCTTTCATGCATGTGTTGTTATTTAACCCTTACAGCTGCCCTGTGAGCAGACTTTCTTGTGCCCATTTCACAGATAAGGAAGGTGAGGCTAGAAGACTAAGTTACCTGCTCAGGCCTCACACCCCAGCTCTTGGCTCCAAATCCAGTGCTCTTTCTGCCTTCTTAGAATAACCCCCAAGGTGTCTGTGGCCCAGGAGGCCCCTGTGACCCTCTCCAGGCTCATTCCCTGCTGAGCTGGAGCCACACTGACCTTCTGGCTGCTTCCTGGACACTCTAAGCTCATTCTTACCTCTGGGCCTTTAAACTTGCCATTCTCTTGGCCTGGAAAGTTCATCCTCATCATCCAGGTCTCAGCAGTAATGTCACCTTCTCACAGAGGCCTTCCTTGCCCACCCAAACTAAAATAGGCTTTTTATTTTCCTCCTACACCACATGAAATAGCCTTCTACATCTGTGTGTTCCATGATGGCAGGAACCTTGCCGCCCTGCAGGCCCAGCGCCCGGCTAGGAGCAGCCGGTGGTAAGATAGATCTATGCTTTGTTGCGCTGCCCAGATGTGTTAGAAAGTGAAACTGTGAACTCTCATCTTCTAGGAGGAGAGGTGGGGGCTCTGGGGCCGGTGAAGAGGTAAGGGTGTTTGGGGGCAGGGGTATGGCAGGGAGGGGACACCTGAAATAGAAGGTGCAGCCTGCTACCAGAAGCTGGATCCAAGAGAGGCTGAAGCAAGGAGGTGCCCCCCCACCCTTGTCCTCACCATTGTGCGCCCCCAGCCCCCCGCCTGTGCCTCACACTCATTTCCTTCCTGGAGTCAGTCTCATTTGCTTTCCCTAAAAGCCGCTGGAGGAGCCAATATGTACGTGATGAATATTTCATCTCCTGAGCGTGGTTTTGCGGGAGAGCTGTGATCACCCAGGGAGGGAGCACTGCCCAGCCGTGCCTGGGAAGGAGAGGCCCTGGGAGGGGTTGGGGGGTGGGGGGACACTGGCAATGGGAAGGATGTCTCAAAGATGCAGATTCCAGGGCTCACCCACCTACTCCTGGAGACACCGTTGGCATTGGGAGGCTCAGAGCAGGTGGGGCAGTCCTGAATCTGGGGTCCAGATACCTCACGCTGCCTGGAGCTCCCAGCCCTTTCTTGGAGTTCACCTCTGGCCAGGGCAGACTTTGCCAGAAGCTCAGAGGCTCAAGTTGCTCAGCCCGAAAGTTCCACTAGCATGGCAATGGCCGAAGGTGTGGAGTCTGTCCTGGTCGTCCTGTATAGTAGCTTCTGAACTAGGATCCTGCAAATGATCTCATCCCAGGGACTGAGGCTGGGCAAGGAAGGAGGGTACAGATAAAACACTGAGCAGTAGGGCAGAACAGGAACATGAGCAGCCAGTCTCTCCTGTGCCATGCCCATCCTGAGCCCCTCCATTCCTAACCCCTCCATCGTGTTCTTCCCTCGGCCTTGACCACGGCATCCCCATCCCCACAGGGACGGTCAGCCGAGCTGCTCCCGTGCTGGAGTCTGATCGTCCCGGCTGCCAGTCCTCTGCTCCTTCACCAGTGGTGATCTCTGAATCTCTCTGGGCCTCAGTTTCCCCATCTGAAAAATGGTGTCAGTCACGTGACCCGGCAGGGCGATTCTGAGGGGTGAGCAGAGTGCCTGGCACACACACCAACCCACATCCCCCTGCCTCCCCCCTCCCCCACACAGTACCACCATTACGGTTCCTCTAGCATCTACCTCCAGCCAGAAAACAAAGGACCACTCGTTCCCTCCTTCTTCACCCCGGGACTCTCTCTTCTCCCTGCCGCCACACCACTCCACAACCTTGAACCTCTGCTCCCTAAGGAATTGGAGTTAGGGGGGATGGGGAGGAAGGCACCTTGCCTCCTGGGCCTCAGCCAGCCCTGGGTCCAGATGACCCCTGCCGTGGACCCGGAGCCCCCAGCCGCAACCCTCTGCAGCCGACTCCTGTCCCTCCCCCACGGGCCAGGAGCAATCCCATCACTCTCATCCCCACCCACCACATTACCCTCTGAATACTCTCATTATACCATTACTAATTAGGGCTGCTCAGCAAATTGGTGGCTGCATTAGAGGGAGACAGTGTGCGAGAGCATATGGCATAATATCGTATTAATGAACACTCTAAATTCAAACCCGGGTCAGCTGCTCGCTTCTCGCCGGTGTCACCCACGCTAAGGGGGGTGGGGGGGTGGGAAGCAGTCAACCTTTCCCTCGCTTTCCTTGCCTCTCTCCAAACACACATTCCCCAGCGTGGGCTGGGCTGGCGGAGGTTTTTATCATATCTGGCAAGTGGGGAGACAAATAAAACATTCTGGGCCTACACGGGGGCTGCCGAAGGACTTCCCTCTCTGTAGTCACGTATAAGCGTATGCTTAGCTTGGTCGTGAAAAATAATAATAATAAACCAGGGCCTGTTGGCCAAGCTTTACACCCAGATTATCCCTGTCTCCCAATATCCTTTGCAGGGGGAGTGCAAGGGGGGCAAACTGAGGGCTACTAGAGGTCATGGAGCTTTCTCCAAGTTGGAGCATGGCTGAGCTGGAGAGTCCAGGGGAAAGGGACTAGCCTGAGGAAACTCAAGAAAATCCCAGAACAAGACCCAGCCCTACCCATGCCACCCTCTCTCCCAGCCCAGTAGCACCTATAGCCCACAAAGCCCTGAGTTTACTGGTTTTCCCCAGGGGTGAAGGAATCTGGGAGTTCACCCAGTGAATTTAGAGATAGGACTCAGACGTAGGATTCCTTATTATTATTTTTAAAGTAAGCTCGAGGCCCAACATGGGGCTGGAACTCATGACCCGAGATCAAGAGTCGCATACTCTACTGACTGAGCCAGCCAAGCACCCCCGTCCCCACTTGCAGCAGGCTTCCTTATTTTTAAGCCCCTGGGGTGATGCTAAGGATCCCATCCCCTCCCCCCAGGTGAGAATGTGGCTTCTAGAGCTCAAACTGGCAATCCAAGAGTGGACAAAGTGTCTTTGCTCCTCTCTCTCTCGACTCTGCCATGTTGGTTAGAGGAATCCTGGGAGGAGGAGGTGAGAGGGACACATTTGTGAGTAGGGGCCATGTTGGGGTCAGTCTGAGGAGGCCCCCCAGAAAACATGAGCTCTGACCACGGCTCCTGAGTGGAATGGAAAATCCCAGACTACAGCTGCCTTCTCCCCGTCTCCCCTGGCCGGGGGCGGACCAGTGCGCCCTGATTCAGGGTCCAAGGCACTCTGACTGGCAGTCCTTGGCCAGTCGTGAGCTGAGAGGACCTCCCCCTGCCATCCTCTCTGCCCAGTGGGGTGACATCCGCGATCCTCTAGCAGAAGCCCGTTTCCTGAGGCCCTGATTCCTCACTTCTCCTCAGAATGAAGGGCTGTTCCATTCCTGATGCCTGCTGAGTCCAGAGACTGGGCAGCAGGGAGAGGCTGGTCCGCTCGGGCACGGGTCGCCTATCTTGGCGGCTGGTCCTTCTTGCCCTGTTCAAAGCATCCCTCGGTTTTGCCTCCCTTGGGAAGCTTCCCCTAAGATCACAGAGTCCTTGGCATCGGAGACCATCTTAGAGATTCATTTTATGTGATGCCTCCAATTGAGCACCAAGTCTCTCAGGGGTGGGAGATCCCGGTCGGATTCCAGACAAAACAAAACAATTCCTCCTCCCTCTGCCCACCCCACCCCAACTCTGGGAGCCCAGTTTCCTAGGATGAGGCATCATTTGAGTGCCAGGTATGTGTATGGGTGCTCTGGGCCAGGAGTCAAGATGGATTTCAACTCCAAATGAGTCACAGCACAAACCTTTTTTGGCACCTTCTCTTGTCTCAGTCTTTGTGAATTCTCTTCCTGACGCGCTCCCTATCTTCCTCACCTCAGGGGATGTGAAGATCAGCCAATGTTCCCTGCCCGTGAAAGGGTTTATTAGGACACATTGTTTGGGGGCCCCTTGTCAGAACACTGGAGCCCCCAGGAGGAGGCTCTCCTCTCCCAAGTCTGAGGGGAACCCAGAGTTCCTATCCACCTCTGGGTGTATGTGATGTGTGTGTGGGGGAGGGATTAGGGCTGATGGGGTGCTGACTTCCTTCGAGGGCCCCAATGGGGAATCAGGGAGAAGTCACTTGAGCTTTACCACTGTCCATGCTGCTGCAGAACTCCACTTTTCCATCTGTGGAACGGGTGTGTTGACAGTAGCTTAGCCAGGATTAGAGAGGCTTCTGTGAAAGCTTGAGGCCCTGGCACAGTTGAGTACCACCCCCTACCTCCCCATTTGGCTCCACTGGAAAAAAAAAAAAAGCAATCTGAACAAGCAACTGCCCCTCTACTGGACTGTTGGACAGGGCAGAAGCTGGGGATAGATACCCTTCCAGCTCTACCCCCAGACCAGCAGGTTGCAAGGCTCCCAGCGCCAGCAGGGGATATGAGAGCCTCCCCCCAGACCTGCAGCCCCCAGGAGAGGCAGCCCACCCCGCAGGGTGGGGTGGGGCACTAGAACCCAACTCAAGGGCAACAGCGAAGGGGGTGGGCCCCAGGGGAGGCAGGCCCCCTTTCCTCCCGCCGCCTTGGCTCCGTGCGCGCTCTGGCCCAGGACCGTCGGCTCGCATACCTTCTGCACCGCCACTGCCCGCAGCCCTGGCCACCCTGGCCCCATGTCACCCTGAGCTCTCCAGTCCCTGCGCCACCACCCCCCCCCCACATGCTGCGGTCATAGGATCATTTTCCTTTGTCTCCAGAACCTGCAGATCAGCTCGCTCCTCCCCATAGCTCTCCCAGCAGGGGAGCCCAGGAGGAGTAAGTAATTGTCACCCCTCCCAGCCTTGACCAGCCAGGCTGAACGCGGGAGGGTGTCATTCAGCCCTGGATGCCAATTACTTTATCTGTCCCCCTCCCCAGGCCATAACCACCACCACCCACTGCAGCCAGAGTCCCCCACCCCCTAGGAGAGAAGTAAACAAGTCCGGGAAGGGTGTTGGCTGGTCTCTGGATTTTAGAAGCAGCTTGTGGAGACTTGCCTAGGCCTGGAGATGCACCCCACGCCATCTCTCCAGAGGCAATACCGTAGCTCCATGTTGAGGTTCCACCTGGGCTGTGTGTGTGTGCGTGCACGCAGGCGCACGAGCACCAAGATTCCAAGGAGGTTTGGCCTCTTCCCCAGGGAGAAGTGGCTGAGCTAGAAAGGAGCTAAGAGGTCATCTCCTTGGAAGCCTGAACTTGGGACCCAGAGAAGTAAGGTGACTTGCCCAGGTGACAAAGATAGCAGGACAGAGCCCCGGGTCCGGGTAAAATGTACTTTCCATAAGCGACCCCTATCGCTAGAGCTCTGTCCAGAGCCCCAAACTTACACTTTGTACACAGCCTTGTCCCACTGGCTCTAGATCAATGGCCAGAACAGGACCTGCCACATTGTTTGGGGTGCCTAGTGCAAAAGGAAAATGCAGAGCCCCTTGTTCAAAATTATGAAGCCTTCCAAGACGGCGACAGAAAAGCATCAAGCCATTAAAGCTTCTAAGTGCAGGGTCCAGTGCACACATCACTGCCCATGAACCAGGCCCAGCCCTGGACTAGGACCGTGTCAGTCTACTTCCTCTGCAGCTGTGAAGGCCTTGGGGAAAGCCCCCACACACATTCTAGAAGCCTCTCTGCCTAGAGTCAGGGTTCTATAGCCCCTGCTAGGTGCAGTCCGCCCAGCAGCTCCAGCCCTGGGAGGGGAAACTGGGTCAGCAAAACCCTGGACCTGTGCTGACCCCCCCAGAATCAGGGGAAGCTGGCTGCGGACAGGATTGGATCTGGCTTTGACAGGGGTCTGTGGGCACAGGCTGTGGCAAATGGCTTCCTGGGGGCTGGGCTCCTTCAGTGTTTCCACGTGTCTTGTAGAGGGCGTGCGCCACGCTGGTGGGATTCACTGCTGTGCGTACGCGGCATTGCGTGTGCAGACAGTGGCCCTGCTGCGTGGTCCTCACGTTCACGGGCGGCACATGCACCTGCGCACGCGCAGAGCCCGAGAGGGGGCTGCGCAGGCTTACCCCGCCCCCGGCCTGCCCTGCTGCCCTCACGGGTGCCCTGGCCTCTGTCGCGGAGGGCACGTTCCTATCCTCGGGCATTCCACATTGGAGTTCAGGCCCTTGCCAGCCTGTTCCCTGCTTGCTAACTATAAACTATCTGATTTATATTCATTAACCAGTATTAGACAGCGGCGGGCGTAGCCAACGCCAGTGGGGGACATGCCTCCACCGACAGGCAGACTGCACTTCAGTTAATTAAGGGGCTGTAATTGTTGTCCAGGACAAGGGTCCCCAGGGCACAGGCTTTGTAAATAACCACCCTCACTGCCCCTACCTCTCACCCTGCCCCTCCCTCCCTCCTTCCCTCCTTCCCAGGCCTCAGAAGCCAGGTAAAGAGAGCCAGGGCCAGAGATTAGGGGTGAAGCCCGGGATGGGGGCGGAATGCCTTGCCTCCATCCCTGCCCCACAAAGGCCGAGAAAGTCTAGGGGCTCAGGTGGGCTGCGAGGAGTCCTGGGCAGAGCATGGTGAGCATGGGGGCTGGGTCATAGAAACCTGGATTTTACCACCTGGACTGGCTCAGACTGGGAAGGCAGGACCCACCTGCACCCACGCCCGGACACTCCTCCAGGCCAGTCGTTTATGCTGTCCACCCCTCATCTGCCTACACACCCACCCTGGGAGCTCAACCCTGGAACCTGAGCACGGGCGGGGCATGCCCTCTGGAATCTGTTGGGCACTGGGGAGCTTCAGGGGGGCCAGCAGAGAGCCAAACAAAAAGGAGGGGTCATGTCACTAGTGCGAACAAATGGAGGGACCTCTTCCAAAATCTAGGGAGGGAGATTTGTCCCCTCTGGGGCTCAGAGCAGTGGGAGAATGTCCAGTCTGATGGGGGAGCGAAGTGCAGTCTGGCAGCTCCCACTCTGATGGGAGAGAGGATCCCTTCACTCAAGAAGTTCCTGGTCTGATGTAGAGGGGGGAGCAGGGGTGGCCTGGGAAGACAGAAGTCTGATGAGGGAGGTGTTCATAGCATCGAGGGTAACAGCTATCCTGCTGGTGAGTGGGCACTCCTCGAGAACACAACAGAGCAGGAAAGGCCTCCTGGACGAAGAGGGTCTTCTTGAGCAGGGCTTTGAATTAAGGGATGATCCAACCATGGCAGTAGATGAGCTTTGCCAGAAGAAGTGGATTTCTCAGCACCAAGAGGGCGTTTTCTTGATCCGGACGTTTCCAAGTGCCAGGGCTATGTGCGAGAGCTAAGATGGCAAATAAGAGCAGCGGGTTCCCTGCCCTCCCAGAGAACGAAAGGGTGGGAGACTGTGGGTGCGCTCGTGTGTACGCAGCTCATGCATGTGTATATGCTCGTGCTATTTGTGCGTATTTTCTAAATATCTATTTTTTTATTTTTTTGAGAGAGGGAGAGAGCGTGAGCAGGGAGGGAAGGGCAGAGGGAGAGGAGAGAGAGAGAATCCTGAGCAGACTCCACGCTCAGCTCAGCGCAGAGCCCGACGCGGGGCTCGATCTCACAACGGTGAGATCATGACCTGAGCCGAAACCAAGAGTCGGACACTCAACAAGCTGAGCCACCCAGGCGCCCCTCCCTCTATCTATTGAGTGCTTGCCCCATTTCAAACGCAGTATGAGGCACAGGAGAAAAGAGCAGGCATGACCATGTTTCTGTCTTCATGGGCCTTGTATGGCCCGTGTCTATATGTGCGTGCACGTGGGCATGCAGTACGTGCTCATGTCTGTGAACGCGGGGCCCTGAAAGGGAACTTGCTTCTGTGCACTCGGGACTTGAGCCCGGATTCATACTACCTTGGGATTATACTCCCCGGTGACCATTCCCAACCAGCTCTCACAATTATTATCCTCTGATATTTGGAACCTGTGACGACTTTTGCTGGCACCCCACCCCCCACCCCATGCTGTGGGTCCAGAGAACCCACGTGTGTTTTGTTTCAGCCTGAAAAGGTATCACCTGCCCTTAAATCACTGAATAATCACTCTCGGGCAAATTAGAATTGATTTTTGTTAACCTCACTTGCTGTTTGGGGTTCTCTGTACCCCTCCTCCGCCCCATCCCAGGCCTGAACCTCAGGGATGACCACAGCCTTTTGAAGTGACTTTTGACAAGATGCTCCTGCGACTAGGTATTTCGCTTGGATCTCTCTAGATAGAGTCAAGCACAGAAGAGAAAATAAGTTTCCATGTCCCTCCCCCCCAACCCTGCTCCCCCCATTTCCACCTATCAGCCCTTATCTGAAAGAAAAATTAGGGAGTTATTAGGAGTTTCATTAGAGGTGAGCAGGTTGGTAATGAAATTACATTCCAGCTCTTTCTCGGGCCCTGTAAGTATTAAGTGGTTTGATCAATGGTGTTCACACAATTAATTCTGCCTGATTGCTGAGAGCGGCTATATCGACAGTTGGGTTTCACACCTCGAACTTCGCCTCTTAGCCCAGACGTGCCTTCAGGAAGCTTGGAGAGTGAGGGTGGGGGCCCCTGTCCGTGAAGGCCTTTGTTGAATGCCACGTTCAAGCTCATAGAGATGATTTTTTCTTTAAGCTTAAAGGAAATTTAGGTATTATACCAAAATTAGATTAGTGAATTCTAGACCCGGCAAGACGAGGTACCCCGCCCTCCTCTCCTGCCTCCAGCTGACCCAGTGGACCAGCATCCCCGGAGAACAGGGGGCCACTCTCCGCGCTCACCCAGGGCAGACTTCCCTCCTGGAATAGGGCAGCACAGGCTTCTTCCCTCGGCCTCGCCTGCGGGTTCTCCCAGGCTGTCAAGAGAGCCTTCGTTGTATCCTGCTCAAATCTCTGCTGCTTTAACTTAATCCGCTGACTCTTGTTGGGTCTTCAGGGGATATGGAAGGCTGCTGGGTATGGCCCTTCGTGGAACAGCTCTACGGACGACAAAGGTGGTGTTCTTGAAGCTGGAGAATCTCCAAGTGCTGGGACTCTGTCCCTCGGAACCTATGTCCTTCCTGTCCACCCCCCCACCGCACTTCCCCATGGCTTCTAGACACACTGCTCCAGCAGGGATGGGGGGAGGGAGGGTGCCTAACACCAGGGCTCCCGTTTGTGGTGGCTCTTTACACAATTCCAGCAGAAGTCCCGCCTCTTCATAATGTGTCCCATGGGAGAGCCCAAGTTTAGGAAAAGCGTCGGTGACAATGAGGCGCTGGGAAGGGGGTGGAAGGAGAGTTTATAACAGTAGTGGTGGTTACCTTCTTAGAACCTCACTAGGGGGCGTGTGCTGTTTCACAGGCATGTTTTCATAAAATCATCCCAACTGCCCCAGGAAGCAGGTGCCCTTTTATCCCCCTTTAGCAGATGACAAAACTGAGGCTCCCACAAGTTCGGGTCTTTTCCCAGGTCCCACCACAAGTGGTGGAACTTGCAGAGAGGGTGGGGAAAAAAAATCACATCTTGCTCACTCAGCTGGGCTCACCCTATTGCCCCAGAGACCACCTCCACCTCCAAGAAATCCTCCTCCAGCAGAAACAGAAACAGAAAGAGGGCCTGCAGCCCCTGGGCACCCCCATGTCTCAGCCCTGCCCGCACTGTTTTTCTCAGCACCAGGAAGGCCTCCGCTTCTTGCTGCCCTGTGTGCCTGCGTATCTTGAGTGTTGCTG
>NC_138383.1:31057861-31079268 GCF_054177405.1 Leptonychotes weddellii
GACTAGCAGGAGGTACCGAGTGAGGAGGCCAGCTGGTCAAAGCTTTACGTGAGGGGCTCCTGGGCCAGGGAGTGGCCTTTCATCCGGGGGGGGGGGGATGGGGCTGAAAAAAAAAAGGAAAGGAAATGGTTATTAGGCCCTCCTTCTCTAGACCCTCAGCTCAACAACCATAACAACCCACAAGAAAGGATTTAGGATTTAACATTCCATACATTTGTATGATGGAATATTAGGAGGCCACCAATAACACATAAGAACATGGGGACATCAGGATGGGACATCCTAGGACATCAAGGGGGGGAAATCAGGATGCAAACAGTGCAAGGCCAATTTAGAAGTCCGTGCGTAAGACTCTATGTCAGGCCTCGGTGCTGAGCGCTATCCACACCTCATCTTGCTTCCTCCTCCTCATAAGCCTGTGGGGGGTGATAATATTTTTTTCTTACAAATATGGAAATTGAGGCTCAGAGCGGTGAGGTGGCTCAGCCAAGACTGCACAGATAATAACTGGGGAAGTCGGGATCCCATTCCAGACACGGGCTCCAGCCCCTGTGTTCTTAAACTAATGATCATGATCATGTGTCTAATGATCATATGTCACTGGCCAATCTTTTCCATTTCACAAGGTGTTTTAATGTTGATGATCTTTATAAAAATATTCACAACTACTCTCTGAAGCACCTATTAATGAGCCCATTTTAGAGATGAAGAAACTGAGGCTTGGAGAAGTTAGAAGACTCGCCCAAAGTCACAGCCCTAATCCACTCTGGCGAAAGAAGGACTCAAACTCAGATCTGTGAAGCAGAGACCTGAAAAGGGGGAGGAGAAGCATTTGCCTTCCTTTGCCTGTCTCTGCTCAAATGTAGAGGGGAAGAAAATCATTTTAAGCAGGTGCCTTGCAGCCTTGCATTTAAGAAAAATGCATGGCATTAAGTTCCTTAAAAAGCTAGGAAAGCTGAACCAAACCATCATCGGGGCTTGAAATGAGATTTTATGTTTTCCTGGCTCTGGGCACTGAACCCTCGGTGGTGCCATGCTCCAGGCTGGTGAGGACCACTTGTCCCTTAGGGGCACCAGGGACTGGTGGCCATCCGCCCAGCCTGGGCCAGCCTGGTTCTACCCTGGTGAGTGCCAGTGGCTTACGGGCATGGCCAAGGGCTGGGCTCAGAGAACAGCCATGGGCGTGTTCTAGCTTTTTGCTGCTCCAAGTGTGGTCCACAGACCAGCAGCATCACCTGAGAGTCTGTCAGGAATGCAGGGTCTGACCCTACCTACCCAATCAGAATGTGTATTTTAACCAGAGGCGGCGGTGATGCATCTGCCCACTGCCGTTTGGGAAGCCCTGCTCTAGCTAAAATCAGAACGGAGGACGGATAGCCCAGGTCTCAAGGGCCCCCGTCTTCCCCTGCCCTGGACCCCCAAGTCCTGAGCCGCTCACACAGACTCTAGGATTGCTGAAGCCTGACAGTGTGGGGCCCTGGGTCTTGGGAAGAAGGGAGGGAGGAGGCCCTCCCCTACCTCAACTGCTGAAGGTGCCTCCCGGCCACAGCCAGAGAGGGTGGGGGTGGGGGAGTTAGTCAGCAGATCTTTCTGGAAGGAGAGTCAAGGTGCCCCTAGTTCCCTCCCCTCCCACATGGGGACTGAGTGTAAGAACGCAGTGTTCAGGCACGCCGGGGCAGGTGGCCAAGGCCACTGGGTTCACCTTCCCCAAAGGCACCACTGTTTCCATGGCCGGTCCTGTACTCCCAGAGCTGGCCCCAGAGGGTCAGACCAAGGAGCTGCTTCTCTCCAGAAAAGGGGGGGATCTCGGGCCTCGGGCCTCGGCTCCCTGCTGCTGCTGGCCTGAAGCAGTTCCCCTCCATCTCTGCCTGCCTTTGGACGTTGGCCTCCCAGGCTCCGGCTGAGACACCTGCCCCTCACAGCGTTCTCCAGGCCACCTGGCCCACAGCGCTGGGCCCTCTGCCGGCTCCCCGGGCGCCGGCTCCTTAAAGAGACAGCTGCTCTGCGCTTCTTAGCCAAGTAAGCACTGCAAGTGGTCTCCGAGCCTGGGGAACAGGCTGAGTTCTACCCTTTGCCCCTGCGGACTGGCTGTCATCGTGCCCAGGGGTTCCCAGCCCTGACACACACTTGGATCACATAGGGAGCTGCCCAGCCTGAGCCAGTTAAAGCAGAATTTCTTGGGCTAGGTGAGGGGTCGGGTAGGAGGCATCAGTATTTTTAAAATACTGACTGGTGTGCAGCCAGGGTCAAAAGAACCTCTGAGCCGGTGCATCGGCCTCACTTTACCAGGGAGGTAGTAACAGTAGCCCAACTGCGGCCCAAGAGAAGGGCTCGTTCCAGGTCCACAACAGAGCCACGACTGGAACATACCAGGCCACGCAGTGCGCTCCGAGCACTAACGGGCCTGCTAACCTCGCAGCTGTGTGACCTCAGGCAAGCTGCCCGACCTCTCTGTCTGCTTCCTCACCTGTAAGAGGGGGATCCTCGTGCCTACATTACAGATTATGTTGAGGATGCCTGGCCCACGGAGGTGTTCAATCCAATGTTGCCGGCTAAATGGATGAATGGACACTTGGGCCGTTCCTAGGGCGAGGCATGGGGCAGTCCACTTAGTCACCTAAGATCTGCAAACCAATTCAAGAGAATCCTGGTTGTCCAAGGTTCCAGAACCTTTGAAAGTTCTCCTGGGTGGGGTGGAGGCAGGGGACCAGGCCGTGGGAGGCTTTCCTTCGAGGGGCAGGGTTGAAGCCCATGGTGGAGGCCCCAGGATTTCAGGCCAAGGTGTGGGTAACTTGACAGAAGAATAAGTACCTCATCCATCTGCCAGCCACCTCCCGCCCCAGCTCTGTTCCACTGGAGTGGCTCCGCTTCCCTTGTGGGAGGGGCTGGGATGCTCACCTTCTCTTCACCCCTCTCCCCCGCTGGAGCCCAGCCAGGGCACCTATGGGGTCACCCAGATGCTAGCTACTGGCCCCTGGGGTGGGGGAGCTGAGCAAGGGCCCCTTCCTGTGCAGACCAGGGTGAGGTCTAGCCAGGGAAGAGAGAGGAAGGGAGGGACCTCTCAGGTCTGGTAACAGGGAAGGGGCCTCCTATGGGGTCTGGAGGAGGGAAGGGGGGGAAGGGAGGCCCCTCTCAGCCTCCCCCACCTGCAGGCCCCAGCAGGCACCTTTCTTCTGGCACTCCCAGCCAATTTCCTGGTTCTCAACCCTCTCCCCACGCTCCGCTTCACTGCGCTGCCCCCCTCCCATTAAAGCAGCAGTTCCTGGCCTGTTTCCCTCCTCGCTCCCCATCCCTGCAGCTTGTCACCATAACCCCCAGGGTGGCCAGGCTACAGGTGAGCCAGGGCAGGGCCCACCCTAATCAATTCCTTCATCACTGCTTTGATGAGACAGAATCCTGCGGATGGAGAGGTCAAACGGACTGTATTGGGGCGTGAAGAGGGCAGGGAGTTTCTCCTGGGATCTGAGCTGCCATCCTGGGGCAGGAGGGGGCACTGGCTTGTTTGCCTTCCTTGAGCAGGTACAAAAGAAGCCACAGGAACACAGCCTTGCCTTTGAAGCACGCCTTTGAAACCTGGACTCTTGGGTCTGAGCCAGGCAGGCCCAGCCACTTCCCGTGCCCAGCCCCCCAGAGATGCTGCTGGGCTTCCAACCTTCGAGATCAAAGGGGCCTGGCTTTCTCCCTGCTGTGCAGTTCGAGCCCTGGGTTGGGAGTGCCCATCAGGGTGGGATGCACGGGGTGCCCCACAGGAGTTCAAGCTCAGATTTCAGAGAACTCCAGACCCCAGATGCTCCTAAACACCTATCAGGGTCTCTACACACATGATGAGCCTCCTCTCTTCCTTACAGTTACTGTGTTCCGGGTCTCATCTCACAGAGACTTCTTCGAGAAGTTAAATAAACTTATTCACGGAGCCCAAATCCAGGACTGTCTCCCCACTGGGAACTCCTACACCCTATCCCAAAGATGAAGGTCACATTCAGTTCCCGCTCACCAGCCCCGTTCGTTGTATGCTTCAGCCCCCAAAGCCAATAGCTCACAAAGGGCTGCCTCCTCCCTGTTTCTTTTTTTTTTTTTTTAAGATTTTATTTATTTATTTGAGAGAGAGAATGAGATAGAGAGCATGAGAGGGGGGAGGGTCAGAGAGAGAGGCAGACTCCCTGCTGAGCAGGGAGCCCGATGCGGGACTCGATCCCGGGACTCCAGGATCATGACCTGAGCCGAAGGCAGTCGCTTAACCAACTGAGCCACCCAGGCGCCCCTTCCTCCCTGTTTCAAAGTGTGCCCATTTCAGTGGGCCCTTTGCCTTCTTCTGCCACCTGCACAGGCCGGATAGACAGGCAGCCAGGGCTCCGCCAGGGAACCCAACTTCCCTTCTCCGCCGGACACATCAGCCCTCCCTTTGCCTTTGTGTTGGCTGTCTGGCCACCGGGGCTGGAGAGCTGCTGGTGGGGCTGAGCAGGGCTACCCAGTTTCACCACTGAACGCCCCCTTAGAATAATGGGGGGATAGGAGGGGCGGCGCCTAGGCAGAGACTCAGCTCTCTCTCTGATGGAGAGAGGCAGGTGGAAGGACCCCCCACCCCATTCCATTCCAACTCCCTCTCTCTCTCTCTTTCTCTCTCTCTCTCTCTCTCACACACACACACACACTCACCTGGCCCTCTGCTTCCTCCTTCCTCCCATCACCCTCCCTCCCGGCCCCTCATCTCACTCCAGACTACCTGATCAAAGGCAAGAATCTGGAAGCCGTTAATGATCTCCTCCTCCTCCTCCTTCCTCTGTTTCCCCTCCTCACCCTTACCTCTGCTCTTCCTGCCAGGACACAAATATCCATTTCCTGAGGTGGAACCAGACTGGGTCAGAGAGGGAAGGGCCTTCCCCATCAGCTCCCTCATTTTACAGCTGAGCAGGCTGATGCTTAGAGAGAGGGGGACTTTCTTGAGGTCACACAGAGAATTAGTGGCCAAGTTGGGACCAGGGCAATATTTAGACCTTTGGAAGGCTAAATAATGGAGAGATTTGGTTTCTCCCCTGGCACAGGTGTTTCAAAATAGAAGCAACATGAAACTGTAAAACATAGAGCTAGTGAAAATTAGCACCTGCCCACTAGAACTTTCTGCAGTGATGAAAATGTTCTGTATTTGTGCTGTCCAGCATGGCAGTCAGTGGCCACATGTGACTGTTAAGCATTCGAATTGTGGCTAGTGTGACTGAGGAGATGAACTTTTAATCGAATTTAATTTAAATGGATCTACATTCACATCGAAATAGCTATGTGTGGCTACTGGCTGTTGAATTGGACAACTCAGAGTTTCCACTGCTTTCTAGATTTTTTGCTTGGAAAATTCTGGGTAAGTTCATCAAAGCTCAACTTTCGTATTTGGGTTTTGTTTTAGGAGCACCCTAAACCACTCATTCTGTCTATTGAGTAATCTTGCCCTACCTAGAACACAAATTTGGGTCTGTAAAAGGCAACAAATGGTACAAAGAAAATTCTATGATTCTGTGAGCTGTCAGAAGAGGGATAGATTTCATCCAGTATGGGGGTAGGAGGACCACTTGAGGGAGAGTTTCATGAAGGGGCACTGAGGTAGACCTTGGAGGCCGTGGGAGCCACATAAGCAAAGACACAGGAGCAGGAAACACAGGGTATGGGTCAGTATATCAGGATCAATATTCAGTGTCCATGTCCATAGTCAATGTCTAGTGCACAGGTTGTATAGAGGCTTAGCAGGACACAAAGACTTCCCAGTCCCCTGAGCTACGGTCTCTCTCACCTTGTTATAGGCTGTCATTATCCAGTTTTCTGAGGGGGCTATGGTAGACTTGTGTGCCGGAGGAAGGGGTCCCTCTGAAGTGATGGGAAGGGAAAGGAGAAGCAAGGAGGGAAGCCAAGTGGTTGTGGGCTCAGCCCAGGTCTCCCCATCTGCACCCTATCTCTGGCAAAGACACCTGGAGGGCGGGATGGATGCTGAGGCCATTTAGAATCACAGCTGAAAGACTCTTAGCATCCCAAACTCCCCACCTGAGTTCCTGCCTCAGGGTCCTCAGTAACAGCCTTCTATTCCAGAAGAGTGAGAGTGAGAACACATTCCCAACACGGTCAGGTTAAACATGCAAGGACGGGGAACAGAAAATACAAACAACTACAAGTTAGTATGACAAAGAAAAAGAACTTGACAGAAAGATGGGCAAAAGATAGGAACAGGTAATTCACAGAAGAGAAGACCCAGGTAAATAATTGACAAACAGGAAAAATAATCAACTCTTGACATGTTGTACACTTTGCTTATATAATGTAATACATAAATATATCTCGAAGCCTGGGGAAAAAAGTATATTCAACCCCACTAGTGATCAGGACAATGTAATTAATAGTGCAACATCATTTCACATCCATTAGATTGGCAAAAGTTAAAAGTCTGGCAATACTCATGTATTGATGTGGGATGTTGAATAATCCAGATGCCTTTGGGGGGACTATACAAGAGTTGGGAGGTTATAAATTGATACTACCTTTGGGCAGCTATTTGGTAATATCTCATAAAATCGATGATGCTATGCCCTATTGTGGTAGAGTGTTCTATCATTAGACCCCAGTGAATCCTACCTCCCAATACCCACCCACTCCCACATTGAGCACTCAGCCTGGCCATGTGACTTGCTTTGGCCTATGGGTTATTAGGAGGAGTGAGGCAAGCAGCAGCTTAATAAGCACAATATGGCTTGTCCTTTGGAATCCTGAGACCTCCAAGCTGAGGGGAAGCCCACAGGGAGAGGCTAAGTGGAAGAAAACTGAGGAACGTATCTAACAGCGCCACACACATGGCCCCCATTGAACTGTCCCAGATGTTCAAGCTGCCCAGACTGAGACCCAGACCTTGTAGAAATAGATAAGCTGTCACCACTGTGCCCTACGTGAATTCCTAATCCATGGAATTGAGAGCAAATAGAAAGGATGTTGTCTTAAGCCACTAAGTTTTGGGGTGGTTTATGCCACCGCAACAGAAAACAGACCCGTCAGGAGCAATTCCTTTCCTGGTTATGTGCCCCTGAGAAACTCTTGCACACGTGTGCTTGGAGGTATGTACAAGGGTGCTGATTGCAGCCTCTATCAGTAAGTGAAGGCTAAATTGAGGCATAGACCCATCCTTCAGTGAGTGTGGCACAGAGCTACATGTAACAATGAGGATAAAATCAAAACATGCTGAACAAAACCCCATGGTGCGGAAGTTTACACACAGGGTGCGATTTGTATGAAGTTTAGAAGCATGGAAACCCATAGGATACAGTGCTTATGTATTTATAATGTGTCCTTAGAAGTTGCATGGAAAGAATAAGCCCTAAATTCAGTCGGGTGGATTCCTCTGGGAAGGGAGGGAGGAGAATGAGCCTTGGGAGGAGTAGACCAGGGGGTTCCCATTGTATCTATAATGTTTCATTTCTTTAAAAAATATAAATCGGGGGCCTCTGGGTGGCTCAGTCAGTTAAGCATCTGCCTGCAGCTCAGGTCATGATCTCGGGGTCCTGGGATCAAGTCCCATGTCAAGCTCCCTGCTCAGAGGGAGTCTACTTCTGCCTCTCCCTCTGCCCCTCCCCCTGCTCGTGCTCTCTCTCTCTCTCTCTCACATAAATAAATAATTTTTAAAGATTTTATTTATTTATTTGACAGAGACACAGCGAGAGAGGGAACACAAGCAGGGGGAGTGGGAGAGGAAGAAGCAGGCTTCCCGCCGAGCCGGGAGCCCGATGCAGGGCTCGATCCCAGGACCCTGGGATCACGACCTGAGCCAAAGGCAGACGCTTAATGACTGAGCCACCCAGGCGCCCCATAAATAAAATCTTTAAAAAATTTTAAAGCTCTTCAAACATGAGGCCATATTCCAAAACTATACATCCCACAAGGAACTAAGCAACCATGAGTGAGAGTCTGCCAAAACCATGAGCACCAGATTCAGGTCCCTGTAAATTTCATCTCATGGAGTTATCAAACAGAGAACCAAAAATATGTGTACATTTAACATGTTTAAAGAGATATAAGAGGGAATTAAGTATGACTAAAGAAGGTGACACTGGATTGGTGGAGTGTTTGAGGAAAAGATTTTTCCTCAGATAAGACTTGAATGAGGAGAGGGAGCCGGCCATGCAAAGATGATGGAGAAGAGCGTCCCAGGCAGAGGAAACAGCAAGTGCAAAGGCCCCAAGACAGGACTGAACTTGGCCTGTTGAGCTACAAAGGACCAGTGTACTTCTGGGGTGCACTTGAGGGAGCGTGATACAGGATCATGGGGCTGGGCATGCTCTGCGGGCCCTGGGGAGGAGTTTGGCTTCTATTCAGGAGCAGATGGAAGTCTTCAGACTTTAAACAGGAGCTTGACAGGCTCAGATTTGCACTTTTAAAAGATCACTTTGGTCACCATGTAGGGAAATGATGGTGACAGGGTCCATGTTAGAGCCTAAGATTCCAACTCTAATCATCAGCCAAGGAGGGGTCCCAGAGGAGTATATGGGGATTAAGTGTGTGAGAGGAGGTGGGCAGGGTTTGATGGGGACTGTTGAGCCGTGAACTCAGCCAAAGAAGCAGAAAGAGGTTGCTGAGCCTGGATAGCCCAGTCTGACCAAGCCCCATTGCCCAAATTAATGACTTAATCTATTGATTCATTGATTCAGTAAAACGCTATTGAGTGGGCCAGGGACTAGGTCACCCCTGTGGATGGGGAGCTGAAAGGTCGGCCTCTGCCCTGAAGGAGTTTGCAGTGAGTAGACAATGGTCGCCCATGGGGGAAGGTTCTGGGCTAGCAAGACCTCTGGGACACAGAGAAAGGGTGAGAGCCTGTCCTCAGGGAGGGACAGTGTCAGGAGTAGTTTCTTAGAGGAGGTGACATGAAAGGTTCCTTCGCTCTCTCTCCCAGGACCCGCTGCGTCTCCAGCTGAGACTTCTTGCACTTCTTTCTGTAAAAGGCAGAGCGTAGGGTGGTTGTTCCTCTCTCACTGGGAGCCCCCAGTTGGAGGGAGAACGTCCCTGTGGGCCCTGAGGAAGGAAGAGAGGAGACAAAGGCTAATGACACTGGCCGTGAGCCTTAGATCTGGGCCTCCTTCATGTCCATTCCCTTGTTGATGTCAGCAGGGCAGGAATCATTACCCCCATTTCACAGATGAAGAAACTGAGGCTCAGTGAAACCAAGTGCTTTGTCTAAAGGCCTCACAGGTAAAGTGTAGCTGAGACCACCCCAGTACTAGGTGCTCCGTTCCAGGGCTTCTGAGAGGAATGTCCATGTGTGGCCTTCCCCCGGGCCCACTGCCCTCACTCCCAGGCCTGCCTGAGCCCACCTGCCCTCTGTTCACCTACACGGCTCTGGCAGTGAGAGAGACAGCCAAGCTCTGGCCAGGAGCAGGGAAACCCAGGGCAGCCTCTCCAACTTCCCACGCTGGGCGTCCCAACTTCTCTACAAGTTCCCTGGGAAGAGTCCCCCAGAATGGGGTGTGGGGAGCAAACTTTATAAAATTCTCCACAGCCAGCCAAGCGGAACCTATTTTCCTTCACGATGCAATTAACAGCACCAACATTTACAAAATATGATTACAAGCGCTTTGGTTAAGTAGAGGAAAGTATATTAGATAGCAGCGAGGGGTTGATCTTAATGTGCATTTTTCCGAGAGACTTGCATTTTCTTTGTGCAAATAAAGAGGCCCTAAATTCTCCATAGGCACTAAAATCAATGCAGTGGAACCATGATAACAAACACAGGCCCCACTTTTTGCTACATCCCCCAATTAATTAAGCCTTTCACGGGCATGTAATTAGGAACATTAGCAAGTCATAAAATTGCCGTGAGTCTTTAAATTATGTGCTGGCCCTCAGCAATTTGTTTTTAATTCCTTCTGAAGACAATGGCACTGCGGGGCCCGATAGATCTTCTTAGCGGCCTACTGTGCTCTCCTTTATGGTGGGAGGGCCGCCTGCCCGGGGCGCCCCTCCACACAGACAGGGTGCCCTGAGTTTGGCTCCCAGGGCCCAGCTCTCTCCTTTCTCCTCTTCTTTGGTGTTACTTCCCCCTTATTTCTCCTCCCCCCCACCCCGCTGGTTCTTCCTTCTCTTTGCTACTTTCTTCTCTTCCCCTTTTGATCCTCTTCTTTTTCCTTCTCTCCTTCCTCCTCCTTAACCTTTGCTGCTTTCCTCTCTCTCTTCCCCTCCATCTCCTTTCCCTGATTTCCCCTTCCCCTCCCCCCTTGTCGCTCCTCGGGGCCACAGCACCAGGCTCCTCTGAGCCTTTCCCATGATCCCTCGGGAGCAGCAGCGGGCTGGGCGCCCAGGGCCGTTTCCCCTCCCCTGCCCTCCTGCAGGACCCAGCTCTTGGCTTGGCCATTCCCATCCATGCTGTGAGGGACCTCAGAGGTCACCTCGCCTGACCTGCCACCTCCATGATTTGTGACATCAGCTACACGCCTTGGGAGCCAAACCCCGGAGCAGTCGGGAGGTGTTTGAGGGAATGAGGGGCAGGGGTTATGACCCCACTCCCTCCATTCCTCTGAGGAAAGGGGAAGTGGGAGGCAAAGCAAAGGGCTGTGGGGTTTGCCTGCTGGCCAAGTGCCCCTCAGAGGGTCTGTGTTGGCCTTTCACTCATCTGCCAGGGCCTCCCTGGGGGCCCAAGGAGGTTGGAGCACCCTGCTCCCCATCCTTGCACCCCCCAGACACACCCTACTCCCACACTGTGGACTTACAGGAATTAGGTCTTTGGTTTCAGGCTTTCTAAACGTACCTCTTCCCTTATATCTTCCATCCAAGCCTTCCTTTTCTGCCAGCCAGAGCTGATTAACTTACGAATCCAGACCTCCTGGAAGATCTTGACGTGGAGCCTGAAGGGGCAACTCCTCAGGACTACTGGCACAATCCAACCCTTTTTGCAAGGTTGGCTGCAATTCTGGGTCGAGGAGGACTGACTCCTGGCTGGGACCCCCTTCCCCTTCCTCCACACTGTCAGCACCTCCTCCCCACTCCCCGAGATCACGAGGCTTCTGTGAAATCTCACAATCTCTGAGGTGTTGAACTGGGAGGAGCGCTTCAAAAGAGCGACTGGATGCCACACCAAGGCAGAAGCCAGGAACAGAAAGATCTGCTTGCCCAGCAGCCAACCACTGTGACCATCTCTGGTTCACGGCCACTGTGGGGTCTGGGGCTCCTGCCCTTCTCCATCTCTTGCTCAGCTTCCTTCTCACGGAGAACTAGCTCTTGCTCTCTGTAGTTCCAAAACGTGGTAGACGTTACGCGTGCTCAACAGTATTTTGGGTTTGCGCGCCTGTGGGCACCCAGGAACTCCCTGCCCCACTGAGGTTAGGCGAGGCTGTATGGCTTATTTGGGCCGATGAAATGGGAGCAGAAGCAGTATGGGTCACTTCCAGGTTAAAGTAGCTAAGAGCTGATGTATGGTCCTGCACACCACCTTCCCTGATCCCCACGGAAGCGCGGAAGCTGGTATGTAGGTGCTTTGGTGGAAATGGCCTGGAATGCTCACCCCCATGTGGTGGCAGCAGCTCTGGAGAGTTCCCCAGACCCAGTGAGGAATTTGCATGAGCAAAAGCTAGATCTTGGTTGTGTTAAGCGACTGGAACCTGGGGACGCTTGTTACTACACCATAGCCTAGCCTGTCCTGACTAATCCACAGAGGAAGAGCCTCTGGCTGGTCCAGCGAATCTTTGTGCCCAGGCCAGGCCATGAATAGAGCCAGTGTGGGATTAGTTGCCTTTGGGTCAACCACATCCCCTGTCCAAATTAGGGAAAACAGTTCTTCAATTATAAGTTTTCCATCCTTAACAGAATAAATGTTTAACTTATTTTGGCCGGCAAGGCCCTTCGTGGGCCAACCCCTGCCTACCTCTCCAATCACATTTCCTGCTGCTCCCAACCCTGTTGCATGTCTCAGACCCAGAGACGCAGGGCTTCTCCTCATGCCTTCGTCATATCAAGCCCTGGCACAAGCCATTGCTTTATACATGCTGTTCCCTTTGCCTAAAATGCTCTTCCACTCACATTTCCTCCCGAGGAGATTCTACTGACTTTGAAAGCGCCAGGCCAAATATTACCAATTCTTTTAAGTCTTCCCTGGTCGATCCTGATCCGTGCCCCTCACAGCACTCTGCAGGACGTCTGTCATAGACTTATCATGTGAACTTGTACTTACTTGCTTATCTGTCTGTATGCTCCGCCTCCCTAGACTGCAAGGTTCTCCTGACACAGCCAACACCTCATTCATCATTTGGTCTCCCCTCTCACTCCAACACGTGGCCAAAAACACGTTGCCTGACAACTACAATGAGGCCAGCATTTAAAAAAAAAAAGAAAAAAGATTTATTTGAGAGAGAGCACAAGCAGGGGGAGGGTTAGAGGGAGAAGCAGTCTCCCCACTGATCAGGGAGCTCGACGCGGGACTCGATCCCAGGACCCTGGGATCATGACCTGAGCCGAAGGCAGACACTTCACGGAGGGAGCACCCAGGCGCCCCTGAAGCCAGCATTTTTTGATTGCTCACCACTGCTCTGCCCTGGGCTACACACCACACCTAGCTGAGCTCTCTGAACAATCCTGTGGTTATCTTCATTTTACATTCTACGCCTCCCCTCATGGTCCTGCGCTTCCTCAGTAATACTCGGTTGAATGAATGAATGTTGCTCGCATGAAGTGAGTGAATGAGTAAGTGAATTCTGATGCGTACACCAAGAAGAAAGCACACCTCCTCACCAGTCATCTGTACTGCTTTGTAATCTGCCCAGGCAGCTGTGAACTTGTCTGCAAGGAGTCTATGGATGGTCGGTGGTGGGGGAGAGGCCCTGGGGGTGTCGCCAGGGGGAAGGACAGGTTCATCCACCCCAACCAACAAACACAGGCATTCCTGGTCCCTGGAGACTTCCAGCCCCAATAGGGGCCCCCCTGGGGGCTCCACACCAAGGCAGAGAGGGTGCCCCCCTCCCCGGGCTCCCAGCCTGGGACTCTGCTGGGCCCATTTTGAGGCAGCTGCATTCCCTCAGGGTGGGGAGCTGTGATTGGGAGCCTGGTGAGCAGAGTCTAACCTTGAGTAAGTGTTTTCTTGTTGTCATCTGCAGATCTAACGCAAACCCTGCCGAGAATACGCGGTGGAGACATATATTATACCCAGAGCTTTTTATCTTGCACATGTGACCCTGCCCATCATGAGCTTTACGTTTTATTCTTGCTGGTGGGACAAAAACCACCTCCCACTGCAGCATATATCAAGGGGAAGAATGTTGAACTTTCTTTGCATTAATATAAATAGCTGTTTAGGCCTCATTCCCCAGCCCAGGACCCTCGGTGCACCTGTCCTTCATCTACTCTATTTGGCATCTGGTTCAAGTTTGGCTTATTTAGAGCCCAGGTTGGCGGGCTTTTACATATTAAAGGTGCATTTTAAAAGAGCATTTTTCTATTCTAATTTGGGGGAGCCAAGCTCTTTAGGGCTTTCGGGAGCAGTGTCCACCTGATTTACATTTCCCCCACTGGAGCTGAGCCACAGACGCACATTAGAATGTAAATAATAGTGATGGATACATGTATCTTTAAAGATCCATTTTCTCTCCGTTTTTTCTCTTTTTGTGGGGAGGGGGCAGGCCAGGGAGGAATGGAAGTACCCGGGCTGTGGGGGCAGAGGAAAGCAGGAAGAGGGAGGAAGGATGCGATGGGTTTCTCGGGAAGACTGACTCCGGGGGAGGAGAGGTAGCAGTTCAGAGGGCTGGGGTGACAGGGTTTCCGCAAGATATGGTCAGCAAGCTTGGCAAGGCCAATCCCTTTTCTGTCTGGGGTGAGACTACTCTGTCATGGTTAAGCCAGGGGTCAAATACTGGCTCCAGTGTGACCTTGGAAAATTCACTTTACCTCTCTGAGCCTTAGTGCACTTATCAGGCTGCAGGGATCCTCATAAGCACCCCCATCGAGGGCTGCCAGGGGGAATAGAGGAGATGACACCTGTAAAAACACATGGCTCAGTGCCCAGCACACAGTGGGGGAGCGCCTTAATATATGTGAGCTATTGCTGGTTGTTACGATCCTTGGAGATCTTGTCTTCCATCCCAAGCCCCAGGGCCCTGCATATGGTAGACACTTGATTAGTGTGTGTTAGCTGGACTCCATCCACTCAACGTCAAGAAATTTACCTGGTTCCTGTTCTGGGCTGTCCACACAGGCCACACGACACAAGGAGAAAGATGATGATTGGGGCATGGTTCCTCATCTCTACCCACCCAACACTCCCGCCAAAGTCTCCTGTCTTACCTACTTCTTCGGGTCCCCATCTGAACCATGCTTGCTCAAGAATTTCAGTGCGTTCAGCCCAGGACCTCCTCTCCCCTCTTCTTCACCTGAATACATCTCCTTCGGAAGCCTTTCCAACTCTCCATGCTGGATAAGGCGCCTTCCTTGGGGGTCCAGAGTGCCCTTCCCTTCCCTCTGCCACATTGCTTACCATCGCCCATGATAACTCTCTTGGGGGTCTGCATCCCCTACTAGAGTGTAAGCCCCAAGGGGAGAAGAATTGTGTCTCTTTGGGCCACCATTATATCCCCAGCCCAGCACACAGTAGGTGCTCAACAAATGTTCGCTAAATAAAATGATGAAGTCGATGCTATCAAGCGATTCACAATCTCAGCAGGGACAGACCCACAAACACGTTGTTACATTGCAAAATGAGCTTAGAAGCGGCAGTTGGGTGAGTCAGGAATACCTTCCCAGAGGAGGTGGCAATTGAATGGGTTCTTGAAGAATAAGTAGGGGTTGTTCCAGAGAAAGAGGGAGAGAATTTGAAGGGAGTGGAGATTTTGATGGAAGAGAGACACAGCATGGTAACAAAAAGAGGTGGAATTCTTTTCTGGATCTTGGACCAAGATGTTCTTAGATGTAGGATGGGATGGATCCATCTGGGAGGTATTTCCCAAATGTGGGCACTAGGCAGATCTCATTGTGGGGGGCAAGGGGAGGTTGAGGCCAGTGGCCAGTGGGGAGAGGAGGTGCCTGGCCTCAGCCATAGCTGGGAAAGGGAGGCAGAAGAGGAACAGAATGCTCACTCCCTAACCCCAAAAGGAGACCTGGCTTAGGTCCCCAGGGCCAGGGAACACACCCAGTTCCCAGATTTTCAGAGGTGCCAGGATAGCAAGGATGAGAGGTGGGGCCCTCCTGGCCCCAGTTTCCCCAGCCAAGAAGCTTTGGTTGATATGATTGCTTCAGAAACCTAGGAGAGAAAGCCCGGGGCCTTAACTCATGAGCCATCATGGGGGAATAGGGACCGTGTCAGAAGTAATGACAATGAAGAGGTAAAAAACAGAAGAGGGGAAGAGAAAGAGAGTTGGTTGCTGGAGATGCTCCCCATCCAGAGAACAGAAAAGTATGGGGAGAGAGTGGGTGGTGGGACAGCAGGGGCAAGGGAGGTGCAGGACAGGGGGCTGGAAGGTTTGTTTCTGGCAAGTGCTGGAAGAGGAGAAGGAGCAGGGAGGGAGGGAGGACAGGAGGCGGAGGAGATGAAGATGTTCTTTCATCTTCTTCCTGGAGAGAAAGGGCCAGGCTATGATAGGGAGAATGACGGAAAGTCTCATTGGAGCTGTTGGTTTGAAAGAATTTGTCTTTGGAACAAGCTTTTTATCAGTCAGCTTTAAAGATCAGGATTCCTCGCAGGCAGCTCCATCTTCCTCTCGCTCAGTTTCTCTGTCTTACCCTCCTTTCCCTGTTCGCTCCGTCTCCCTTTGCAGCTCACTCCCCTTTTCCGGGGCCCTGTCTGTCTCTGTCTGTGCATTTTTCAGTTCCTGGGAACCCCTCACCGTCTTTCTCTGCCCTGCTCACCAACTTGCTGACAACAGGCAGCCCCTCTCAGAACCTCAGGAAGGCCGGGGTGTCGGTGAGGGGGGGGAGCAGAGAGAGCAGTGGGCGAGGCTACATCAGCAGAGCATCTGTCCATGCTGTGTGTCTTCTTTGACCAAATCATGGGAAGTCTCTGAACCTCTGTCTCCTCCTCCATAAATGCCATTTTGAAGACTGAAGAGGTAGGAAGGACAGGTGTGATTGTCCTCAAGGTGGTGAGGACCCTGAGGCTGTTTGGGAAAGGGGATGCCTTTAGCAAAGGAAGGCCAGGGAGGGGGATGGCCCAGCATTGCCTTTGATGGGGTGGGCATAAGACTTTTAGCTGCCCCTCCCCAAATATAATTTTAAAACCCAACAACTCAGTGATCAATAGATGTAAGGAAGGCCAGCAGATGTCCGAGTCCCCCATAGTACTTATATGTTTTTCCAATTCTTTCCAAAACTGTGTTTAAGTGGCCCCACTTTGTTGGTGCTCTCGGCGTGCGCTTGGCCTGCCCTAGTGCGTCACCCCAAATCCACCGGAACATATCAAACCTAGAGATTGTCAGTGTGCCAAGGGCTTAGCTACAAAACCCCCTTCCAAGCTGTACCTGAGGCAGTGAGGTTGGGGCAAAAGGGGGATGGGCCTCTCCTGAGGAAGATGCACTCTGGGCTAGCCTGCCAGGCCCTGAGCCCCAGGGAGGGAAAGGGGTGGAGACCGCCTGCAGGCCACAGGTCCCCTGCTGCAACATGCACCCCTTGCCACCCCCTCCCCAAGCCAAAGCTGCCTTTCCCATCATGGCTGACCATCCAGGTGTGGCTCTCACCTGTCCTGTGTCTGCAGCAAAGGCAGGTTTGAGGGCCAAAAGGAGAAGGAACTTGGTCCTGACACCCCCCAGCCCCCAGCCACACCACACCAGCAGGCCTCGGAGTGGGTGGATGGCAGGAACTGGCCTGGAAGGAGTGTGTGTGTGTATATATATATATATATTCATGACACTTGTTAAAGATGATAAGGCAGACTTGATTCAGAACCATCACAATGAATATAGGGACCATTGCTATGGGATTTTGCAGGGATTTGGGGCTCAGCTCCAAATACAGCATCAGCAAGTGGGACTTTATAACCAAGGTGGACAGTGGATGGAGAATGACTGAGAAGGAACCTCAGGGGTGAGGGGGGTGGGATTCTGGCTAAACCAACCTCACAGGATTCTTGCTTGAAGACAGGCCAAGGGGATCAGACATCACCTGGGGTGGGGGGGCACCCGATCAGGTATCAGGGGTGGCTCTTGCCGAACGGACTTGGCAGGGTTCTTGCTGAAACGGGATTTTACAATGAAGCACACAGATGGGCCTAAAAGAAGGTGCAGGAACCTGACTAAAGTTTGGTCCAGCAAAGAATCTTTGCCAAAAGGAGGGAGGAATGGGAAACGGTTGAAAGCACGAGCATTGATGGTGTGTTTACAGGATGCAGGTGCTCTCCCCACAATTAGTGAAGGAGTCTTGTCCCCATTTTGCCCAGGGGAAACTGAAGCACTTGCCCCGTGTCACATGGCAGGCGAGTGGCATCCAGGCAGAGCCTCGACAGGAACAGTGGCTGGCTTGTAGGACAAGAAGGAAGCCAAGCCAGAGAAGGTGGAGGACTGGGCTGCCTGCCTTTTCCACTCGCCTCTCCTCGAGTATTAACATTTTCTATTCCCCACCACCTTCATCCAAGATAACCTGGCTCTTATCTGCGCCCTGGCTGATGGCCTGGAGGATGCTCAGCTTCCACCCCTGGGTGTTAATGCTAGAAGCTTAACGATTTGTTTTTCTTAGAAGGGCTTGGGCCTGGGGTCTGAGGTGTCTTTGGAGCCACCAGGAGTTTCCTGTTCCTCCTTCCAATTTTGACGCAGGGCCCGAGGGCCCCCAGCCCAGGAGGAGGAGGGATCCCATGGTGGCCTGGGTGTCAGGCCTGAGCTGCAGCTCTAGAAGCTCCCCCAGCGCCCCGCGGGCTGGCTACTCCAAGCCGTCTCTAGAGTACCGGTCTGTACCCCACCCCACAGTGTTTGGGGGTGACCCTCTGAGGCACCCAGGTCCCCTCCCCATGCCCAACCCTCTTTTTCCCAGCTGCCTGGGCTGGGAGGGGGCTGCGGTGGGAGGGCAGGGAGCGGGCCAGGCTGCATGTACAGAGAGGCCTCAATTTCACAGGGCTTGCTCCTGAGTGAGTTTCGCATAAAAGGATTAAGGCGAGAGGAAGTGCAGAGGAAATGGGATGTTGGACACCTTGTTAAAGGGGCTGTCAGGGCTCCCAGAGCGTGGGTGCTAACTCTATTCCCTGCCTCCGCGGAGAGCAGGCCAGGCCATTACCTGAGCGATCAAAGATAGGACGGCGTGAGTCAGCACCCGGAGGTCCCAGGCTGGGCTGGACGGGCCAGAGAGGGGAGCCCTGGGTAGCCCCCCCATCCCTGCCCCTCTCCTTCAGGCTTCATTCCGGAGGGCACTCCAAGGGGTCAGGGAGAAGGGGAAATGGAGGCTCAAGTCTTCCCACCTGGGGTGGGGGGCTGGGGGGGGCACCTGACTTAATGATGTGTGGATTACCATTTCCTCCCTTATCTTAGCACCGAGGGACATTCTTTTTCCTGAGCCCAGGGAATTGGCTCAGTTTGTGAATGAGTCAGATCAGATCAGCACTTTTCCTAAAGAGATAAGGGGGTTATCAGGATGGGGGAAGTACTTTGTGGGGGGAGAAGGGCCCCCTAAGGACCTGAGGTGGGGGGGAGGGACACGCTGTGGGGAGGGTCCCAGTGGCCTGCAGGCCTGGGCAGCTTGCACATCCGTGCAGGGAATCCCTGCCTGGACCACCTCCTGCCCACTTCACCCAGGCAATTCCTATTCCTCCTCTAGAGGGTTGACAGCTAGGGTTGAACATTCAGATCACCTGGGAGACTTCAAACACCCGTACCCAGGACCCACTTGGGCTAGATGGAACTGGATTCTCGGGGTGGGGTGGGCAGCTCAGATATGGGCTTGGTTTTCAAAGCCCTCTTGGTGATTCTCAAGTGTGGCCGGGGTGAAGCTCTCTTGCCCTGGAAGCTTTTCCTAAGGTCCCTGGCTGGGGGAGGTACCCCCCCTCTCTGTCTCCTCTGCTCCCTGGGGCGTAGGTCCACGAGTCACCCCTACCCCACGGTGGTTTTCTGTTTACCTATCTGTCTAGACCTCCCGCCCCAGACTGTGAACACCCTGAGTGTAGGGACAAGGGGCACTCGCCATTGTCATCTGGGGCTTAATCCAGCACGAGGTGGGCAGTCAGACTGTAGGAAGCAGGACTTAGTCTCTTTCTATCTCTACTCCCTATCAAGGGGCCGATTAGTTAGTGCTTAACTCTGGTAACTGCGCTTTGAGCACATTTCTGTCTGAGATGTGTGGATGTGCAAAGAGGTCGCAGACAATCCCTCATCTTGCCTGTTGCTGGGGGGCTTCGGGACAATGCCTCCTCTCTTCCCCCACCACCACCCGTTGGCTCAAATGTTTTCAGTTGGGCAAAATGAGAGTCCAGATCAGGAGTTGGCAAACTTTTTCTATGAAGGGCCAGAGCATAAATATTTTGAGCTGGGCGGGCCGCACCATCTCAGATGTCATAGTGCGAAAGCCTGGCAGACAAGTGGCTAATTGAGCGGGCAGGGCTGCGCTCGATGACCCTGTAGTTACAGACGCTGGGGTTCCAACTTCCTGTGATTTTCACGTGTCACAGACTTTCTTCTGTTGACTTCTTCAGCCTTCTAAAAGTCATTCTTTGCTAGGGACCGTAGAAAAACGGGGTGGGCCAGCTAGATTTGGCTTAGAAGTTGGCCTTTGCAGATTCCTGATTCAGATGAAATCTGAAGGTTGGTGGTTTCCCAATTGCTAGCTCGACGCTGAACACAGCTCTGCACCCACGTGCCCCTGAGGTCCCTGGGGCCTGGGGCCACATCAGCCGCGCCCACGATAAGACAGAGGTGTGTGTGTGTGAGGGGACACAGGCGGGAAGCCCCGATCCCTGCGGGGAAGCGGGGGACGGGAGCGTGAGGGCTGTGAATCCCAGAGACACGCTGATAAGTAATGTGGCTTCACTTCAGGTCATTTCCTGAAAGTCAGATCCACTTTGCACGTAAGGACGAGAGCGGGAGCTTCAGAATTCACTCTCGGGGCCTCCAAATTAAAAGCCAAATAGGATGTAGCTTTTGCCTGGGCTGCGTCTTCATCTGTCAAGAGTGGTTATCTTCATGGTCCTCCCCGGGGGCCTGCTACTGTCAGTCACCCCGCCAGGGGCCCGCATTGTTACCTCCTCCGAATGGCACACCCAGCAGGGGCCTGTGTCCACCGCTGGGCCCAGGATCCCACTGTTATTCACGCGGGGAGGGAGGTGAGATTGGGAGCCCCGGTGGGTCTTTCAAGAAAGCTGCTACTTCTGGCCCAAACTCCCAGCCGCGGCCTTGCACTCGGGGCCTGGGCCAGACCCCTGGAGTTTCTCTCCGGAGAAGAGGTTGGGGATTCTGTATCAAGGCCCAGCTCTCTGGGGGAGGGGGTGCGCTGCCCAGAAGCCGCCAGCTCCAGACCCTGGAAGAGGGGTGGCAGGGAGGCAGAAAGCTAGATGGTGACACAGGGAGGACCCCCAGAGCAAGGGTCTCCGAATTACCCTCTCGGTTCCAGTCCTAGCTCAGACCGTTGCTTGCTGTGTTACATTGGGCCAATTGTTCTGCCTCTCTGAGTTTCAGCGTCTTCAACGTGGACAGTCTTACCAGCCATGCCCCTCTCAGCATTTTGTACATTTTAAGGCTAACAAGAAGCCCCAGAGGGCATCATGGATGCCGCAGAGTGCCGTTCCTGTTCGGGGCTGTGAATCAGTGTGTCCTGCAGGAGAGCTGGGAGCGGGGGCTGCTGCAGCAGGACCACCAGATTCACAGGGGTCTGGCTTTCTCCCTGCTCTGCCCCAACAGCTTGCTGCAGGACGAGGCTGGGGCTGTTCCTTTGTCCCCCTCACGACCCAGGACTCTGACAAATTGGCATCATAGAAAAAGACACTTTGTAATTGGAAGGCTTGGCTGTAAGATTCCTCACTCATGTGAGCTCTGGCAAATTCCCTTCTCTGAGCCTCAAGATTCTCATCTGTAAAATGGGGATAACATCTCACTGAGCGGTTGGTGACAAGTCTTGAGGAATGTGAAAGTACTCTGCCAACGTCGTGGGTCACACACGTGATAACACAGGTTTATATATCCCCGCCTCCCTCCAGGCCAACACAGGGCTCTCACCCAGTCCTACGGCCATCATCCCCCAGCCCACCCCGGCCCCAGGCCCTTTGTCAATGCCAGAGTCTACCTAAGACTTGCTAGACTTGATTCACTGGACAATGAAGGCTCTTTTCCCACTGATTCAAGCCATCCCTGGGGGCCCCTCACCAAGCTAGGCCAGGATGCAGCTTCCAGCTCTGTTCTCCCTGCCCAGCGGCCCTGGCCCATCACCTCCACCCACACCCTGTCATCCAAGGCCTTGAACCTGGCTTCCCCATCTTGCTGCCTGATAGCCCTATGCCCCCAAGACTATTG
>NC_138383.1:31079368-31104894 GCF_054177405.1 Leptonychotes weddellii
CCCCCCCCCCCCCCCCCCCCCCCCCCCGGCTCAGCTCCACTCCCAGCTCACGAGCAGCGGGGGGCAGCGATGGAGCCTCCAGTCTCTGTACCTCCCAGCACTCTGCCCTGCACACAATGGGTGCTCGGTACATGTCGGCCAACAATTGAGGGCATAATTCCTTGGACTTTGGTATAATCCTGCTGAGAACAGGAGGGATATAGTTGCCTTGCTCTTGGAGGGCCAAGAGGATTTAGATACCACTAGAGGTTCAGAAATTAAAATGTGGGTGGGATGACTCCATGTCAGCAAAATAACAGTCCTTTTAATGGTGGGATGAAGATGGAGACTCTCAGGCCCTGTTTCTTTTCTGGGGGTAGAAAATGATACGTTGTCTCTTCTGAATGGAATTTTTTTCATTTATCCATGCACTTGGCAGATACTCACTAAATTCCCACCATGTGCCAGCCTCCAGGAGTGGGAAGGGCGGCAAAATGAAGGAACTATTAAAAAGTCAGGACAGCTGACTAGAGGCTGAGTGGCTGGCTCTTTCCCAGAGTGGGAGAACAGTATAGCCAGGACCCTCAAACACCCCGCCCCGCACTCCCCCTCCACAGAGAGGGGGGAAGGGGGGGAACAGTGAGTGTGGGCAGGGCCTGAACTCAACCTCCCTAACCCTCCCTAACTTGCTTCCCATTCCCTTCGCTGATCTTCTCCAAGTGGAAGCTGGCCTAGCCGCTGGAAGACCGCTGGTTGGCTCCTGAAACCCAGTGATGCTGGTCGGGGAGACAGGGGAAATGCCGGTTTGATCTGAGTTAGCCCCTCTGGGCCTGGAGGTAGGTGAGAAGAAGAGGGAATGTGGTTTAGGTTAAAAGCATATCCCTTTGTGGCCGAGAGTTCATGACTCGAACAGACTGATGGCTGGGCCCCAAACCAGCAGGTAGAGTGACAGGCAGTTCCCAGGATCCGGCAGCCCTTCTGTGCTCTGAGGAAGGCTTTGGGCTGGTGGGGGAAGCTGCTGCTCCCTCCCCAGGCCGGCCTCCAGAGCTCTATGTCTTCTCTCTTCCTCCAGCCTCCTGTCTCATGAGGCTACTAAGTCTGGGGTCTCAGAGAGAGGACCTCGGCCCAGGGACTTCCAGAATGGGAGGGGGTGAATTCTCACTACACGTGCCCACCTAGGCCTTAATGTCTACTGTCCCCGACCTCTGCCAGGGAGCCCCATGCCAGTTCAGTGCCAGCATGAGGCACCATGACTGCAGGGACAATTAAGTAGGTCTGCTCCTGTGGCCCTCAGCAGGGCACAGAAACTGCTCAAGACAGGATGAGCAGTGCTGTGGTGATCGTGTCTGCAGATACTCTGTAGGCTCAGAGATAAGAACAGTTCCCTCTCCCTGGAACTAGAGAGAGGAGGGGTGGTATCAGGCAGGGTCTTGATGGTTGAGTAGGAGTTTGCCAGGCAGAGAAGTGGTGGGAGGGCATTCTTGGCAGAGACAAGCATGAGCAAAGCATGCAGGGAGGAAGGGAGCTGGGTTTGAGAAACCATGAGGCCACTGTACAGGAGTGGAGCCAGAATGCCCATGTTTGAATCCAGCTTCACTTTTTGGCTGTGTGCCTTTGGGCAGTTTGCTTAACCTCTCTGTGCCTCCATGTCCTCATCCGCTAACAGGTGCTGATAGTAGTTGTAGTAATCATTAATGCTACTTGCCAAACACTTTTGGCTGTCTCCCCTTCCAGGCACATGCATGTTCTCCTGCTCCTGAGGTTAGGTAGGGTCATGTGACTAATCCAAGCCAATGAATTGTGAGCACAGTGTCAATGCCAGGCCTGAATGTTAGTGGGAGAGCCTCCAGAGTGCTCGCTCTCTCTCTTCTAGCACAGTGCAGAGCCCACCAAGATTGTGATGTGACTATCCCCGGGTCTCCCCAGTGGACTAAGTCCTTGACGACGCACACTGGATGCATAGCTTCAACAAGACATGAACCTTGGTTGTTGAAGTTGCTGAGGCTTGGGAGCTGTTTGTTACCGCAGCATAGCTTAGCCTGAGCTGACGGGGTTGTGATGGACCCACAAGTTCATATAGGGAAAGCCCTTTACACAGAGTGCTGGTACTTTATACTCGATATATGGTAGCTACTGGAGAAGTGGAGAGGGGTGGTCACAGAGGAGGCTGCAAAGGAAAGCAGAAGGCTGTTCATGAGAGTCTTAACTATCGGGTCCAGAAGCTTGGGATTGTTCCTGAAAGCCGCGGGGGAGCATGAGAGATTTTTTTTTTTAACGTAAGCTCCACACTAGGTGGGACTTGAACTCACGACCCTGAGATCAAGACCTAAGCTGAGATCAAGAGTCGGACGCTTAACTGACTGAGCCACCCAGGCGCCCCTAGAGATTTTTTAAAATAGAAGAATGACATGCTTTGCAGACAGTTCACTCCAGGACCTGGCAAACAGCAGGCATTTAATAAAGACTTCTTGAATGAATGGATGGATGGATGAATGAATGGATGGATGAATGAATGAATGAATGAATGAATGGAGCGTGGAGGAAGAGGAACCAGTGAGGAGGCCATTTCAGCAACCGAGGTATCCCTGGTGAGGACTGAACCCCTACAGGTGCCAGCAGCCGGCTGGGACCTGCCGCAGGCACCGGGCTCCCACGCCCACCCCCATGTGCCCACCCTCATGTGCCCACCCCCAGCCCGACCCGGGCAGGCAGCTTCGTTGGCACCCCTGCCGGTGTGGGGCGCAGTGGCGCCTCATAACTCACTGTGTTTATGATGAAGCGGAGCGGTTGTTTGGGAAGACAGCCACTCTGATACCCAACAGCCCCCAGGGCCATTCCCGATGTTTCTCCTCCACCATCCACTGCTCAATATGCCCGCTCTTTGTCACACACCCTACTCCCCACACCCCCCCAATGGCACCGATCCCCCCAATGCACACACCCCTCCTGCCTCTCCAGCACTGCAGCCACGAGAAATTTATTGCAGCCCCAGACTGCTATGGGCAAATACTAATAAAATGCTGTTTTGCTGCAATTTGTTTAATTGGCCACAGAAGAGACGTCTTGAGCACATGCAGGCTCTGCCCGCACCCGCCTGCCCGCCCGGCTCGCACATGCTCTCTCGTCCCTGGGCCTTGTCTCCCTGGCTGTGACCACTGAGCGTGGGACGGCGGGACGAGGGGAGACAGGAGGGGCTGCAGAAGGAGGCTGCTGGGCTGGAGAGGGCAGGGAGGAGCCCACCTCTGTTTATTCTTACAACACTTTCCTGGGCCCTCCACTGACAAACCTCGGGATCCTTGGGATCAGCCAGACTGCCTGGGTTCAAATCCCACCACTTCCTCTTAGCTGTGTGACCTTAGGCAAGCTACAGAACCTCTCTGTGCCCCCACTTTCCTCATCTGTAAAATGGGGGTGATAATAACAGCATTGTGAGGATTAAATGAGCTAATCCATATGAAACACTCCGGACAATGCCTGGCCTGTAGGAAGCACAAAAGCAATGTTAAGGATTTAGACTGCTCCGGTTCTAGGCCCGGCTCTGCCATTTACCAGCAGTGTGACCTTGGGCAAGTTACTTAACCGCTTGGTAGCTCAGTGTCCCCATCTGTGAAATGGGGACAATAATTGCACCTGCCTTGTAGGGTCGTGTAAAGGATAAATGAGTTAATTGATGTAAAGGGATTAGAACAGAGCCTGGCACGTGGTAAAGTTGCACAAGTGTGGACTATTGTTGCTCAACAGACTTGGCAGTGCGGTGAGCTGGTGCTCGGGGTTAGGGCGTTTGGGAAGCTTCTGGACCCCGTGTTCCTTCACTGGTGTGAGTACTGACTCAGGATGCGTCTCCAGAGTTGGGAATTCCTGATGGTAAAACGTTCAAGCTCTTTCTCGGTGTTTTGAGGCCACGTGATGTGGCAGGCAGGGTAGTGGAAGACCCTTACGGAGTCTCAGGGGTTGGGAGGTGCACTGACCCTGCTGCAGCTCCCCAGACAGAGCCCCTGGGGCTGGGCTGCTGCTCATGGGGTCCGCCCAGCCTCCCAGCTGCTCCCCCTTTGGCCCCTGGCACCCACCCCCCAGGGGTGGGCACCTTGCCACCCAGCAGATGGCACCAGCAGAGGCTGGGCCATTTGGGGGTTGGGAAGGGTTAGGCCAGGCTACGGGAGCTGGGCACCCAGGTCTTAGGACAGATGGCCTTGTGTCTCTTCCTAGCATGGGATGCCTGGGGCAGGTCGGGGACAGCCCCCTCCGCACAACAGAGCTGGGCTTCACGACTTCCCCATGTGGGGGCCAGAAGAGTCAGGAGTCCCCAGGCGGGTCCCTTCCCTTCTCTGAGTCTGTTCCTCATCTGGAAAAGAGGGGGTTGCCCTAGATGATTTATCTGATAACCCTGGTACAACCATTAGCCTGACTCCTGGAGCACGGTAAGCCCTCAGTGGGTGGGTTCTTGTGGTTATTTCACAACAGAGAAGAGGTTGAAACTGTAGCCTCAGGGGTCAGACAACCTGAGTTCACATCTTGGCTCTACCACTTTTCAGCTGTGTGACCTTGGGCAAGGGACTTAACCTCTCTGTGCTTTGTTTTCTGTCTGTAAATGGACTAATGATGCATGGGACCTCAGAGGGTGTTGTGAGGATTAAACAAAATAGTATTGGATCCTTACTTTGTGCCCTGTCAAGTAGGTGCTGTGTTTTGTTGTTTGTTTTTTTTTCCATTCTTCAGACAAAGTGAAGCCTCTTGCCCAAAGTCTTGTGACCATGGAAGTAGCAGTCTGACAGCATTCTCAGCCGCTATAGTCCAGTGCTCTCTGTTTAAGCCTGTCTCCCCCTTACCCGGGGCTCCTGGTTGCCGGCTCTTCGTTGCCCAAAACTGTGGTACATACACACGGTCGTATGTGCAGCGCTCCCACACACATATGTGCTCTCTGTGTTTCTTGGTAACTTTGGCCCAGCTGGCTCAGGAAGCTTTGGCCAGAGAAAACTTGGCCCTCCCGAAGAAACCTTTCCCCCTGACCTTGAGGTCATAAATGGCAGGGCATGTCCTGGTTACCGGAAGAACAGCAGTTACATAGGGCCTTAAAGTCCCATCCACCTGGGATCGGATTCTGGTGGGCAAGTTGCTTCAACCGCTCTGAACTCCGCTCCCCTTTGCCTGCAGGATGTGGAGAAGGGGGTTTGAGGAGACAGACTCTCCTTATCTATAAAATGGGGCTGATGACCATAGGACCTGCCTCGCAAGGGTGCTGTGAAGGTTAAAACTGAGTTCATCCCTGTGAAGTGCAGGCCGGGGCATGGCATGCAGGCATTCCTTGTCGCTGGGCCTATCCGTTCCTCCTTCCCAGGGGCGGGTTCTGCTACTGTGCGGGACTCTCTGGCAGCCAGGGTGGAGGCCTGCCTCTTCCCAGTGCGTCGGAGGCCGGCAGTGGATGCTTGTTGGTTTGTTGAGCAGACAAGTGGCCTGTGCCGGGCCCCGGCCTGCCCACGTGGAGGCCCTCAGCCCCGCTGGTTCCTGGACGGTGCCCTTGGCTGGGCCAGAGGGAGCCCCCCCACCCTCGCCCTGCCTCAGGGAGGGGTGCTCGCACCTCAGCCTGGGCAGGCACTCTGTGCTTCCCACCCCTCTAGACTTTTCCCACAGCCTCCTCCCTGCAGCCACCCAGCTCAGGCATAATCTCCTCAAGCATATGCCTCCAGTGCCTCGGGTCCTGGCCCCCCACCAGCCTTTCCCACGACTCCCTGGGCCTGCTCAGTGGAGTGCGGACACCCTCTCTGGCCTGTCAGGGCCTTTCCCCAGGAGGTGAGAGCCTTCTGAAGCAGCCTACATCTCGTGGTCAGGAAGAGAATACAGGGACTCCAGAAGGGGGATGGGTGCCACCTCTCAGGGTCCTGAGTGAAGACAGCCGGAGGAGCTGGGGCTCAGGAATTCAAGAAAGAAGGGAGGAGGGGACGCCATCAGTCTGGGCCCAGAACTGAACAAACATGTCCTGTCCCCAGCCGGGAACCTCAGCCTCTTCCAATCTCAGGCATTAAATGGAGTGGGGGAGGAGGAGGGCAGAGTCTGAGGCAGCCAGCTGCGGCGAGCAACAGGTGGATACACACCCCAGGATGCACGGTCCCACGCCCTCTGCCAGGGCCCAGCAGGTGGAGAGGACCGGGAGGGCCCCGGCCCAGGCCACTGCCAGGGGGCCCAGTGGGGCAGCTCATGAGGCTGGGGGCAGGACATGCTGGGAAGAGGAGGCCTGGTGAGCACTCGGCCAGCCCCACAGCCCCAGGCCTCTCCCGGAAGGCCACCGGGACTTAGGCAAGGATGCCCTGACTGGTGGGTGACTTTAGGGTTTCTATAGAGGCAGCCCGGATGAGGGGCAGCTTCATCCCCCACTCCCCATCTCCAAGGGTAGAGGCTGCAATGTGGCCGCAGGAGGGGGGTGCTGTGTGTGTGCACAGGACAGGAAAGACCCCAGGAATGGGTGGGGGAGATAATCATTAAGAACAAGCCAGGTCAAAATAGCAAAAAACTAGAAACAAGCGAAGAATGAATATATAAATTGTGATGTGGCCATGCAGTAGAGTACCACGCATGCTTTAAAAAGGATGTATCAACATGAGTGACTCTCGGTAGATAATATTCAGTTTAAAAAAAAAGGAAGTCACAAAAGAATTCACAAGGCATGATTCCCGTTGTACATAGTTCAAAAATATACGAAATCAAATGATATGTCGTTTAGGACTTGTCCATATGTGACGAAACGATAAAGAAAATAAGAACAAGATTAAGGAACTTGGTTACCTCTGGAGAGAAGGGGAAATGTGGTGTGGGTAGGAGCTCACACAAGCTTCGGAAGTTCTGGAAATATATTATTCTTGAATCAGATGTGAGTACAGGTTTACTGTATTATTATTATTATTATTCACACAGTATATGTATATTCTTTGCATTTTTGTACACATATATTTCATTTTTAAACGAAAAGTTAAGTTTAAAATGTGTATCAAATATATCACAAACATTAAAAGGCAAAGGACCAAGTTTAAAAAAAAAAAAAAAGAACAACAGGATGGGCTCCATGACCTCCATTCCCTATCCCAGAGGCTCTCTGCCCAAGTCGCTCTGAGGAGTTAAAGGAATCCAGGAAGAGAGAGGATGTTTTCACGCACTTGCTTCCTTATATTCACTGACAACTAGCATCAGAAAACTGGAACACAGGGGCGCCTGGGTGGCACCGTCGGTTAGGCGTCCGACTCTTGGTTTCAGCTCAGGTCATGATCTCAGGGTCGTGAGATCGAGCCCCACTGAGCGTGGAGCCTGCTTGGGATTCTCCCTCTCCCTCTGCTCCTTGCCTCCCCCGCCTCAAATAAATAAATAAATCTTAAAAAAAAAAAAAAATGGAACCCAGGCCTTGCCTTCATAGAGCTTACAGTATAATGGAAGAGACAGACAGAAGGCAAGTTTCCAGGCCATTCCCAGTCCATGTTGTAATAGCTATGACAGTTGTGGGCAGAAGCTTGCTTGGACAAGCAGTCCCCTAACTTGTAGGGGTAGAGGTCAGGGGAGGCTCCCTGGAGAAAGCAACACCAAACAGACCCAGAGGATGAGGAGGGGCTGGCCACGAAAGGAGCCAGGGCAAGGAGGAATGTTCCTGACAGAAATGGGCACTGGCAAAGGCCGGGGGCATGGCGAGGAGGGGCATCCTGAGGAGCCCAGAATTCAGGGTGGCCAGGAGTGGCTGGGGGTAAGGCAGGGAGTGGTGGGTGGAGCCAGGTCACAGGGGAATTAAGACATTGGAACTTCATGTTGAAGACCTTGGAGGGCCGGGAAAGTTTAAGCAGAAGAGGGACAAGCTCAAGTCTGTATTGGAAGAAGGCCACTCTGATTGCAACCAGAGAGCAGACTGGAGGCAGGGAGGCCTGGTGGAGGCTGTTACAGTAGTCTAGGAGGGCAGCCCTGGTGCCCCGATCTAAAAAAAAAAAAAGTGTAAAATGCGATGCAAAATTAACAGGACTTGGCAATGACTGGTTGGTAGGGCGAGGGGGTAGGAAGTGCCGAGGGGGACAGTCAGGTGTCTGCTTGGCCAAGTCCTGGCTGTATTGCCGGTCACCAAGTATGGGACAGCAGGGCCTGAGCTGGGTGGACCGATGGGGATGGAGTACACCCTGGGATTAACTTTGGTCCTAGAGCATGTGAGGTGCCAAGTCCCCCTTGCTATGTCGATCCCCAGAGCTTCATTCCTGCCCCGTGTTCCAAGCATCAGGCCCAAGTTTGAGCATTTGCTTACCAAACATCCTCCGCACGTCAGGAGGGAAGACACAGAAATAGACAGCCACCTGGTTCTGGCCCTCTGGGGCTTTCCGGGCCACGGGCACAGCCATGGCAACAGGACAAGGCCGGATCTGTCCGAGTCAGGACTTACTTTGACCAAGGCTGTTTGCGAGGGTGGTAAAGGATTAAGGGCCACACGGTGGGGCCCCTACCAATTGCCTCAGTAGGTCAGGGGAAAGGGAGCACCCTCCTTGTTGGGGCCTTGAGAATGGTAGCCCTCGGAGCCAGGGGACTGGGCTTAAAGTCCCAACTGTGCCCTAACATGGGTGCCCCGTTGGCCAAAGCTCTGTATCTCTCCGGGCCTCAGTTTCCTTGTCTGTAAAATGGCAACGAGAATAAGACTCCAGCTCTCCATCCCCCGGGGCCAGGGTGGGATCAATGGAGCGAATAGACCCAAACCAACTCTGAGAAGTGTCACTCCTTTGCCAGGGGTTGGGGTCCACTGGGCCCTGGTCATAGGATTTGTTCTAGGGGCTCCTGCTTTTGGAATCAGGCAGACCAGAGCTCAACTTCTGATTCTGCCATTTTCTGGCCAGGCACCTTCAGGCAAGTGACATAACCTGTCCAGGCCTCAGTGTCTGGAAAACGGGATGGACACTCCTGCCCACAGGGTGACTGAGATCACTGTCTATGCCTGACAGGGGCTCCTGCACTGACACCCATGGCTGTGGGGGTGGCCCCAAATCACTGGGTCAAGTTCGCCCCAGCCCCAGATGCCCAAGGGCCCTGGCCGTTCTTAACCATAAATCTTCCCAGCCTCACCAGAGATCCTCCTTGCCCCCCGTCCCTTGCCATCCTGCAGCTGCCCTGTCGGGGAGGGGGCCCCAAGTCCCCAGCCGCTGCAGCCCAGATAACACACACACCGGTGGGGATCCTGGCCCGCGGAAGCTTCCCAGATAAACGCCGCCTGCCCCAGATAACCAAGGCCTATCAGCCTGTCATCTTGTTCTCTAAAACCACGTTGCTGGTGATAAAGGGATTGTGTGGGGCTGCATCTGCCCGGCCCAGGTGGGAGCTTCTCGCAAGTTTTTCTGCACAGCCGCCCCCCCCCCCCCCCACCACTCTTATTAACGACAAATGTTTGGCTCCTTCCGGGACAAACCAGTCCTCTGGCAGTCGATCTCAGCCAGTCCCCCCGCTCAGCTTCCCCTCCCTCTGGCTCTTGCATCCCTCTGCGAGAGGGCCATTTGTCCCCTTTGTTGGACTTCCACAGGAAGAGAGGAAGGGGGCCGAGACAGGATGAGGCAGGGGCAGACAGGCAAACTCTGTTTGGGGGTCTGTGTGGTTCTGAAGGTAGGGAGTGGGTGCCCTTGTCAGAGAGACCCCGACACCAACCAGCATTTTGCGAGTGCTCATCGTGTTTTATATGGCTTATTGGACCCAAGGGGAAAGGCCTATTGTCCCCTTTGTTTGCATTTCACAAGTAGGGTAACTGAGCCTCAGAAGGTCACGGACGCAACTGGTACATAAAGCTGGAATCAAAGACCAGGTCTGAAGGCTCCAAACCCTGTGCTCTTGCCCTCCCTAGCCTGTTCCCGAAGCCCATGCCTGTGGCTGGCCATTTCTGGAGCTCGGAGAGGAACGGGTGGCCATTCTCCTAGGCACAAGCAGAAAAGTCTGAGCCACAGCTGGAATCTAGCTTTGGGCCAGGGTTGCCTGGGCCTGAAGGAGTCTTTTTGGCCGCCCCCCACCAACATCTTGGGTCTTCACATCTTGGGCCTTGGAGGTCATCCAGAGCAAGGGTCTCACAGAACCGATGGGGAGATGGAAGCAAAGGGGAGAGGTGTGATGTGCCCAGGGTCGTCCAGCTAGCAAGGGCTCAGTTTGATGACTTTGGCATCATGTGGTCCTAACTCACCAGAGGCCCCAAATTCCACCTCAGAATGACTTACAAAGGGCTACAAGGGTCATTCAAGTAGAACTGGGAATGGAATCGATCTGTAGTGAGGGACTATTTCCATTCTCCCATGTTAGATACTCACAGCCAGGTCCAAATACTCACACACAACATAGCTACAGACCCTCAGGAACCTAGAGACTCGGAAGCACAAGACCAGGGCCGCCCAGATGGGCACAGGACTTGCACACACTTCCAAGGATACATCTCCCCAACACTGTGTGGGACCCACTGTCCACCTCCCCCACCCCAGACCCCAGGGGTTCTCACTCCTTGCCCCCATCCTTGCCCACCCCCCACCTCCAGAATCACACCAAGCCAGGGAGCTTCACGCAGGGGCTTAAAAAGGGCACTGAATTTTTCATTCTTAAATGCTGGGATGCTCTTATCTTCCAGCTTCGCCCAAGCCCCTTGGTGGAGATGGATGGGGGCGCAGAACACAGTTATCAGAAAGATTAAGCCGGGACTTGTCATTTTTTTTGTATCATGGAGCAGTCAGCCCTACGAGTGATGTCCTCTACTCCGCCAGGATGAGTCCAGAACCTTTAGTGCCAGCAGTAAAAAAGACTATAAAAAACACCATCGGAGAAAGGGTAATGATGAAATTTAACTGCTCCCGATCACACACCTGGGGTCTGCTCACCACAGAACCGGGGTGTTCGGCCACATCATCCTTTACTGCTGTGTCCTTGTCTCGGAGTTTAAGGTCCTTCCACTGAACCAGAATGTTGTGTCCACTGCTGAGACCCCAGGGCCCACCTGTCCCACCCTGCCCTGCCTGGCCAGGAACGCAGAGAGAGGGACGCAAGTGGGGCACACCCCGTCCTGGGAGGCCCCGGGGTCTTTTGGCCTGGGCAGCAAGTCCCTCAGAGCCGGAGACACGGGCCTGTGCGGGAGCTTTAGCCACAGCTGCTGCGGAAAACTCTGGGAGGCTAGACTATGGCTGGCTCAGATTTTCTTTCCTCCCTTTCTTCTTCCACCCCTCACCCCTCCTCCATCTCACTTTGATGTGCCAGGAACTGTGTCACATACGGAATGGCTCCCGGGGTCTTCCACAGCCCTTAGGACCTGGCACTCTGCCATCCAGCCGCCCCTCCCTCTGGCCCCAGAACCCCATGCCATACTGCCCCTTTATCTCTCCTGATGCTCTCTTCTAGTACTGAAATCCTTCAAAATAATTGGCTCTCTCCAGCCTCTGGGCTTTCACACGTGCTGTTCCCTCTGCCTGGAACACCCCTGGGCTAACTTCTACTCATCAGTACGGCTCAGCCATAACTTCCTCCAGGAAGCCCTCCCTGCCATTCTCCAGGTCCATATTATAATGGCTTTCTTGCTAAGAGCTCCCTTGGCTCCCTGCATTTCTTCTTCAAGATATGTCTCCTCACGGTGTATGGTTATTGTTTAACTGTAAGGTCTGTGAGGGCCCTTGTGGAGGACATATTCTGGGTCTGGGGATTTAGTGGTGAACAAAACGGACAAAATCCCTGGCCTTCCTGAAGCCCATGTTCCAGGGGAGTGGGGTACAGCAGGACTGTCTATCCTGTTCAGACTTCATGGACATTCACTAAAGGCAGGGCTGAGTTTAAGCCTCCAAAGGCCCTTCGAGGTAGAAGGTATTCTCCTGATTACAACCAAGAGCCCTCAGGTCCTCCAGTTAGGGGACACAGGACCACGGCTTAAACCCAGGTCTGACAGCCCCTGAGCTGCGGGATCTCCACCAGCTGCTTCCTCCTGGCTCACCTCGCTCAGGCCTCACCGGCCTCCTGGCTCGTTCTTAGCACACCAGGCGTGCCCTCGCCTCTGAGCCTTCGTACATGCTCTTCCCTCTGCCTGGAATACTCTTCCTGCTGATAACCTTAGGCTCACCCCCTCACCTCCTTCAAGCCTTTGCTCAGATGTCATTTTCACACTAAAGTCTTTCCTGATACAAGTGAGCGTGTGTTTGTACACACACGCACACGCACACTCCTATGCCCCATCCCCCATACGTATCTATATCTCACTTATGGTGTCTACCCTTACTAGAGTGTTAGTTCCCCGAGGGCAGGGATTTTGCCAGTTCTGTTCATCGTCAGAGCTCCAGTGCCTCTACTGGGTGTTCGGAAAACATTGGCCAAACGGGTGGATGGCTGGATGAACTGGTGGATACAAGACACGCAGAGCTGAAATCAGGCTGAGTCCCTGCCCTGAAAAGCCGCCGAGTCCAGCCACAGGAGAGGGACTTCATCATCGGAGTGAGAGGCACGCTCTAACAGAGGCACATACGGAGGGAAGCAGCACCCCAACACCTGTCCCCTCCCCACCTCAGGACACAGCCCTCTCGAGAAACTCACTCTTTCTCTGAACGTTCTAGACTGCCGGTCTGTGGGCAGGGAGTGCCACCATCGGCCCCAGGGAGGACGAGCTGGGAGGGGGCTGTGTGGGCTGGACCCTGACACAGTCTCCCACCAGTTCTGGAGCATCTCTGGGGAAGCCAGGGAGAGGAAGGGCAGAGCACCTCCCCAGCCTGCTGATGGCAGCAGCTCGTGCAAACAGAGCCTGCAAAGGCCCATTCCCCAGGAGCCAGAAGGCTCATGGCCAGCCCAAGACCTCACCCCCGACCCACCCGCCAAGGGCGCGTGAGCAAGTCACCTTCCCTCTCTGAGCCCCAGTGTTTCCTCTCCTATAAAATGAGACGATTTGAACACACAGATCACTCCAAGCCTTTTCAAGTATGAGCATCTCTTCCAAAATGTTTTTATTGAAGCATCGTGTGCATACAAAAAAGGACACACATCATATCCAAGGATTTTTCACAAAGTAAACATGTTTATATGACCAGCACCCTGATCAAGAAATAAAACATTATCAGCTCCCCAGATGTTCCCCTGGGGCTCTTCTCCATTCTTGTCTGCCCCAAAGGTAAAGATTCTCCTGATTTTTCACACTGTAGGTTAAGCTTTACCTGTTTGTTTGTTTTTTTTTTTAACCTCAAGGATCCCTTTTCAACCTCTACAGAATGCTCTTTTGATTTCAAAAGTATCTGTGGTAGCCAGTCTCCAAGATTACCCCCAACGGTGCTGGTTTGCTGGTATTCGCACTCTTGTGTAGTCCCCTCCCACCCTGAATCAGGGTGTTCTTTGTGACCGATACTGTATAGCAGAGGTGACGGTGTATGGCTTCTGAGGCTACGTCATAAAGGGCATTGTGGCTTCTCCCTTGCTCCATTGGATCTACTAGCTCAGAGGAAACTAGCTGCCATGTTGTGAGCCATCTTGCGGAGAGCTCCACGTGAAGAGGAACCGAGGCCTCCCATCCACAGCCAGCACCAAGGTGCCAGCCATTGGAGTGCACCATCTTGGAAACAGATCTTCCAACTCCAGTTAAGCCTTCAGATGGCTGCAGGCCAGGCCAACATATGATCGTAGCCTCAGGAGAGACCTAAGCCAGAACTGCTAGCCAAGCCACTCCTGAATTCCTGACCCAGAGAAACTGTGAACGATACTAAAAGTTTGTTATGATTGTAAGCTACTCATCTGGGAGAGGGGGTTGGGTAATTTGTTCACAGCAATAGACAAGTAATGTGGTCTTCGTGAAGCAAATATCCAATGAGCCAAACCTCCTAGGCTTTCAGTAACCCTTTACAGGAATCCTTTTAAAAATCATCTCAATGCTATCTACTCCCACTTGGAAAAAGGGCCTTTGTTGTGGTGCATGAGAAAGACTTGCTTTAGGCTAAGGACTGCCATGACTTCAAGGTCCCGCCATGGTCTGAGGACCGCAGGACTGGGCCAGGGTGGGGTTCAGGAACCCATCTCCCAGTCCTCGCTCCCTCCGTGTTGTGGGATGACCAGACGTGATAGTGAGGAACCCAAGCTTGGGGGTCAAGCAGGCCTGGGTTCATTCAAATCCTGGTGTCCTTCCAAAATCCTGTGTGACCTCAAATGAGTAGCTGTACCTCTCTGAGTCCCAGTATCCCCCATCAGAAAACTCAGAGATCAGGTGCCTTGCTCGCAGGGTGTTGCGTAAGCGGAACCACGCGTGCCTCGTCACCACCACACTGGACGCTCTCAAGAGGCACAGCCCATGGTCAAACACACAGCCCGGCCGGCCCGCCCGGGGCTATCTGGGACGGAGGCTGCCCTCTCCCCGAGGCTGACGTGTGGCCCCATGGGGCTGCCCCTTGTGCTGCTGAGCACACTCCTGGCACATCCGAGCCCCGATGGCGAGACCGAAGGGCCAGGTGAGCATATGGCCTCATGACAGAACGTGGCGGGAGACGGGTCTGCTTCCTCTCCCTCGTTAGTGTCGCCCAGGGGCCTGCGCCCTCCTTAGCAGAGGCCCGGGTAACGAAGGCCACAGCCTATTAATTGAGGTGACAGTGATAAAGGAAGGAGGGAGGCTGCTATTTGTCTTGCCCGGAACCTCTCGCATCATTCCAAGATGAATGAAAACTCATTTTCTGCTTTGATTCGGTCTAATTTCTCCGGGCCCCCTGGGCCTCGTTGGGGGGGTGGGGGGAGGGACTCACAGCCCCTGCTGAGAAGGATTTGAGGAGAGGAGGAGGAGGGGTCAGAGGTCACGAGGGAGGCCGACAGGCTCCGCTAGGGAACCAAGAGCTTGTTGGGGGGCAGTGGTTGGAGCATTCGTTCATTAAGCATGGGCTAGCTGATTGCCTTGGCTAATCCTGGGGAGGAGGAAATCTGCTTTGCCCATTGCATGGGTGAGGCAGCTGGTGGCGGAGAGAATGTGGCTTGCACGAGGTCACACAGCTGGGAGGGCCACAGGGGGGCTTTGGCAGGGAGGGTCTGTCCAGAGCCATCCAGCTCCGTTCACTCATTCACGCTTTGCCTCCCACCTGGATGAATGACTTCATCAGCATAGAAGCCCCTTGGAGGGGAAATGGCCCTCCCGGTGAAGGAGTTTGCACCCCACCCACCCATTTCCCCCCAGGGATCAAGGAGAGGAAAGGGAGGGAAAGGGTAGGAGGGTGGACCTTTTTCTCCACCAAGGAGCAAAGACTGGCTAAGAGCCTTGTTGGAATAGCCATTTTCTCTTTTGGAAGACGGAGCCAACGGGGCCTGCCTCCCCGGGACCCCAGGCTGGCTGGAGGGCGGTGATGAGCATGTGTGGGAAGGTGCTTCACCCCTAGTACTTGCTCTGTGTTTGTGGAAAGGCAGAGGGAGTCAGGGGCCCCCAGCAGTCTGAGCTGTGTTATCCCAGTCTGGTTAACCAGGAGTCCGGGGGTCACCTGTCTGGGAGTCTCTGCACCTGCTCTGCCTGGTCACTTCCTGGATCACCAGGGTCCCCTGTGATGATCCAGAGGTTCTGGGAGGCCCAGAGTCTGAGGGGCCCGAGCCCCATGACCTGTCTGCTAAGGTGGCCTCGCAGCCCCAGAGAGCTGCATGGGCTTTGAAGGCGGTGGGATGTGCCCTCTGGTCTGGTTCACAGTAGAAACTCAGCAAAGTGGGTTGAGTGCACTTCATACAATATCCTCCCAGGGCTTTGGGGCAGAAGGTGGAAGGGTTGCAACTGGGTGGGAGTTTTAGGCGGTGTGATACATGAGTAAGAAAGTAGGCTCTGCAGTCATGAGGTCTGGTGTGGATGCCGGCTCTGCTACAGACTGCTGTGTGACCTTGGGCGAGTTGCTTTGCCTCTCTGGGCCTCATTTCCCTTATCTATATAATCTATAGTGATGGTATGTTCCTCCTATGATTATCAGTTAGCTTATGTAAAGTAGCGTTGGGTACAGGTCAGAGTCTGGGTCATACTCCGAGGGGCAGTGGCCGGAAAAGGCAGGTCTGGGGTCAGGATGTGAGAAGTGAGGCAGCTGACTCCACCCATGCCCCAAGAAGCCCTCCTACCCGCCCCAGGTCTGAAATGCAAGTGGCCTTCCCTTCCCCACCGCTCCAGCTCCAGTTAGAACTGAGAGTGAGGAGTCCAGGGAAGATGCCTTCCTGCCTGGGCAGAATGCCTGTATCCTGGCTTTGTCTTGAAGGGTCTGCAGGCGGAGCCCTCAGACCAGGGTCCCTTTCCAGCAGCCTGGGAAAGAGGAAGCGAGGCCCAGTTTGGAACCACCTGGACTGGCATTCAAGGCCTTCACAGCTTGGTCCCACTTTCTCTCTCTGCTCCTCTCTTCTCACCTCCTTCCCCGTCTTAGCTATGCCTCCCACTGCCCAATGAGGTGTGTGCTGTTGATCGCCTCTTCCTGCAGACAGAAGGACAGAGACTCAGAGAGGCTCATAGCAGGTGGCAGAGCTGGGATGCTCAACCATGTCTTGTTCACTCCAGAGCCCAGCTCTTAACCATTACCCTGCAAAATATATAGGAGAAATGAAGTCAGAGAGTCAGGAACTGTAATGAAGGTATAAAAGGGGCTTCTACAGAAGGTCATTCATTCACTGATATTTACCAAGCACCTACTAGGTGCTAGGCATTCAGAGATAAGAATGATGATGAGAGTAACACCAGTGATAATAGCAATGTTAATGACAGTAGTAAAGTGAAAGTCATTGCTAACATTTCCTGAGCTCCTACTGTGTACTTGGCATGGAGCTGGGTGTTTTGTATGCGGAGCTCTAGTCCTTATAGTAGTAGAGGTCACACCGATTTCATGCACCTGAGCGAGAATTTGAACGCTGGCCTGAATTTGAATAACCATAACGATGATGGTGATAGCTATCTAGTGTGTGCTGGGTACTTTCTATGTACCAAATGGTTTGTTAAGCACTCCAAATAACATCAGCTTGAGGAGAAGTGACAAGCTGTAGGCTCATTAAGCTGATTCATTCACCTGCTTCCAGGCTTACTGAGAGCAGAAGGCCTGTGGCTTCAGCCTTTTCCTGGATCACCATGGGCTGCCTGCAGGGTCAGGTGGGCCTGGGTTCAAATCCTGGTCCCACCTCTACTGTGGGACCTGGGCATGTTGCCATGTCCATGTATGTAGAAGGGGAAAATACTACCCAAACCACAGGATTGTTGTGAACATCTGGAATATACCTTGTTGGGTGGAATTTTTTTTTTCTTCCACCAAATTGCGGGTGAGGACATAGCAGAGACGCTTGGGGTTTCAGGTCAAGGGAGACTCTGAGACTTAGAGAAGCAGGAAAGGGGGAGGGGAGGGAAGAGAAGAGAAAGAGAGAAACCAGTAAGGATAGGAAAATGAGGTAAGATGTGGGGGGAACCCCAGAACCAAAAGATTGAGACACTAAAGGACACCACAGATACAAAAACGGAGACAAAACCCAGAAAGAACGAGAAAGAAGGAAAATCATCAGAAGCTGGAAAGATGCCGCCACAGAGAAAGTGGGTCGGGAGGGAAGGGTCCCTCAAGCAGCTGGGCAAGGACAGAGACAAAGCTTACCCCCCCACCGCGGCCCCCAGCTGAGCCAGGCTTTCAGCCCAGCTCTGCTGCTGAGAACGAAAAGCCTCTTCTCCCACATTCGAATGAATTTGATATTCAATCAATGAAGATTAACTCGCCCAAGGTAAGGGGGTTTTTACATCCTTAAGGAAGTCAAATACGATTATGCAGATGAGAAAATTATCCTGAGATGAAGAGCGGCTCATATATGATAATTCTGTGCAAGGGGGACCCCCATGCTGATTAGCATATCTTCAAGACCAGACTGAGTTGGAAGAGGCGAGGACCCAGCAATGGGCACTTGGGGGGGACGGGTTGACCAGGAGTCCCACCAGGAGGAGTTGGGCTGAGATGTCTGCTCCCTGATGGCCTTTTCTGGAAAAGAGGTTTTGTCGGTGAAGCGCCGGTCAGTGAAGACCTTAATGGGAGCCTTGATCCTGCTGTGTCCATTGCAACTCCCTGGACCTCGGCTGGTTCTTCTCCCAAACAAGAGAGTGCCCCTGAGCAGGGCTTCTCAAACTTCATGGTGAGTACTGATCACCTGGAGATCCACCTAAGATGCTGATTCTGAATCAGTGGGTCTGGGGTGAGCTACTGCCCTCCTGACAAGCTCCCAGGTGACACTGATCCTGCTGGTCCACAGGCGACTCTTTAGAGGGCCCAGCGCAGTGGTTCTAGTGATGATTCTAACATGTAGACAGAGTTGAGAATCTCTGGCCTGAATGATGCCTGGGGTCTTGAGAAGTCTGTGGAGCCATTCCAAGTCCTCAGGGCACCCAGAAGCCACAGACCTGGGCAGGGGTCAGGGTGGGGACTGTGGAAGAGGTGAGGAGGGACAGAAGATGGCATGAGTAACCCAAAGTGGGAATGGGCCCAGGACACTGCCCTGGGACTGCTGAGGGGCCTTGATGGTAACTGCTGAGAACAGCTCTTCCTAGATCTAAGCCCTGTATACAGATTCTCCCCGGGCCTTAGGTGGAGAGATATTATCCTTTCCACCTGCCAGTTAGGAAGTTAGGTTCAGAGAGGCAAAATGATTTTCCCAAAGTTGAGTCAAGATTCAAACCCAGCTTGGGCTAAGCCCCAAGTGACCTCATCCAAGAAAGTTAATGGCTGGACCCTGGGCCGTAATGCCTGCTCAAGGCTGGGAGTCCTTCCTTGCCGACCTCACCTGGTGGAGGGGCTTGAGCAAGGGCTTGGGAACCAGGCCACCTGGGTTCAGATCCTGTTTCATGAACTCTGTGACTTTGGGCAAGTCCTGTTCCTTCTCTTGGGCCAAGTAGGGAGGATAAGCTTCCGGGGTTGCCAAGAGAAGGAGATGAGGTCAGGTGGCACGCATCTGGCCTGGAGTTCAGACAGGGGAAGTTTTCCCCTTGCGAGGGGCTGGAAGCTGGCTGAGCCAAGGCTCAAAGATTCTAGAACTTGTGACTCTTTACTTCCACCTTCAGGAGCCCAGAGCCTTGGCCACAGGCTCCTCTCCCCACTCTGTCGATGTGACTCCAATGCCAACATTAACCTGGTGCTTCCCAAATAATGTGTCAGGGCCCGACCCAGGCCTGTCTGGGCCGAGTCCAGGCTTCTAACCACAACACAGATGGCTGGGACTGGACCCTCTGCCCCAGGGCCCCACCAGGGCAGATCTCCTCTGCCCTTCCCAAGGAGACCGGGGGTGTGGCCCCCGGTACCCCTCCCATAGCAGGTGCCCCATCACCTGTTGGTGAGCACAGGCGGGGCCCTTGAGTTTCCCTCTGGAAAGGGAGGCAGTGGACCTGAGTCATCTCCAGGGAAACTTCCAGCACCAGGCAGCCTTCTTTTGCTCCCGCAGGAATTTGCCTCGGATTGCACCCTACATGGGGGGCCAGATGGGGCTGAAATTCAGTCCCTGATCTACTCACCAACCAGAAGTGGAGGGGTGCCCCAGTCCTTACCCCATGTTTCTATCTCCATCTTGCTCCCCAGGATCTCTCCCGGCCAGCCAAGGCAAGCAAGGATGGGTGTGGGGAGAGGCAGCGAGAGAAAGGGAAGGGAAGGTGTCTGCAGTGGTGGAAGCCAGAAGCCGCCTGCTGTGTTCATGGTCACGAGCCTCTGTGAATTTGCTTCTCCGTTTATGTGTCTGTCAGTCTGTATGGTCCTCCTCCTGTCTCCCGTCCATGCTGTCGGGTACTTGTCTGGCCCCCGTGTATGTGTGTCTGTGTATCACTGTGACTTGTGTGTGTTGTAGATGTCTGTGTGTCTGTTGCTCTTTGTGTGCCTACCTGTCTCTGATGTCTGAGTCTGGGTATGTGTGTGAGTCAGGGGTGCTCTGTGTACATGTACGTCTGAAGGGGAGTGCATAGTGTAGGGATGTGTGTGTGTGTGTATTTGGATGAGTGTGTGTCATTATGTATGGTGTAAGTGTGTGTGTCTGCATGGGTGCACATCCGTGTGGGATGAAGATCTGCATGTGGGTCCACGTGGGTGTGTACTGGTGTGGAGGAAGATTATCTGACGGGGGTGAATCAGCATGTGTGTATGTGTGTCTGTGTATGCATCTGTTTGGGTGTGTATCAAGGTGTATGGGTGTAAGTGTGTGGGTGCCTATCAGTGTGCATGGTTCTAAGTACCTGTGTGTGTCTGGGTGGAATTATCGGCTTGGAGGATGTGTGTGTGCATATCGCCAAGTGTGTCTGCTTAGCAGTTTATGTGGAGTAGGGTGTGAGAGTGTTTGTGTGTGTGTGTGTGTGTGTGTGTACGTGTTTGGGTGGGCTGAGGCAGTGTATATCCTACGTGAGACTGGGTGAGTGTATAGCAGTGTGTGGGATACGTGTATTTGTGTGTGTCTGTGTACATGTATCAGTATTTGGGGTGTATATGTATCTCTGTGTTTTTCAGTGTGCGTGGAGTGTGTATATCCGTGCATGAGTCGCCGTGAGAGTGTCTGCTTATGGGCATCTGGAATGCAGGGGGTGTGTATCTTTGTGTCGGAGTGGGCTGTGTCCGTGTGTGTGAGCGTGAGTGTGTGTGTGTGCGTCGCTGAGCATCCGTGGGCATGTCTGTCTGTCTGTGCGTCTGCATGGGTCTGCACCTCTCCAGCATGGCTGGGCCCAGGCCCTGTAAATCCATCAACTCCACATGATTTTGTCAATTCTGACAGCTAACTTCAACATGACGACAAATCTGGCCCCAGAGGATATTAAGCAAAGACACATGAGCCTATAATTTTCTGCTTCCACGTGTGAGATGCTATAATAATCAAAAGAAAATGAGTTTCTAACTACCCCAGCTCTTTGTGCTGTTGCCTTCATGCGGGCTGCACTAATTGAATCACCCAGCACCACTGTATCAATGGTAACTTGGGTATTGGGGGGTAATCAGGCGTGTGGGGGGGACCAGCTTGGAGAGGTGCGGGGCTTTTGTGAAGGTCCCATCTGCCTCATGCACCAAAGCCGCCCGCCGCCCGCCTGCATTTGGCTGGACAAGCGAGTGAGCGAAGGGCAGCCCCTCGCCCAGGGGAGGGCCCGGGGGCGGGGGGAGAGGCCAGAGGGAGGGGGCACCTGTACCCAGATGCTGTGGCTCAGGCCCCTTGGTCCCAGGAGGAGAACTGTGCCAAAATAATAAAAGATCCAGACTTTGGAAGTGGGCCTACCTGGGTTCAATCCCGGCTGAAGGCCCTTATGTCATTTGACCTCTAGGGCTTGGTTTCCTCATGTGGAAAATGGGACAACCCCGTCGACCTCACAGGGGCATTGCAAGAAGTGAGAACACAGATTAAGCGCTTGCGGTTGCCTCAGAGAGAGGAGGCCCTTGGAAGTGGCCATTACCAAATGTTTACAGTGCTTTACCATGCCTTGGCTGGCTGTCCCGTCACAGCGTACATTCTGTACCTGAAGAAACAGGCTCAGAGAGGTTAAGCAACTTGGCCAGCTGTGACACAGCTCTCTCCAAATACAGTTGTGTGTGGTGATATGAAGCAGGATGTGTGCGTGCATGTGGTGTGTTGTGTGTGTGTGTGTTTCCAAAGAGGGAAGATGACAGTTTCTGGTGGCTTCTGGAGGTCTTCCCTCCAACAGTCCAGTGACTCAATAAAAATAAGGGTTGTTCACCCTCGTGTAGCACTTACCAAGGGCATTTACGGTGTATGAACTCATGTAACCCTCATGCTGAGTTTATGAGGTACAAATGCAATTATCTGTTCCATGGATGAGATGAAAGCACAGAGAGGATGAGTGACTTACCCAAGGTCACGTGGCTGGCAGGTGGTGAAAGTGGGCTTCAAGCCTAGGAAGTCTGTCTCCACAGTCTTCATTTTTTGTCCACCACGAGTTCTTCAAAGATCTAGCTGTACCCCCACACCCTCTTTTGCCCCTCAGAGTCTTCTATACGGCATCCCTCATTTGTCTCCAAGAAACATCTTCTCTTCCCACCCAAGGGGACCATTCCTCTTGAAGTGAGCCTCTAGAGAGGAATGGAAATTCCCCCATCCTCAACGCCCCTGTGTACCCACAGTCAAGGTGGGGGGTCACTCCATGTTGCTGTTTGTGCCTCGCTTCCAATTAGACAGCAAATTTCTACCAGCAGTGGCTATGTTCACTGGGCAGGTAACTGGGGGCTATAAAGAGGAACTTATGATAACTCCATCTATGTGTACAGCACTTCATTAGTGTTCACAAAGCTTAGAGCAGTAGAAAGAGCATAGGCTTTGGAGCCAGACAGATCTGAGTTCTGATTCTGGCACTGTCACTGACTAGCGACAGGTCCTTGGGCTTGTTACTGAACATCTGTGACTCGATCTTCTCAACTAAAGAACTGAACAATTTTCATCCCTAAGATCGGGAACGAGGCAAGGTTTCTGCTCTTACCACTCCTATTCCACACTGTACTGGAGATCCTGGCCAGTGCAATAAGACAAGAAGAAGAAATAAAAGACCTTTAAATTGGAAAGGAAAAAGAAAAACCATCTTTATTCACAGACATGATCATCTTCACAGAAAACCCAAAGAATCAACCCTCCCCCACAAAAAAAGCTACTAGAACTAATAGGTTTAGTAAAGTTGATGGATACAAGGTCAACTTAAAAAAATAAACTGTATTTCTACATGCTAACAATAAACAATTGGAAATTGAAATTAAAATGGGGATGTCAGGAGTGCCTGGGTGGCTCAGTCGGATAAGCATCTGTCTTCGGCTCAGGTCACGACTCCAGGGTCCTGGGATCAAGCCCCACATCCGGCTCCCTGCTCGACAGAGAGTCTACTTCTCTCTCTCCCTGCCCCCCCCCTGCCCCCGGTTCATGATCTGTCTCTCTTTCTCGCTCACTCTCTCTCTCAAATAAATAAATAAAATCTTTTTAAAAATGGGGATGTCAATCCCACCTCTTAAGATTGCTGAAAGGAATAAAATGAGGCAATGGTTATCTAGGAGTATCTAGCTCACCTATTTCCTGATAGCTTTCTTGAGAGGTAGAGAAAGAAAAAGACTGGTAGAGAATCACACCAACACCCACCCCCTCTTGTCTGTGCCACAACCATTGAGAGGGAGTATTTCTGAGATGTCCTTAGTAGTTGTGCCAGTTACAAACCTGAGGGGTATTTATGTACAAATTTGGGAGCAGGGGCTGGGGAGGTGGTTCGCCAAAATCTGGGGGCTCCCTAGGAGACATGTTATGAACACATATCATTGTCCATCACATGGGCTGCCCAGAGAAAGGACTGAGAGCCACAGCCTGTGTGCACTCTCCCTCCCTCCCTCCACCTATCCCTCTCAATTTTCTATCATTCCATACTTGGGCTAAGCCTGGCCCAGAGATTGTACAATGCAATCTAAATAAATCAGCCCAGGTCACATCCAAAAGAAACCCTAAGAGCTCCAGAAAGCACTGATTTGCTAGGAAGGCTTTACTGAACTTTCTTGGACAAACAGCAAAGTGGGGAAGGAAATTACATGGCACAACAGACAGCAAAACTCTCTCAAAATCGGGGCACCGGGCTGCCTCAGTCAGTGGAGCATGCAGCTCTTGATCTCGGGGTTGTGAGTTCGAGCCCCACGTTGGGTGTAGAGATTACTTAAAATCTTCAAAAAAAAAAAAAAGTCTCTTACAATCATCTTTAGTTCTGTCTTTCCCCAAAGTCTAATAGGTCACTATATTCTCACACCCCTTTTCCCTTTCTCCTTTGTCTCTCCTAAAACTCTAGCTCTACTTCCTTTTGCCACCTCCACTTGTCAACTGGATCAATTCTATTCTTTTTTTTTAAAGATTTTATTTATTTATTTGAGAGAGAGAGTGAGCGAGAGAGCATGAGTCGGGGGAGGGGCGGGGGAAGGGGGAAAAGCAGACTCTGCCAGCAGGGAGCCGGATGCAAGGCTCAATGCGGAGTTTGATGCAGGGCTCCATCCCTGGACTCTGGAATCACGACCTGAGCCGAAGGCAGATGCTTAACCGACTGAGCCACCCAGGTGCCCCTGGATCAATTCTATTCTGATCCCGCTTTTGCCACTGAAGACTTTATGCTCTTTTTGGGTGGGAAGCTTCTTCACCTCCATATCTGTCCCTATCCCCCAGATTAGCTCAAGGATGAGTGGGCATTCATTCAGTGGGAGGATGGAGAGAAAGGGGAAAGGAACGGGCAGTTATGTTTCATCTGGCACTTTATCTTCTTTCTTACCCGCCCACCCCCAGTAGTCTTGTGAGGTGGGTGTACATGAATATTCCAATTTTACTGATTTGGAGATGGAGGTCCATGAAGAAATTGATCTTGTCAAGGTCACCCAGAGAGTAATCGGCATAGGTAGGATTGGACTCTGGTCTGCATGGCTTCAAAACCTTTATGGTGGGCAGGTGGAGGGCGAGGAGAAGTTCAAATATACCCTGTGGGGGGAAGGTAAGGGTGGAGACTGGCCACTGAGGCGTAGTAAACACGTGCAGATCAGCAGGTTCCACCATTTGTGGAAAGGGCAAGAAAGACTATATGTGTTTGCTTATTTCTGCAGAACAGATACCCAAGAATACCCAAGCATCTGGGGATGTTAGTCACCCTTGGGATGGCAGCCCACAGGGAATGGGTACAAGTGTGGCAGGGAGCCATTTCACTGTCCTTTTTATGCTTTATGAAATTTGATCATGTGAATGTGTTAGCTATTCAAAACATAAATTGTTCTTAAAGGAGAATACACAAATAAGTAAAAGAATAAAGCATTACGCAGTAACATTAAGTTTCAAAATAAAACAGTGCCCGGACATGGACTGTGTGCTTGAGGAGCCTGCAAGGGGTCGCCTCTGGCTTTGGCCCTGGTGGAGAAAGGATGTGTGAGGGGGGTCAGGGAAGAGAGCCCCCTGCGAGTCTGGGGCAGCGGTAAGGCCCTCTCAGCTCCCTCTCCAGTCTGATGGGTGAGGGACTGGCAGAGGAGGGGGTGCAGAGAGCCGTTGGAGATGGGATGGGACATTTGGGCAGTTGCAGCCGATTTGTCGCCATTTTCACGGGCAGACGTGGGAATTAAGTGGCATGAAATTGAGCACAGACCAGGGTCCCCCCAGAGACAGGGCAGCCCTCGCCCAGGAGGGGAGAATGCCGAGGGGGTGGGAGTGGGAGGGGTGGCCCTTGCCACGCTCGGCTGCTTCTGGGTGCAGATGGAGGGAGAATGGAAGGGGGCTGAGCCAGGTCCTCCCCAGCCCCCCCCCGCCCTCCTCTTTCTTCACACAAGCAGAGGGTCTGCCAGACCCCAGTGTTAGACTGAAGCCTGGGCTGGCTCCCTTGTGCCCACGGACCCTAGAGAGTCAGGGCTGGGGGTGGCGATCAGGCCAGAACCCCATTCAGGGGGCCCCTTGGACCCTTCTGCTTATCTCAGCATCTCTGCTGCCATTTTTGCCCAGTGCCCAGGAATGGGGACTAAGGGGAGGCAGAGAATCTACCCCTGCTTCTTCTTTACTTATTTCTGAATGGGACAAAAACATCAGTCGGGGAGCTAACGGGGGCCTGGGATCCAGCTGGAGTTCCAATAGTGTGAGCTTGAGTGAGCCACTTACCC
>NC_138383.1:31104994-31128106 GCF_054177405.1 Leptonychotes weddellii
GCCGACTTGCCTTTCCCGTGAGGAGAGGCATCAGCCTGGAAATCTCAAGCCTCATGGGCCCTGGGGACTCCGAATCCTCCCTCCCCGGGTGGAGTGAGACCTAGCCATAGCCCCGGTGGGAGTGAGGGGAGTAGACGGCCTCGGTCTGCCAACCTGGACACCTTCTCCTGGGCAGAGCTTTGCCCTCCAATTAGGAAGGCTGTGTTTGCCTCAGTGCCAGGCCCAAAAAGCCCATGAAAGCCATGAGGAGACCCGCAGGTGGCCGGGGGAGGACAGGCCCCATGGTGCTTAATAGGACCTAATCTCTGCCAGTGTTGTTGGAAATGAAAATGAAAAACAGCCGCGATTTTGTGGTTTAAAAATTAGCATGTGTGCCTACATCGTAAGCCCCTGGCCTGCATTACCATACAGATTTATCCCAGGCCCAGCATGCGGCCAAAATATGTAATTACATACAGGCTCGGGGTGGAAAAGTTGCTCTCCTCTTCGCTATCTATAGAATATGGATTTTTTTTAAAATGAGAGAGACTCTGGAATTTTGTGAGGACTCTACTTCACAGGGGACGCTGCCTGTGGTGGATTTGGGGAAAGGGAGGGTCTCAGCTGCATCAGGTGTATGGGGGGGGGCACAAGGATGTGTGAACTTAAGAGCCATCTCCTTGGGCTGGGGGGCAAGGAGGAGGGGAAGGAAAGCCTTGTTATGAAGTACTGTGGGCTCTATGCTCCGGGTCCCATTGAGGGCTCCCATCTATATTCTTGCCTTTAATCTGCACAGGAAACCTGAAAAGTAGGTGTTCTTATCCCGACTTGAAAGATGAGGAAACTGAGGTATTTGGTGAAGCCCAGGATTCCAACTAATGACTCCAGAGTCTCTCCTCTTTCCACTATGCTCCCTACGGCCCCCAACTTCATTAGGTTCTCATCACCTGACTGATGGCCATAGAGCTGAACTGAGGTCACTGGGGGCAAAAGAGTGGGGTGGGGGATGCAAGAAGGTGGGTCAGTCTTTGACCATGAATCCTAAAGGGGAATTGGGGTCTTCACATGGAGGCTGATGGCAGAAAGAGAAAGAAAAACAGATATCCTAACCATTAGCACAAAAACTGACACACAGTAGATGTAACAAATGAATGATTGATGGAATGAATGGACCAAAGCCCTAAAATAAAAATCAGTGTCTTTATTCAGAGTCGGGTGGTAGAGAATATCCAGATACTGAGAGAGAAGAATCAATCAATGACCCAATGTGGGATCAATGTCTCAATCCAGAGTTGGATGGGAAAGGAGTCCACATTCCAATGTAGGGATCAATACCCCAGTGAAGATTTGGTTGATCAATGTAATCTGGTAATCAGGGTCCCCTGCGGGAATCAATCCCAGTAGAGTTGGTTGAGAGGAATCGATGTCCTGCCATAGAAATGGTTAAGGGAATCAACCTCCCAATGTCGAGATCAATGCCCCAGTTCAGAGTTGGTTAAAGGGAATCAATGTCCCAGTATGAGGATCAATGGCAGGCAATGATATACAACAATGGGTGTGACAGTCAATGTCCCAGTTGAGATCAATGATAGCCCAAATCCCACTATAGGAATGGATGGGGGTTCATGTCCCAGTGTGCACACCAGCTTGCCAATATGGAAAACAGTACCTATCCAAGCCCCCTTGCCCAGGTGGCTTTTCTTTCTCTTATTTGATCTGAAGTTACGGTTCCCAGAACTCCCTGGCCCTTTCACCTTCCTGGCTAAGTCCTCCACTGCAGAAAAATTGGGGATGGGGTCAGTGTTCTGCCTGCAACTTGGCCCAGTCTGGTTGCCCACAGCAGTTCTCCTTGGAGGACTCCTGTTCCCTAACCTCTCTCCAGAGCCAGCTTGCAAGTACATCTAGAGAATTCCAGCCCAGAAGAGGATTATTTCCCGCAGGGCGACCAGGCCTTGGGTTCCCCAGGGCTGAGCCCAAACCCGTAGCAGATGAGATGCAGTCACAACCAGTCCGTTCTGGCCTCATTGGTCTGATGCGTGTCAAAAAACCCGTTATCCATGTTATTTAACGTTATACCTGACATTTGAATGATTGCTTCCCCCATTTAACAGATGAGAAAAGTGAGGCCACAGAGAAGTGGCAGAGATAGAACTAGAAGCTTGATTTCCTGCCTACCAGCTCAGCCCTTTTCTAGCTACATCAGGGTGATGTGACGGAGTCCCCCTCATCCCCTGCCAACACCACCACCCCCTGCCATAGGTGGGCTCTGGGAGTTTATCACACAATTTGGGCAAAGAGGTTGAAAGCATCCCCCCCACCCAAACCTTCACTTTCCTACATCTTCCCCATCACCCTCCAATTCCCAAAAGCTGGGTGCGGGGGCGGGCAGGATGAAGGCCCCTATTGCTTTCCAGAGTTGGAGATGGAGCCAGAGGGTGAGATGCGTAAGCCCCCCAGCCTCAGCCGCCGCAGGGGCTTAAGGGGAGGGTGTGATTTTTCTCTCGCTCAGACAAAAGCCTGGCCGTGGCATCTGTCGGCCGACTCTTGTGTCTCGCAGCTGCTCAACAGTCAGACCCAAGGCAGGTGCCAGTTTGGGGAGGGAGGGGACACCGACGCAGCCACTCACACCCCACTTCTCCTCTCCCACACACCCCTGCACATGCAATGCCTCCTGTTGCCTATCCCACCCTAGGAAGCCCACCCTGCACCTCTAAGACCCAGGGCTTTGGGGACAGGACCCCCGTCCCACATGGCCCCACTGCCCTTCCCCCGTGTACGTGTTCTGCCGAGCCTGCTGCCAGCGCCCTTGGGCACCTCTGCCCAGCCAAGGAGGAGCTCGGGGCGGGGGTTGTCTGGCAGGAGACGGGACCCTTGTGCCTGATGGGATGTCTCTCACTTAAGCTTTTCTTACTGGGGCCAGAGGGCTTCCCAGAGACCTCCTAGGAGGCTGGAGGCTCCATTCTTCAGGCCCGGGAGGGTGGAGGCCAGAAACACGGGCTCGAAGAGATGGGCAGACCCTGATGGTAGGGGGGAGAGAGGGAGAGTGCGGTGCATTGTGAAACTAAGCAAAAAGAGCCGGGAGTTGTGTGTGTCCGCGAGAGTAGGAGTTACCCCTGTGAGAACACACCCAGACAAACACACGGGTGTGTTCACGCACATCTTTGCACCCATACACACACGTGTGCGCGCACAGAGCCCTGTGACACGTTGGAAAACTGTTTCAAATGCCCGAACACTCAGAACCCTGCGCTCTCCATGTTTTCAAAAACATTTATTTATTTGTGTACTTATTTATTTAAGTTGCGTTACCATCCACGCCCCCTCTGGAAAGAAAAATGTTAAGGCAGCTGAGACTCCTCCATTTAGGTAACTAATTGTAAAATCTATTTTATCGTCCACATATATATTTTTTTTAATTCTATGGGCAGAGGAGAGTGTGGTAAGGGCAGTGGGGAAAGGGGGTGGTGAGGGGTTGCCCTATTAAGAAGATGATACAGGAGGAGAATATTTCCGTGAAAGCCGCTTGGAGCGGGGGGAAATGTATAAATTTTATACGGAGATGCTTCTGGGCCCCTCCCTGGTGCAATCCTCTTGACCTCTTTCTCCCCGCTCCCGATCTCCCGGCCGCCTCCCTCTTCTCCTGCCTGCCTGCGCAGGCTTCTCCTGCCTCCCCCTCTTCCCCCCCTCCCATGCAGCCCCCAGCCCTCCCCAGGGCCCCCTCCTCAGATGCAATCCCCCTGCTGTAATTTCTGGGGGAATTGCTTCATCTCGGGTGCAGATATATTTATGTCAAGGTGCAGCTGCACAGATAGCCTTCCTCTATGCATAGTAAGAGGGTTTCAGAGAGAGAGGTGGTGCCCAGAGCAAGGCCTTATCAGAGCAAGCTGCCTGCCATTTATCTGATTCCCCATCAAATAGGAAAACGGGCCTCAGGCTGCTGCTTCCACTTTCCTTGGGAAAGCCATGGGGGGAATAATAATTTACTCCAATCTTTTTGTTTCCAGCGCTCACCTTCAGCCTGACACAGCCCAGGGTCTCTCTAGCACCCCCTGTACCCAGCGACGCCAGCCTGGGAGTCCGGGGTTGGGCCCTGGCCCCCAAGGGCCCACCTCGGGATGCCCCCCAGAAATGCCCTTGCTGGTTGAGTGGACCTTCATAATGGATTGGCACGAGCTGGAGGAGATAGCCTTTGGCATCGGGGAGTGTAGACGCAGGGGCAGAGAGGGGGGGACCCAGCGGGGAGTGGGGGAGGCTTGGCCTGGCTGCGGGGGGGAGCCTGGCTCCCTTCCCGGCCCCCACACATAGGCAGATCCCCCACGAACACTCACTGTGTGTGTGTGTGTATGTACACGTGCATGTGTCAGACTTGACCCTCTGAGCGTCCCCGTAGGAGGACCTATCGATGCCTTCATCTGTGCGTGTCCGTCCATCTGGCCATCTGCGTCTGCGGTGGACAGGCCGGGAAGACCGGGGCAGTTTCTGTTCTATGTCACCGACTCTGACCTCCCACCTCAGCTCGCAATTCCAATAGCCACGAACAAGCCCAAGACAGGATGCCAGGGGCTGCCAGCAAGCAGGTGGGCAGTGGGCGAGGGAGGGGTCTGAGCCGCGCCGGGCGGGGGTCCTCTCACCTCACCCTCCCTGGGAGCTTCTCGGGGGGCAGCAGGCAGCCCATCTGGTGCAGGAGCTGTGGAGAGGTGGGCGGTGGGCTGGGGGCCCCTCCCCACAGGCCGGCCGTAAATCACAGGCATGTGACCAGGGGGGCAGGGGGTGGGCGGGGGGCCAGGGGCCAGCCGCAGCGGCACACACGGGTCAGGGCAGAGAGGCCAGGGTCAGGTGCAGCTGTAAATTGTCACTTAAATGCTTGCAAGCCAAGGCTAATCAGGGCGCTGTGACAGAACGCACCTGGCCCTACCAGCCCCAGTGGTCGTCACGCTTCTATCTGGGCAAAGCACATACATGCTCGCAGATACAAAAACACACCTGCACACGTTCCGCATGCAGAGCTGTGCGTGCAAAGGGGTCACACCAGTACCTGGACTCCGCAAAGACGCATGCGCACACCAAACTTACTGTTGCCGTGCGTGTGTGTACACACACGAACACGCACACACATGCACACACAGCCAGGCAGCTCTGCACCCACTCATATTCCTTCAGGCCCAGGGACGCAAAGATCTGGCTAATACACCTGAGCATTTGCACGCCCGCACAGGTGGGCACGCACAGCGGGGGGCAACTGGACAGCACAGAGGGCAAGCCCCCTGCAGGAAAGACACGGGACAGAAAAGAGGGAGACATGCCTAGTGGGACAGGGCCACCCCCAGCCCCGGACTCTGGTGCCTGGGTTCTCCTCCCAGCCTTCACCCCTTCTTCGGAAGTGCAGCCCTCATCTGTCAAGAGCTCACACCCTGTTGGGGCTCTCCCTGCACCCAAGCTCTGCCAGCATTTATTAAGCACCTGCTTTGCTTCCAGCAGAGCCTACGGTGTTAGAGCTCTGGCAATAGGATCCCCGCCTTCAAACTTAAAACCCAGCAGAGAAGCGGGGTAAATGGGCAGACGATGACAGCACTCAGGGACTCTTGCTACGAGAGGCTAGCCCCCGGCAGTGGGGCACGGAACGGGGGCATCAGATCCAGTGTGCAGGGGGAGAAGGAAGGCTTTCTGGAGGGAGCCGCGTCCCAGCTGAGGCCTGACGACGAGGAGGAGTTGGCCAAGTAGAGAAGCAGAGCGGAAGAAAGGATGTGCCCAACCCCCGCCCGAGTGGGGTAAATGCTGGAGGGGACGGAATGGGCCCTTGACCATGTGGTGGGACACCCATAAAGTGCTTGCTCTGGAGCCTTCATGCCAGCAGTGAGACCTACTGCACTCCGTCACCCGGACCCAGGAGAGAACTAAAAGCTGGACCCAGCCTCCCCAGCAGGTGCCACAATCAACGTGTATACAGGATAAGGGGGAGGGGGCTCACAAGGAGGACCAAGGAGGAGGGCACTGAGCCCTCCCTCCCACTCTCCTTGCTCAGGCCTTCTGGTTCTACTCAGATCATTCTCCACTGTGGAGGCCTTTACAGACCTGCTCAGTGTCGCTCAGTGGGTTCCGCGGAGCCCTTCCTAGGACCAGGGGTGATACGGACAGAGGCTGAAAAGCAGGGCTCTGGAACCTCCTGTTCTCCATCTAACTAATTATCTGCTTACCCTATTAGACTTCCAAACAGGACCTCATTTGAACAAAGGACTCCAGGTATGAAGACAGTTAATTCCTAGGACAAAGTCTGAAGTCAGCTTGGCATTCAGAACCCTCCCCAACCTCTCCCTGCCCAGCCTCACTCCTGGGATGCAGCCTCCTGGGCCCCCCCCAGCCCACCACGCCACTGTACTCCTCCTTCCTCAATGCACTCCTCCGCACATACCAGCTCTGTTCTCTGTCCTGTCCAGCCACCCTCCAACTCACCATTTTTATTTTCAAACCTTCCTTGAGTGCCAGCAACATAGCAATAGACACATGATCTCATTTCATCTCCTTTATAAAATTCTGCAAGGTGTAGCCTCATTTTACAAGTGAGGAAACAGAGAGCTTAAATGATCTGCTCAAGGTCACTGTCACCTTGAGAAAGCTAAGGGAAAGGTCATTCTAGTTCCAACCTTAGCCTCCAGGCACAGGATCCATGCCCCTCTCTTCCCTCCCACCCCACAATGACAGCGGAGCAGGGGGCCTTCTGCCCTCGGTCTTACACCAAGACCACAGCAGAATAAATGGCTTTCTGGGGGTCAGTGGCCAAAAGGAGAGGAAGAGGAAGAAGAGGACCCAGGCATCCTTAGAAGCAGAGAGAAGGGCAGGCAGTCCTGGCTGAGGAGCACGGCGGGCAGGTGGTGCCTGTGGGTCACATGCTCAGAAGTGGAGGCTGTGGCTGGTTACACGTTCAGGTGTGTCTTATCTCCTTCCTTGATGGGGTGGCCTCCTGAGGTCAGCCAGCAGTGCCTTAGGGCAGAAGAACAGGAGAGAAGAGAGCCGAAGCTCTGGGCTCTCGGCCATGCTTCTGAGCTTCTTAGAGCCTCAGTTTTCCCATCTCCTAAAGGAGATGATAGTGTCTGCCCAAGACTGTTGAGAGAATTAAATGTGACTGCACCAGGAGCCTGAACATGGTAGATCTTCCCCAAATGCCGGCAGCTTCCTCCCACCCCAAAATCACGGGGTAGGCTACATGCGAACTGATGGATGGACGTGGCTGGAGGGGGAGAACCACATCTCAGGGTTGCTGGGACTGTAAAGGGCCTCAGGTCTCGGCCTGGCTTGTAGGTGACATGGTGGGGTGAGGGGGCAATAGCTCATTTTTCCTGTTCCTTCCCCACCGGCTTCCTCTCTTGCCCCAGGCAAGTACCAGGCCCCTTAGAGTTGAAGCAGATAAAGATGATCAAGAACATTGGGGCAGCCCTTTCCCAGAGGAGCTCCTCTGGTTAAATGCCTGTTCCCCTGTGTCAGGCTGTTCCTCTGCTCCCCCCACAGATCACCGGGAACGGGACCCGGGCTCCCCATCACCAACACAGACAGCGATCTGACCCACATTGATCAGCTGGGGCCCCCACTGATCAGCTTCTTTGGCAAAGAAACCAGCTCGGCCAGCAGCCAGTGGGCACCCAGGTGGGGGCCGCAGCCTCAGTCTACTGCCTCACCCCCGCACAGAGCCCTGAAGGGTTGAGGGCACCGAGTAGGCAGGAGTGTGTAGGGAAGGGGAAGGAAAGCAAGGAGGGGTGGGGGAGTGGAGGGGCGGGCAGGTCAGCCTCAAGCCCAACTGGCTTCACCCACCCCCCCACCCCAGCCCAGCGAGTTTTCTTAGTGTTGAGAAAATGGTCAGCAGCTTGTCACAGTCCACTGACTCCAAACAGCTCTCTGGAAACATTGTTGAATTTAAATCCAAACACAGAGATAGCCACGTACATGCGTGTCACTCCTCCTGCCCCTTCCCAAACATAGTTATCTCATGGCGACACACACACTGTGTGATTCAATTCCATCCAAAAGCATTTATTGAGGGCTTAGATGTGCCAGGCACTGCAATGACAAACAGCTTCAAGCCCTGAAGGAACATTAAGCGGAGGGACAAATGTGGAAAGAGGTCATGAAAGGGCAGGGGAACAGGTGCACTTACAGGAGTATAAGCCAGGTACAGAGGAAACAGCAATTAACTCCAGGGTCAAAGGAGGGCACTTTCTCAGCAGGGTTTTTAAGGATGAATAGGAGTTTGCCAAGTAGACAGAAAGGCAAAGAGATCAGCATGATTGCCCGCCTCCTGCCATCTCTGGCCACACATTGCACTTCTCATCATTTTGCTGACTACGCACTTTCCATTAGGAGTTTCTGTTACCCCAGCACTCTTTGTGCTGTTCCAATGGCCTGAAATGTTCTTCCTCTCCTTCCCATGACTATTCTTTATTCAACCTTCGAGCCTTGCCTTAAAGAACTATCCCTTCCTCTGTGAGAGCTACAGCCCCCTTCTAGATGCTGCCATAGTATCCTATGTCTCCCCTTTCCTAGTTCTCTACACACTGTGTTCGCTTGTTCGCTCCATGAGGGCAAGGACTTGTGGTCCCAATAGCAGCAGAGATGGTGCCTCATACATTTCAGGAGCTCGCTGGGTGGGTGGGTGGATTGATCATATGGATGGATGGATGGATGGATGGATGGATGGATGGATGGACGGATGGACGGACAGATGACTTGTTCCAGGAGCTACAAGTAAATGAGAATGTAGGGCTGCAGAGGTGTGTAGAGTACAAGGGGTGAGGTGGGGGGTGGGGGGAATCGTGGGAGATGGAAGGGAAGAGGCTGACGGGAGTGGGAATGTGGAAGACCTTGTGGCCCATGCCTACTGCACATTGGCATACAGAGTGAATTCTAGAACATTATCAGTACAAGACCCCTTTGAGATAATATAGTCCTAACCTCCACTTGACAAATGAGGAAGCTGAGGTTCAGAGAAGCGGGGCTTTCTCCAAACCACCCGGAGGATAAATCAATGGCTCTGCTGGGGTTATACCTCCAGGCATGATCTCCTGGTCCAGGGCGCACTCGGTCTTCTATACGCCTGGAGGGGTCAGGAGGTGATGAGACCACCTCACTCTGGCCACTGCTAAAGGACATGTACTGAGTTCAGGCACACACAGCCCCCAGACCCATCGGAGCAAGCGGCTGAAACCCAAGTGCGTCTCACTTAATCCCAAAGGGCAGGTGAATGTCCTGTGTCACTGGGCGGGGCAGGTCCGGCTGCCTCCGTATGTCGCTGGTTTCCGGCACTCAAGCAGTCTCACCGAGCCCTTCCCCACCGCCTAGCTCTAGGTGCTGACCACATGCTCACCTCCTCCTGACAGGCCTCCTCCACGTCAGGTGAGGGTGGGGTGGGTGGAAAGGGCTAGGCACAGCCCACGGAACTGGTGAGGGAAGGAGGGGGAACCTGGCCTCTCTCCGCATCTGTATGGAAAATCCCAGCTCGATGTTCTGATGGTTCCCGCTCAGGTCTGATCCCTGGGGTCTGAAGGCTGGGGCAGTATGGCTCAGTAAGTCTGGACCTCCCATCCATGCTGGGGAGCAGGAGAGGGCCCGGCACAGGCCTGACAGCTCATCAAGTGACGTGGAAAGGAGGGGGCCATACTCCAAAGGCAAGGGGTGCTATTACCACAGAACAGGGAAGGGATGCTGAGCAGTCGAAACTGACAGATGGCCACAGCAGGACCACCACAGGACCAGACAGCTGGGGCCTATTGGAAAGAGTACTTAGAAATAATAATAACAACGACAAGAGTAATAATAGTTCCGAGTGTGCCATGCAAGTACTCTGCATACATTGTCTCATTTACACCTAGAATCAGAAGACTCAGGTTTGAGTCCCAACTCTGCGATTTACCAGCCCAGGGGCCCATCACTGAACCCTCTGACCCTGTTTCCCCGTCTCTAAATGGGGAAGAACATAGCCCCTCTTCCAGAAGCTGTTGGGGGCTTCTCTATCAACTGGGAACCACAGAGAGGTAGGAGAAGTTCTCAGTCCTGTTTGTGCACTGATTCCAAGTGGAGACAAGGAACAGGGAGATGCTTGGAGCGAACCAGAAGGTGTTCAAGGCCAAGGAAGCAGCAGGCTGGCTTCCAGGCTGACTTGGCAGCAGGAACAGGCCCGCCCAGGGCACAGGAAGCCCTGTTCTGGGACCCCCCCTGGCCTGGCCACTCTCCCCGCCCCCCCTCCGGAAAAGGGGGTGAAAAGAGGAGTTAATGGATTACAGAGCCAGGCAGGAAGAAGAGAGGATTTTTCATCTTAAAATGTTCTGAAATAATTCATATTTGCTTTGCAGGACGGCATTGTGTGCTTGTCAGCCCTGTAATAACTTCTGGGCCTTTATTTATTGTTTTGCCTTAATGATTTCGTGTTGCTCTGGTGTGGAGAATTTTCAGTGTCTTGTAACACATAATGGCAGAGAAGGCCCAGGACTGGGCAGGCCCTGGTGGGAGGGGGTCACACTTCCCGCCCCCTCCCCCAGCTCATACCCCTCCCCCTGGAGATGGCAGAGCCTCGTGCAGGAGACAGCAGAGGTCAAGCTCTGTGGAAGGTGCTTTATCCGGGAGGGCCAATTCTCAAACACCCTTTGGAGCTGATCCCGTAATCCCATTTTACAGAAGTGAAAACTGAGCTTTGGAGAAATTGCAAGACTTGCCATCTGACTTTGTGTGAGCAAGCTAGGATTTATACACAGGGCTGGGGCGCCTGGCCGGCTCAGCCTGGGGGGCGTGCGACTCTTGATCTCAGTGTTGTCAGTTTGAGCCCCACGTTGAATGTAGAGATTACTTAAAAATAAAATCTTTAAAAATAATAATAATAAAATAAACAGAGGTCCATTGTATTCCAGCCTTTTGGATACTGGTGGGTCTTCCACTGCGGGATGTGTAGGTATCGCCTGGGGAGAATTTCTAAAATACAGGTTCCGAGGACCCAACTCTGGAGATTGGGCTTGAGTAGATCTCACATGGTGCTGGAGGCTCTTTATTTACCCAGCTGCCCAGATGAATCGCAGCCATGTTGGGGGAACTCAACTGGTGGCCGAGGCCACACTCGTCACACACTTGGCCCCTATTCCTCAAGAGTTGTGGTCCCACATTGGCCAGCTCTCTCACAAACATTCCCATCATCCACTCCTGTCTGCCTGTCATTCTCCATCCTGTATCCCTGAGAGCTTGGACTCCCCACCAGACCTCTAGCCCCTTCAGTGAAGCCAGGAAAGGAAGGGGAGGGGAGGGAGGAGAGGCTTTCTTGGTTGCCATGGTGATTCTCCACCTCCCAGTCTGTGGGGGGAGGTAGTTTCATTGTGAGCCTCCAGCCAAGGCCTGGAGGGAAGCAAGCTGTCCCGGGCAGAGGGGAGGCAGAGGGGTGGGGAAGAAGACTCTAGTCGCTGGGGAGAGAGGAAGAGGGGAGGAGGGATGGGGAGCAGGGTTGGGGACCCTGGGCGCAGGGCAGAGGGAGCAGAGAGCCAGCCCCTCCTGATGCTGGGGCTGCCAGCCTTCAGCCAGGGGGCGGGGCGGGGTGGGTGCGGGAGCCGAGGGCGACAGGGCCTGATGCTTCCTGAGCCCAGAGCTGGCAGAGGCCCCCGGGCAGGTGGTGGCAGAGATGCAAGGATGGACGAGACAGCCAGAGACTGGCACAGACCCGAGTCAGAGCCCCAGGGCTGGGAAAGACCAGGGCTCTGAAAGCAAAGAGGGGATATGGGAAGATAAGGCAAAGCGGCAGAACCCTTCGCAGACCGCGGGCTGCAGCCCACTCCCGCCCCTGGCCGGGCCAGGGCTGGCACAGCCTGCGATCCCAGCCTGCTGGGCTGGGCTGGGCTGGGCCGGGCTGGGCTGGCAAGCCGGATGGCACAGGCTGTGGCAAAGGCAGATGGAGCGAGGAGGGGGCCTGACCCCCAGCCCACCAGGGAATAGCTGGGATTGTCTGTTCTTTGGAGCTGTCCCTCTGCCCCACCCCCAAACCTCCCGCCTCTGGGAGCATGGCTAGGGACACGGGAAAGAAAGAAGCCACCTTTCAGAGCCGGCGTCCCCACCTCCTCCTGTTCCCTTTGGCTTTCTTCCCCCGCCTATGGCACGCACTGCCTGCTCCCAGCCTGGCTCTGGCAAAGACCAGGATGCCGTGGGGTGTGGGGTGTGGGGTGCGGAGGGAGCACAATGGGGCGGAGAGGGAGGAGGAGCGACAGAAGCTGGGAGATGAGGAGAGAGGCCCGGTGGGTGCTACGCCCCTCACCACCGTGTGTCCGGCCCGCTTTTGCTTTGTGCCCGGCTCCACGGAGCGCTTTACCTGTGTTCACTCAGTCCTCGCGACGGTCCTGATGAGCCACGCTGTTGCTCTCGGCCCCATCTTACAGATGAGCAACTGAGGCAGAGACAGGTGGAGGGGCCGACCACCCCAAGTTCACGAGCTGGGCATCGGCCGAGGGAGGGTTCAACCCAGGAGAGGTTCAAGTTCATGCTTAGCCCCCTCACCCTACCGCCTTTTACCCCTCCCCCACATTTTTAGTCTTTACATGGCTTTTTCCTTTTGGCCCTATCTTTTCTCATCATCTCTCTACCCAGCCTTTCTTCCCTCTGACGGCGCATTCTCACCGACCCAGGTCACCACGCTGACACTACTGTATGAATGGCCCTATGCAGACACGTCCACGTGTGAATACGTGGACAGTCACATGGACACGCACCGGCATGACCACTGGGGAGTCCACAGGCATGGGAGCGGATGTGCACGCCGCTCGCGATAAGCACACACATCCATCTCTGTGTACGCAGGCACAGTCCGTTCACACGTGTATCCATCATATACACCACACCCTGGGTAGGTCTCGCGTGTTCTCGCCAACAGAGAGTTCACTGTGGCAAAATAATCCCAAACAATGGTTGAGCCAAAAAAAATCTGTTTGGCTTTGCAATAAAGAGCTGCTTGGCATATGGGGTTTTTGGCAATACATTTACCTTTCTAGGTTTAGCTTGGGCTGATGTGACTTCCTGAATGTCTGTGGCTTGGCAGGCCCGGGTTCTGGGTAATCAGCCCTGGAGAACCTGCCAGATGCCAGGCCCACAGCAAGGCACCTACCGGCCGCTCTTCTCCATCCTCAGGGCGACACGTGAGGCAGGTCTGGCCGTTCCCCTATCATAGGTGATGTCCCTGACACTCAGGGACTTGCCATTTGTGTGGTCACACAGCGAGAGGGAGGACTCGAACCCCAGGTCGGCCTGAGGGTTTGTAAAGCTTGAGTGCCTGCAGGTGGGGTGGTGAGCCAGACATGTGACTTCCCAGGCGTGCCTCATCCGTCTGGAATGTGGCTGCCTCACCGTCTGGTCACGTCTGGGCCCCTCTTCTGCGGCCCAGGCTGGTGGGCGTGGATGGGCTGCCGTGGGCTCGTGCTGAGCCATTCTCCAGAAGGCCCCACACAGGCTGTGCACAAGTAGGCCTGCGAAAGTCTTTTCCCCGCTGATGAGGAGGCTGATAATGATGGCTCAGATGATACAAAGACCAGACAGACTTACCCACCACTGGACTCAGGCCTATGCATTCCTTTAGCATTTCTCGAATACCTATTATGTGTCTGACATTTCCCGGGGCTCTGAGCACAATATAAACAGGAATCAAACTTGAACTCTGCCTTCCTTCCAATAGCTTAGGAGAACAGTTTTCAGGTGTGGAAACAGCTTTACTATAGGGTTCAAAGAAACCTACATGCTGTAAGAGAGCTGCAGATAAAAAGTGAGAGACCACTTCCAGCTTGAAGCATCAAGGACGCCCTCCTGGAGGAAGAGGTGTGTGATGAGTCTTAAAGAGTGGGGATGACTTGTGGCAGCGGAGGAGAGCGGTTCTCGATTTCCCAAGAAGCACAGTCCAAGGCACAGCCAGGACATTGGCAGGGGGAGAGCAAGTAGCTCCATTTTTCTGTGGTAAAGACCATGAGAAAAGAGTGGTGGGGTGGACTGGGGTCAGATGACAGGAGATCCTGAGACCCAGGACGGGGAGTTTGGACTTAATAGGGAGCCGTCAAAGATTATTGAGGGGTGGGGAGGAAGGCCTCAGGAACTAGGTTCATTTAGGAAAGCGAAACTGCAATCGTGAGCAAAGTAAATTGGAATCATCCACGTATGCATTCATACACGGACATGGACATCCCGGGAGATGTGCACATATGTGTGTACGCAAGTGGACGGGCCCAAAATCACACGATTAATTCCTGAGCCCAGCTCCTTTTATTATTTTTTTAAGATTTTATTTATTTGAGAGAGAGACAGAGATAGCGACAGAGATAGCAAGAGAGAGGAGGAGAGGAAGAGACAGGCTCCCCACTGAGCAGGGAGCCCGACATGGGGCTTGATCCCAGGACCCTGGGATCATGACCTGGGCTGAAGGCGGACGCTTAACCAACTGAGCCACCCAGGCGCCCCCCAGCTCCTTTTAAATTGTGAATTGTATTTGTTTATTTGAATAGGTAGTACATTCACATGACCTACAATTCAAAGGAATCTAAGGGAATACACTGAAAAGTAAAGCTACTCCCAACGCCATCCTCCACAACCCTAGTTCCTCTACCGAGAAGCAAGCGCAGTGGTCGCTTTGGGACCTTCCTTCCAGAGATGTTCTTACCTAGACAAGCAAATATCTAGATGAGCTCTTATTACACACATTTTTCTGCACCCTGCTTTTCTCACTTAATAAGATTAACATCTTGGCGGTCCTTATACATCGGTACATGGAGAGCTGCCCTGATCTTCTTCTTCTTCTTTTTTTTTTTCTTAAGATTTTTATTTATTTATTTGGCAGAGAGAGAGAACACAACAGGGGGAGTGGCAGACAGAGGGAGAAGGAGAAGCAGACCCCCGCTGAGCAGAGAGCCGACATGGGGCTCGATCCCAGGACCCTGGGATCATGACCTGAGCTGAAATCAAGAGCCAGTCGCTTAATGGACTGACCCACCCAGGCGCCCCTGCCCTGATCTTCTTAACACCAGTATACTATTCCATGATAGTTGGACACCTACATTATTTCTGGGTTTTGGCTCTTGCCAAAAATTTTACAATAAATAACCTTGAATATGTGTCATTTTCCATTTTCATTCATTCATCCAGTAGACATTCTTTGAGTACCTACTATGTCCTGAGCAGCAATCCAGGTGGCAGAGAGAGAGCAGTGAACAAAACAAACAAAAGTTTCTGCCCTCGTTCAGCACAGCTTCCGAAGTGCATGTGTAAGTCAGTCTGTAGGATACATTCCTAGAGGTGGAATCCCGAATCAAAATGTCTCTGCATGTTTAAATTTTAGTAGATAAAGCCACATTTCCCCCCTAGAGAGGTGTCCCAGTTTAGCCCTGCAATGTAGGAGAGTGTCTGTTTCCTCACCCTTTACCAACAAAATATTATCACACTTTTTTATCTTTGCCAGTGTAATGTGACAGGTGAAAAATTTGCATTTCTCTTATGATGAATGAAGTTAAACATCTTTTCATACATTTAGGAACAATTTTCAGGTCCTTTTCTGTCAATTTCCTGCTATCCTTTGCTCCTATTTCTTTTAGGTTGTAGATCTTTCTCATATTGATTTGTGGATTCTCTTTATCTATTAAGGTAATTAGTCTATGATATGAGTTACAAATAATTTTTCCCTAGTTTGTCATTTGTGTTTATAGTAGTGTTTTTTGGGTACACTTTTTTTCCTTTTTTGAGAGAGTGTGTGCAAGCAGGAGGAGGGGCAGAGAGAGAGAGAGAGAGAATCCCAAGCAGGCTCCATGCTCAGCACAGAGCCCGACTCGGGGCTCGATCTCATGACCCCAAGATTATAACCTGAGCTGAAGTCAAGAGTCGGACACAACTGACTGAGCTACCCAGATGCCCCTTGGCAGACTTTTTTTAAAATGTAAAATAGAATTTAAGAACAATTTTGCTCATTCCCAGCTTTGTCTCCCGTGGTGAAATGTTTGCTAGGGTTGAGTTATGGGTCCCAAAAAATTGATCTTGGATTCCAACCTGGATTCTTTTTTTTTTTTTTTAAAGATTTTATTTATTTATTTGACAGAGAGAGAGACAGCAAGAGAGGGAACACAAACAGGGGGAGTGGAAGAGAGAAGCAGGCTCCCCGCTGAGCAGAGAGCCTGACATGGGGCTCGATCCCAGGACCCCGGGATCATGAACTGAGCCGAAGGCAGACACTTAACGACTGAGCCAACCAGGTGCCCATCCAACCTGGATTCTTAATAGAAGTATAGGTTCTAGGCAAAGGAAGGTGATAGTCTTATCCTGCTCTGATGCCCCATCTCAAGAGGTCTTTGGACAAAGGGAAACAAGTGCAGAGGAGGGTAACAAAGAGGGTGAATAGGCTTGAAATTAAGTCACATGAGGGATGGTGATGGGACTGTGTCTTGGGGCCTGAAGCAGATCATCATCTATGAATATCATCTTGGGTCATGGGCCTGGCCACATGATGCAGAACCAGGCCCTGTAAAGGAATCTCTGGGCAGCCAAGTGTCAGATACTGGGGCTCTCGTTTAAGGCAGAGCTGTCTGAAAATAGAATGGCCTACATTGTGAGGAAGGGAGCTTCTTGGCATTAGAGATGTACAAACCAGAACTGGATGACCACCTACCGGAGATGCCAGGGGTTAAATCAGATGTCTGTCAAAACTTCTTCTAATCCTAAGAGCCCATAATTCTCCACACCACAAGGAATCTTAAAATTCCCATTTTACAGATGAAAAAAGGGAGGTGGGAAACTAACGTGCAGTGAGCACTGGCTTTGTCTCGGGCACTTTGACACATACAACCTGATTTTAAAGGATAAGGACCAGAGAGGCTGAGTGATTCACTTATGGCTACACAGCAATCTAGTGGCGGAGCCCCAACTGGAACGCAGTTCCCCAGTTTCCAAATCAGAGCTCTCTCTGCTGAACCATCTGTTCCTGTTCAATAACTAAACACATGTTTATTGCATGTCTATTGCTTACCTCCTCTGAACTGACACTAATGTGGCCAATGAGAGCACACTATATGCAGGCTATTAGCAAAGGCATGGGATCTTTGCCCCGCTAACGGTCACTGCCTCGTGGGCAAGTACAGGCACCATCTCTGCCTTACCTGGCTCAATGTGAATGGCGCCCTCTGGAGTTGTGTGACGTGGTAGCCCTAAGTAGCCCTATATGAAATATGAGACAATTTGTAAGTGCAGTAATAAAAATGTACACAAAGTGCTATGGGAATACAGAAGGAATGATTTCTTCTACCAGGGAAAGAATTCAGGAAAGCTGCCCAGAGGAGGTGGTATTTGAGCAGGACCTTGAAGGATATGTAAAAGAACAAAGCAAACAGAGAATAATCTCTATATCCATTCCAAACACATTTATTGAGCAGCTCCAGGTTGCCAGGAAGAGATGAGTAATTCACAGTCCAGTAGTAGAGACAGACAACTCACCAATAAATTGCCATAGAGTATAAGTACCATAGCAGAAACACGCTCACGGTACAAAAGCAAAGATAGCCCCTTCTGAAATTAAGTTGGGGGTGGGGTGGGGATGCTCTGGGAAGGCTCCTGGAGAAGCGAGGACTGAAATTGCAGGAAGGGAAAAAGAAAACTTCCAAGCTGGGGCACCTGGGTGGCCCTGATTTCGGCTCAGGTCATGATCTCAGGGTCGTGAGATCGAGCCCAGCGTTAGGCTCCACACTTGATTCTTTCTCTCTCTGCTCCTCCCCCCAGCTTGAGCCTTCACACATGCTCTCTCTCTAAAAAAAAAAAAAAGAAAAGAAAGAAATTTTTCAGGCTGATGATAAGGGAGTTGGGAGAGAGGGAAAGGTGTTCCAAGCGAAGGGAATGGCATATGCAAAGTTTCTGAGTCTTGGAAGATCTTCCTGTCTTCAGATACCCAAAACAGATCAGAAGGGCTTGAGTGCAAAATGCCGGGGTGGTGGGCAGCCAGGCAGGAGGTGGAATTGACATCCGGGCTTTTAGGCAGGACCTACTAGGTTTCCAGATGAATGGGGTGTTGGTGTGCACAGGATTTAGCAGGCTTAGCAACCTTCTTTCCCAAAGCCGTGCCCCAGATTGAGAGCTGGAAGAGAAAAGTGTGAGCCATAAATCCCCACCTCCTCCTGCTGTGCCCAGCGCTGCAGAGCCGGGAGTCTCCATGGCTCTCCAGTCCCACCGCTGCGACCCCAGCTAATCCAGCCTCCTGGCCCATCTGACACACACTTCCACTTAACATTTTGTTAGCGACTCTATAAACGAGCTCTCCCTGACCTTCAATCCCTGGCTAATTGCTGGTTTCATGTACAAGACTAGCTTAATTTTACGTGATAATTACCTGAGAGTGGTAATACATATGGCATTGCATGTTGGAAATGTCAGGCCTGGGAAACTACCAAGTGGCCATAGTCGGGGGCAAAAGGAGAAGGCAGCTGGGTGGCGGGGGCCTTGGAGAGGCAGCCAGGGAACGAGGCCACGGGGAGAGGGAGGGAAGACCCCGGGTGCAGTCTGAGCTCTGGAGAACTGGGACCCCCAGGCTGCAGTAGGGCCCAGAACCCACTGCTGGACACACACACACACACACACACACACACACATACATCGTGGACAAGCATGGACCAGATCAGAGGCACCACTCCTCCACGCTCAGTCACCCACTCAACAGATGCTCACGGAACACCTACCACGTGCCAGGCAGTGTGTGGACCCTTGCACTTGGAGGAGGTTGGAAACAGGTGAAGGGCTTGTTTGGGTTGTCACAGTTATTTGGAGATGGGCTCCTGGTATTAGATAAGCAAGCCAGGAATGCTAAAAATGCTTGCACCTCCCAGTAGCGTCCCATTCAATAAAGAATTAGCCCACCCCAGACCCAGTTAGGAAGCCCCACAGCTAGCCCTGAGGAAGAAGAAGGGCCCCCGCCTTCTAGGAGTTTACAGTCGGGGAAGCACAACCTTGGCAAGGGGCTTGCTGTGCATGAGCTATGAGTCAGGAAAGACGACTCGGGGCATCTAGCAGGTGAACTCACAAAGTCCAGGGCTCAGAAAAGACGTCCTTCAAAAGGTGCCATCCATGCCCCCAGGGTCTCCAGTTTGTGCCTCGAGCAGTGCCCGGCATAACAAATGGTGTCTGTGCGCATGTCTATACCGCAGGCCTGGCTGCATGTGCCCAGGGGGTGTGGCCTGGGTTCCTTGTTTCTCATCATCCCAGGGTACGGGGCAAGGCAGGTGGGCTCCAGGGCCCTGTGGTGGTGGGACAGGGGAGTATAGGCCGAGGAGAAAGGGTGCCCCTGGTCAGCTGGAGGGGCCCTTCCACAGGGGGCACACGTGCACACCCACTCACGTGCACACCCACTCAGACACACACACAGGCCACAGGACAAAGCGAGAAGCACACTCCCCAGATTAAGACGAGTTCTAAAAACCCCTTTAGCCTCCTCACCCGTAGAATTGTGGACTCCTGAGCTGTGTTGGAGTAAATTACTTGCTTAATGAGATTTCAATTAACAAAAACAAATTGAAATTACTTTGGTAATTAAGCTGCTGTGAACCTTGTCAGCAGCCCTCCCTCAGACCTCAGATTTCCACGGGAAGGGAGCTGGGAATGAGGGGTCCACTCAGCAACGCTGCTGAGACTGAAGCAGGGCCAGGAGCTCCCTGCCCTTGGGACAGCGCCCCAGGCGCTACAGCCTCCTGGAGCCATTCTCTGGGCACCAAAAATGCCGGTGGGAGGAAGGGGCGGCACTGAGCAGCCGAAGTTCAGTTCAGATTGTAGTCCTGCCACTTGGCTGTGTGAGCAAGGACACATACTTGACTTCTCTGAGCCTCAGTTCCCTCATCTGTGAAATGGGGCTAATAATTGTGCCCATGTCATTGGGTTATAGGAGAATTAAGTGAATGAATGTATGTACCCAAAGGCTTTTAATTCACTTTTCCCTGTGTGGGGGCAAGCCCTCACAGGGCAATCTTTCCAACCTTGCATTTGCATTGTCCCGAATCCCAAAACACCCTCCCCCCAGCGCCCCAGGGCAATCCTGTTTCTCTGTTCAGGTAAGGAAGGATCTACCACCCAGGTCCCCTGGGAGGTGAGGATTCTGCGAGGTTCTGCCCCATTCAGGCCCCCATCTCTTTCCATCAGAGCCAGTAGCTAGGATCTGGGAGCTAGAGAGCCTTTTCTTCTCAAGTGGCCTGGAGAATACGCCTTTCCTGGGGTTACAAAATCACCCACACTTCCCACATGAGAAGCCTGGAGAGTTAGTGTAAGTACCCGTAGCCACATTGCACAGATGAGAAAATTGGCTTCAGGACGTACCTGGTGGTTGAAAGAGAAGAACAGTTCTCAGTGCTGGCAGAAATACACATATTTAGTCTCGTGAATTTTTAACAATAAACTTCTGGTTTTAATTTTTGAGTCACTGTTTGCTACTGCCATTCAGAGGGACTGAAACAGACGTTTAAAATTTAAAAAGTATTATTCAAAATTCACAAAATTAAATTAAGGCACAAGGGATGTAAAAAAAGTTTTAAGTGATTTCTTTGGTTTTTCAAAGTTTGGGACACTTATACTTTTGAAGTTATTAGAGCAAAAACAGCATTAAGCTTTTTGGGATAGATATTCATGTTACGTGTGTGCATTTGATATATATAACATTTTATTTATATATAAATGTAAGTATACACACACACACACACACATACCACACAAATGTTTCCTCTGTGGTGGTTGAAATTAAAGATGGCTTTGTTGTATGTGTTCATTCATTCGTTCAACCAATTTTTTTCCTCCCATATATTATTTAACTCAGCAGCAGCTTTTTCAGTGCCCTTGAAGTGCCAGAGTGAACAAGCCAGCCCCAAACCCTGCTTTCAGGGAAATTGTGGCTTGTTGAGGAAGATGGACATCGGACATGATGTAGTAAGGTGAATATTGCAGAAAAGGAAAGGCAGGGCCTTGGAATCTTAGATGTGGGGGGAGAGGGGCAGTCTGCAGTAAACATTTAATTTTTTGTAATTGGACTAAAAATAATTTATATAGATATTTTAATGAATTCAAGAGTCCCAAGGCTAGTTAGTAACAGAACTGAAAGTAGACCGAGAAGTCTTCTGGTTCCCAGGCAAATGATTATTTTTTTTAAAGATTTTATTTATTTATTCAGTTGACAGAGAGAGACACAGCGAGAGAGGGAACACAAGCAGGGGGAGTGGGAGAGGGAGAAGCAGGCCTCCCGCTGAGCAGGGAGCCCAATGCGGGGCTCAATCCCAGGACCCAGGACCATGACCCGAGCCGAAGACAGGTGCCCAATGACTGAGCCACACAGGCGCCCCATGATTTTTTTTTTTTTTGATCTGACACACATCCTCTGGATAATTTGAAGAGCATCCCTGTCTTCAGTGAGAAACATCCTAAGATGGGCAAAGGAGATCTCTGACTGAGATGGTCCCACCATCCATGCATCTGTCAGACCACGGAGGTATCCCCCTTTGCACATCAATGTCAGATAGAGGAGGTCAACATCGACATAACTTTGTCAGATGGAGGAGGTGTGTGTGTGTGTGTGTGTGTGCACCAAATAGGACACAGGCTGATGGGTGTGTCACCCTCCAGCATCTTTGAAGGAGGAGGCTGAACATTGCTTGGTCTCAGCAGCCGCACCCTCCCGGCTAGGCTGACCTCTAGTGTGCCCTTTCAAGCCACGCTGGGAGCCAGGCCCAGAGAACCTCCCAACAGTCAGACTCTCTCACTCCCTGAGAAGTGCTAACCTCACAGCCCTGACCCCTGCATACCCCTCTGCCCTGGGGCAGGAGAGGACAGGGTGCCATCCTCCAAGCACCCAGCTTGGGGGCGGGCTGTCCCCAGAAGGGGAGTCCTCTCTCTGTCCAGACTTCACATGGTGTATTTTGCGCTGACTTCAGGCAACCAAGGGAGGAGGACACAGAGTTGTACTTTCCAAGTAGCTGGAAACCCTTAATCAATGTTAATTGGTTCTAATTAGCATATGTTAATTAATGATATTTACTACAAATTAAAGGTATGAGTGTTCCCAGAGGGTTTCCTGTTCATCCAATTAGTGCCAATTAGTTGCAATTAACACGTGTAAATGAGATTCCATTGAACCCAAAACAAACAGCACAGAATCTCTCAGATTCCCTTTTGCACCTTTTCAGTCAGCTAGGGAGCTGGGGGTGGAGGGTGAGAAGTGAGGGTGGGAGTGGAGAGAGAGACCCTCAGGCTGACCTGGAGCAAGATGCTGACTCTCTGCGACCCACGAAGGAGAGAAGGAAGAGCCAAGCAAGCCGCGGGACAAGCCTGGCTCCTGAGGCATTGAGCATGCTCCTGAGGCCCATGGGCCATGCCTTGGGCCTCCCTGCACCTGCCAGGACCTAACCCAGTGCACGGCCTATAGTAGGTGCTCAGTAAAAATTGGCTGAATGAAAGATTGGGTGCCTTTGCATCAAGGGCCGATATCTTTAGTCATAAAATTAAAGGATGAATTGATTAGGAAAATGTGCAGAGTTCTCTTCTCCATAAGGTCTTCCCAGGGGCTCTCCCAAGGAGCAAGATGGTATTTCCCTCTGTGACGTCACTTGAATGTCTACAGAGATATTACTCTAACGCCAGTGTTGCCATTTCCACATTTTATTTCCTTTTTCCTTAACCACTGAGGCCCCAACCTCTGGCACGGTGGTAACTGGATATAAAAACAGCCAGAAGGGGCTCCCGTGAACAATGAAATGCTACCCCAAATTCTCCACTGTGCAGAGCCTTCTGTGAAACTGTGACGTAAGATAAAGGCACCAGTAAGTTGTTTATTGCTAACTCGCTTTTGCTACATCAAACCTTCCCTTCAAGTTGACATTCATCATTTAACAATATTTATTCGTCGCTGTGTACCGGGCACTATTCCAGGGGCTGGGGATACAGCAGTGAACAAAGCATCTACAAATCCCTGCCCCTTGGAGAGCCCATATTCTGCTGTGTATTATCACCCTTTCACTTGGGATTTTGATGGATCCAGGGTCAGACACACTTGGGTTCGGATCCCAGTTCTGCCTCTCAGCAGCTGGGGAGAGGGGAGGGCTGGTGGTTAATCTATCTGTGCCTCAGTTTATTTCTCTGTAACATGGG
>NC_138383.1:31128206-31159773 GCF_054177405.1 Leptonychotes weddellii
CCCCCCCCCCCCCCCCCCCCCCCGCCGGGCAGGGAAGAAACGGGTTCAGATAGGGGAAGAGCTTCCTGGGTCAGATGTAGCTGCTGAGACTGCAGCCCAGACCCTTGGCTCCTTTGGGCATAATGTCCTTTATCCATGACCTTTCTGAGTGATGAGATACACGAATGGGGCCCAGAAAGGGTCACTCCAGCTGTCCTGCCGGGACAAGCCTGTACATCCAGGCCCCAGCCCTCCAGCTCGGCCAGTCCCCGCCCCCCCCCACACCGGCCCAGAGACCGCAGCACCTGCAGCTTTTGTGCTCCCTCCCTCACGATCTCGACTCTGCACCCCCATGGATTCTCAGGCAGGGTGTTTGATCATTTCATATTGCCTCAGGATCCCCTTTATAAAGCCAGAGAGTCTGCCTAGATAGTCTCTAAAACCCTTGCAGACCTGCTGTTCTAGGATTCTGGATATCCTCTGAAGAATACAGGTCCCACGTCTACAGCCTGTGCCCTGACACTCACAGCTGATGGGCAACCAAACAAGCCGTGATTTCCTGTTTCCTTTGGGGTCCCTCTCACCTGTAATGGCCTAATGGGCCTCCCACCCCCAGGCCTTTGCCATCACTCTCCATCATCCTCCACCTCCACCCCAACCTTCTCCTGCATAGTGATGAAACACCAGACATGGTCCCCAAGACACCAGGTCTTGGAAAAAGTTCTCCTTCACTCTGATCAAATCTGATGTCAATTTGGAGGCCAGTGGGAGGAATGCAACTGATTGAGTTTAATAAAAAGAGCTCAGCTGGGTTATCTTCCGGGAGGAGTGTGTGGAAATGGAAATCTGCACTGGGGCTTCCTGGGGCTCAGTATGTCTTTCCTACCACTGCACCCCACCCCAGGGCCAGGGGGGTACGTTGCGGGGAGGAGTTCCGGGGGAGGGGGGCTCTAGAAGCAAGTGGAAAGGCCTTTTTTTTTTTTTAATTTTATTTATTTGACAGAGAGAGACACAGCGAGAGAGGAAACACAAGCAAGGGGAGTGGGAGAGGGAGAAGCAGGCTTCCCATGGAGCGGGGGAGCAGGGAGCCGGATTCGGGGCTCGATCCCAGGACCCCGGGATCATGACCTGAGCCGAAGGCAGACGCTTAACGGCCGAGCCACCCAGGTGCGCCGGAAAAGGCCTTTTTCTGACTGCCCTTCCTTCCAGCAAAAAATAAAAGCAGCACTATTGGATGCCCACCCTGTGCCCGGCACAGCGCTAGGTCATTTACTCGAATTATCGGCACTTAGAGAGGAGGGCATTTGCTCTGAGTGCATCTCCAGGTGCCGTGAGCATCTTGGGCGGCGTCCGGCTAGCTTTGGGACCAGTGATCAGCCAAATCTGGCCCCGAAAGGCAGAGCAGGAAGGTTGCAGTGAAAGCTAAGGGAAGTTCAGCTAGCTGTGTCCCCACAGCCCTTGCGGGGGGGCGCGGCACGCACACAGGCCCCTCCTCTCTCTCCGCCAGGTCGATGCAGGTTCAGGAGCCAACGGAGGATATAGTCCCAGGGGAGGAGGCTGACGCTAGAAGTTCGGATGTAAGAAGCCAGAGGTAGAGCGAGGTGAGGTGAATTCTCGGCTTTCAAGGACAAGAAGGTGGCCTCCAAAGCAGAGTTGTGGGAGCCCCGGAAACTCTGGGCTGAAGCAAAGGGGCCCAGGCACAGCATCTGCTCTTTATCCCACTAATACCTCTTGAGAAGTGATATCTCTCTAAAGCCAAAGTTCCTGCGATGAGGCTTAACATGGCCACTTTGGGGAAGAAAAAAAAAAAAAACCCAAAACCCTCTGCTCCAGGAATGTAACAACAGAAAATAATTAAGGTCTAATAAGGTCAGTGTTCCACCTTAACACCTTTTCAGTTCCAGTTAAAACCTCTACTAATTTGCCAAGAAAAACCAGCCTCACTGGGGTCTTATTATTTGAATCACGTCCTGTCTCTTAATTTAAACGAGAGACTCATAAGGATTTTTTTTATTTTAAATTACAATGCCGACTTTCTTCCAGTTGATTACGGTATATGACTCTCTGTTGGAAGGCCATTATTTTTTGCTATGATTTACAAAGCATTTAAAGTGAAATCAATGTAATAAATATTGAAGTATTGTAATAGATAATTCCATATATTTAACCAGAGACACAGCACAGCCCTGCTCTGGGCAGCCGGGAGAGGAGCAGGGGAAAAAATGGGGTGGGAGAGTAACCTGGTATTAACACGAGGGGTGACGTCTCGGCTTTTCTCCTGGATTCATTTGGCAGGATTCACTGAGTGCTCCCTAAGGTCCTGCACCCTGGATGTAGGACTGTGGCGAGTTGTGGAGTGCCCCAGTCGTGTCCTCCAGACCACCACAGACTCTGGAGAAATTCCCCTGCAATGGAGGGGACCAGAAGTGGAGACCATCAGAACCTGTGTAAGGAGCTCGGGGATGGGAAAGGGGTTCAACAGAAAGAAGAGGCCTCTGGGGAAGGGGGTGGTGGGACAAGTCAGGAAAGGTTTTCCCTAGCTTCTCTCCTTCTTCCCCTCCCCTACTCAGCTCTTCTTCCCTCTCCTTCTTGGTCCTCGTCCCTCTTTGGGTTGAGCTGTCTCTAGACGTCTGGCTATAGCTCAGCTGGGAGCAAACAACCTAGCATCACAGCCCTGAAATCTCACGATGGGGGGAGAGGTGTGAAAGGGGAGATGGTGCACCAGTGTGACCTCGTGCTCACCTCCTGGGACAGACCCTACAGCAAGGAGATGGCCACGCTCTGGGCTCTTTACACATAGGGAGTCGGATTTGCAGCCTCTTGCTCCATCTCTCCAGGGAGCCGGCTGGAGCCCAGCACCCACAGTGCAGGCCAAGACAAGTTCCCCAACTGGGGCCTCCTTTACCCAGGGACAGGAGCCTTGGTGTCTCTTAAAGGCAAACTTTAAACTGTCCTGCTACCTGCCTCCCCAATCGCAAAAAGTACCCAGAAGCAGGTTCCTTTCCAACTGCCCCATGCCCCATGGGGAGCCCCCTGCTTCTTCCCATCTACGAAGGTTGCATATGGGTCACACATCTGCTCCCAGGACGGCTCTGCTCCCAGGTTCCTGGCTTGATTCCGGAATTCACACCCACCAGTAAGGGAAGCACACAGGGGGCACCAGCCTCTGGGTTGCTCCGCATCGCACAGCTCGAGTGCAGGCAATACACTGTGTCCGCAGAGCCATTCAAGTGCCGTGGAGGTCTTAAGAAAGATTTTGTGGTCTCTACACTGCGGGCTTGCGATGGAGCATGGCTAGTGCTCGCACACACACACACACTCGCACGTTTAGCAGATCTCAGAGGAAGAAGATGTATTGTCCCTTGCCTTCCCACCCCAAGCCTGAACCCAAGCCCCAAGTCCCTAGCTCTGGACATTTTCCACCATAAATCCCAGGAGGGGACATGCAGAGGGAAAAGGAGCAGAGAGAAGAGATTTACAGCAGACTTGCTTCCTGACACCTCTTTGGCCCATCCCATAAAATAACAATATCACCAGATAAATCACACAGTCTCGGGGGACCTTACCCTTGTCCTTGTGGGGTCTTTGGTGGGAGTCAGCGGGTCATGGTCAGAGGATTCCACCCAGCTGGGTTCTCCCTGACAATATCAGTCCTGTACAGCACTGGGGGGTGGTGTGTGTGTGACTCTGATCTAATCCCTGGAGCATGGGGGGAGGGGGTAGAGAATAGAGTGAAGGGTGGAGAGCATTGTCTATCATCATCCAAGAGAGAATATGGCATGAGCAAATCCTAGCTCGAACTCCTAGCTGTGTGACTTTGGGCAAATTACTTAACATCTCTGGGCCTTGATTTATGTCTCTGTGAATGCAGGTCATAGACTATCCCCCAGACAGGATATGTGTGAGGAGTTATTGAGAATAATATATGTCAAAGTTCCTGGCATACACTCAGAATGTGGTTAACTATTGTAATCACAAATGTTTTCCCTCCACTAAGATACAAAACACTGTGGCAGTGTTCCCAGCAGGGGGGATCAAATGTTGGCCCTCTCAAGAGAGACACCAGGCTGCCCCCACTCCTCTTTGGCTATTGTTTCCATGTTAACCTCTGATATTAGAAAGGCAGGGCTCCTTTATACGCAAACAATGGATCATGGAACACTACATCAAAAACTAATGATGTAATGTATGGTGATTAACATAATAAAATAAAATTAAAAAAAAAAAGGCAGGGCTCCCCATTAACTCACAATGTGACTGTGAGCAAGTTTCTTCCTGTCTCTAGGCCTCAGTTCCCCATCTGTAATGTAAAGGGGTGGAAAATACTTGATCTTTAAGGCCCTGTCCAACATCACATCATCACCCAACAGTTAGGACCAATTCCCAATGGGCACTGGAGCCAAAGAGGGGCAGGCAGGACAGAGGCCGCCTGCTGCGAGGCCAGCTGAGGTGGGCATGGGCATGTGGGCCAGGAAGAAGCAGTCACCATCCTGGGAAGGTGCCGACCACTGGCAGCCCAGACCACCACAAGCAAGAGACCCCCTGATTACAGCCCAGGGCACCGGTCTGGGTCTGTGGCCTCCTAGTGCTTACCCTTCAGCCAGAGGAAGGGCTGCATTCCCAGAGGTAGAGCTAGGTGGGCAGGAGCCCCCCTCCAGCATCCCACACACCTGGAGAAACCTGGGCTTCCCTGTAGCAGGTGCAGCCCCCCCCTCCCCCAGCCCCCAGCCCAGTCTGGCTCCCCCCACCCCTTAAGTATCTCCCGATCCTCTGGCCCCAGCCCTCCCTCCTCCTTTCCTTCCTCTCCCTTCTCCTTCCCCATGGCCCCTCTTTTCCTCTCCAATGCTGCTTCTTGGTTTTATTTTTCCGTCCTCTTCTCCCTACCCCCCTTCATTTCTTCCATTCTCATCCTCCTCCTCCTCCTGGTTCTCCTGCCTGCTCCTTCCTCCTTCATTTTCTTCCCTCTAGGTCTCATCCCTGGAACAGAGGTGCAGCTGTCGTGAGGGAGTGACTATGTGGAGGGCTGGGGAGCTGGAAGGGGGCACGCTCTGGCCTGACCGACCCCCCCCCCCCCCCCCCGACAGGGTCTCTCCAGCCACAGGAGGATCAGGAGTTCACCCGCAGGGCAGCTGTCAGGGACTCCTGAGACGGATGAGTGAAAGTGTAGGGGGTGGGGAGGCGAAGGTGCTGGGGAGGGAGCCGTCTTCAAATAAAAATGAAAGGAACATGCTGGATGAAATAATGGGGCTGTTTAATAATAAGCCCCGCGCAAGGCACCTCTGCCCTAAGACCCAGCCCTCCTGCCCCTGTCCCCAGCCCTGAAGTTTCCCTTAGCACAGAGGCCCATCAGTGTCCCCAATCCTTTGGGTAGGCCAGAGAGCAGGAGACACCCCCCCCACACACACACACACAAGTCCCCAGACCCCTGCCCCTCCCAGCCTTCCCCATCTTCCACTGAGGGACAGGTGGGATTGGGACCCCTGGCAACCTGTTCCCAGAGTGATGCCTGGGAAGATTAGCGCCCCAAGGCTGGCAGGCCTATTAGGAGGCCTTTATTGGGGAGGGGGTGGGGGATGAGGAGAAGCGGATTCTCCATTCTCCAAGCAACTGGATTACACAGTCAGGGGATCAGGGAATAACTTGCTGCCTAAGCTGCTGCTTCACAGCCCAGCCCCTGCCCTGGCTCTCAGCCTCCTGTTCTCAGCAGGGATCTTAGCCAGCCTAGCCTTGCCTGCTTTTGAGGTATCTTTTTCGTGGTCTGAGTCAGCCTTGAGGGCAAAACCAAGTCTCATCTCCTCTTATCCCCAGAGCTATGACACCACAAAGGAGCTCAAAAGGGACCAACTTGCCACCACCTCCACCAACCCTCACCTTCCATGAAGACCTCAGGTCTGGAGATGGATCCCGGGGGTGTGGCTCAGAGAGGTGAAGTGACTTGCTCTGAGTCACACAGCTAATAAAGGGCAACCGAGATGATTTCCTGACTATGGCAGGATTTATGGGAGCATGTCTCTGCAAAGTCAGCCAGGTCTATGCCAGGGGCTGGAAGGAGCCCTAGACTCTGATGTTCTTACTAGAAGGGGGTTTGCTCCTGAGCTTTCCTGAGCCCCCACCATGAGCTTTCGAGGGAAGGGAGCCCAGCTCCCATTTGGTTGCTTAGGACCAGACCAAAGCAGGGGGGGAGGGGAGAGGAGGCAGGAAGGAGATTACGTTTAAAGAATCCAAAGTCTTAAGGTCTAGTCCCAGCCTTACCACTAACTTGCTGTGTGGTCTTGGGCAAACCACCTCCCCTCTCTGAGCTTCAGTTTATCCTATCTGCAAAGTGGAGATAACATCTCTTTCAAAATTGCTTTGAAGGTACTGGAAGAGCATCAGGCTTTGCACCTGGTATCTCCTACCTGCTCCAAATAATGGTGGAAGCAGAACTGTATTTCCTTTACCCAGAGCTGTGCCCACTCCCCAGAACAAGAAGCTCCACTGCACATTCAAGCAACTGGTTCTTCCCACTGGGAGGGCAAATCCATCATGTTCAGCAAACTATTGCCCCACCCCGTGTAAGGTTATTGGGGGGTCATGCCCTCACACCCTTTGTCCCCTTTCTAGAAAGAGGCCCAAAGCTCCCCACCCTAGCTCCATGTGGCACCTAGAGACCTCTTCCTGACAGAGGGTCATCTCTGACCTTCCTAATGGCCTACGTTCCTTCCAGCCAGAAAATTCTATGATCCCGTGACCCCTAAAAGCCCTGTCCTGCTAATGGTTTTATGATCTTCCCTAGGCATCCTCTCTGTGCCCTCCCTAACCCCCAATCCCCTTTCAGTAGGTCCTAGTCAAAATAAACAACATTTATGACCAGAGCAGGATTCAAGGTCTGCATTGCAAACAAATGTGAAGCCCTTTGAAGGTGCCTGGGGAATCCATCACGTCCTGGGGTGTGATGCTCCCCAGGCCCAAGGGGAGGTACGCCCTGGGAAGGGGTGCAGGCGTGGGAAGCTGGGCTCTAGATCTAGATTTAGAATTGGAGGATCTTATGTGGTGTCTGGGGCTCCCTCCTTAGCAACAGGCCTGCCCCTGTGCAGGAGAAATGAGGGGGAAGGAGGAATGGTAGCCCGGCCCGAGGTGGCCGCTGTGATCAGCAACCTTTCGTGCCCTATGTGCAGGCCTCCCTGGGGGCCAAGACCTGACTTGGCGTGTCATCAGGGGCGCAGGGGACAAAATGAAAGAGAGGGGGAAAAAATCAAGAGGCAAATGGAAAAATAGCATGCATGGACGGGAGACGTAGGGCTGAAACCACAGAGGCCTCGGGCCCCATCACGAGCTCCAGTGTCCTCCTGGTACATTAGAGCAACTTCCCTAAAGAAAACTAGTCCAGGGGCGCCCAGGGGGCTCAGTCGGTTAAGCGTCTGCCTTCGGCTCAGGTCACGATCCCGGAGTCCTGGGATCGAGCCCTGCATCGGGCTCCCTCCTCAGCAGGGAGTCTGCTTCTCCCTCTCCCTCTGCTCTCACTCTCAAATATATAAATAAAACCTTTAAAAAAAGAAAACCAGTCCAAACACCTTCAGGAGAAAATCAACCCAGCCGAGGCTATCTTGTCAGCCGGCCAGTGGAGCTGAGGAGAGAGAGAGAGTGTGGGAGAGAGAGAGAACAGGCCAGTGCTGAGTTTCTCTGCGGGGGAGGCACCCCAAACATCAACTTTGGGGAGTGATAGCATGGAGGCAGAAGTGGAAGCCCTCCATCTAGAATGAACCCTCGTCCTCCACCACCCCCCAGGTGGAAGGCAGAACCCCTGCCCCTACTCTCATCAGCATCCGCAGCTGGAGAAGGGGCCCACAGGCGGGCAGCCCACTCGCCCTGGCTCTGACTTCCACCTGCCACGTGGATGAGGAGCCCCAGCTGGGCTCAGCCTCCTCTGGCAGGTGCAGGGCCATGAGCCGATTTGTTTTCAAGGGGGACTGGCTCTGTCTGGGGAATGGTTGTTGGAGAATATTAAGGTAGGATTCCCAAAGGCCCAAGTCTGACAGCAGCTTTCTAGGACACGCAGCTCAAGGCTTTCTTCAGCCACCTCTCCAGCTTCCAGAACTGGGGCATGGGCCAAGGGGCTGCTCCCTGACTCAGAGCTGGGGGAGGGAGAAAACATTCCCCCCCCGGGGGGGGGAAATGTGCCTTATCATTTACCCTACTAAAAATACTCTGCCACCCGCCAGGTTGGGTGGAGAGCTAGACATAAAATATGGGCAGGTAGCAAGGTTTCTATCACAGTGATCAGGCACCCACCTATAGCATTTGCATATACGGCATATAATTAATGTTTGATGAGTGAGAGTCTGAGAGATGGCGGATTGGAACAAAGATAGAAGGAAACAAAGAGACAACTGGAAACACAGGCATGAGTTTTTCCAGGATACATATAGTTTGTGCAAAAATTATCCTCTTCCTAAACTGAAAGAAGAATGATTTTAGTGGCTTCGTAGGATCTTAAGCCGGTAAATCAGAACCTCCAGCAGAGTGCCCTGGTGCCCAGCATGGTGCTTTATATATAAAAGGTCCTCCGGAGCACAGAGTTTTAGGGCTGGAAGGGCCTTGGAGAGTATCTAGGCCAGTGGGTCTCAACATCGGTTGAATATAGAATCACCCGGGGTGCTTTTAAAAAAATAAGATGCTGGGCACCCACCTCCAGAGAGTCTGATCTAATTGGTCTGGGATGGAGCCCAGGTGTCTGTGTTTTTTTAAAAAAGCTCCCCAGATGATTCTGTGTACCCAGGGCTGAGAACCACAGGTCTGGGTCAGTGCTTCATTTTACAGAGGCAGAAAGTGAAGTCCAGAGAGCAGGTTACCTAGGCTCACACAGACAAGTGACAGCAGAAACAGGACCGCAGAAGCCACTCGGGTATCCTGACGTTTAAATGAGCAAATAAAAGATTGATCTTCTTTTGGAGGCATCCCTAGCTGCAGAGACCAGCTACCCAACCCCTCATCTCATCCCCCCCAGTTTCAGGTTATTTTCATCAGAAGCCAGGCAGCCTGGCATCTTGACCCCGTTCCTTCTGGCCTTCCATTCTGGAGGCCTCAGGGCTCATACAGGGCAAACACCCAATTCAAATACTGTCCCCCAGGTCTGGAGCCTCCGAGAATAACGGGGCAGCTGTGACACCGTGGCCATATGAAGTGTTGTCGGCGGACACCCCAGAGCAAGGGTGTGGGAGGATGTGTGTACAAAGGTGCACGTGTACATAAATGCACACTTATGTCGGAGGCTCGTGCACGGGGCCGCTTGCGTGAGAACACTTACATATGTGCATATAAATATCCACCTGTGGGACGGTGTGCGTGTTCACAGGGGCATCCGTTTATGTGGCAGGGTGGGAGACCCTGTGGCCGAATGCACCAAAGACCCTAAAATGTGGGCATATGTGTGTATGTGTAGTTGTGCACAAGGGCAGAAAGCTGGATCTACACTTACAGCAGCGACGTTGACATCTCCCAGTGCAGGCCTGCTTGTGACAGTACGTGTGTGGCTGGCCGGCCCTGGAAATATGTACGACTGGCAGCCTGTGGGCGCAGGGGGCAAGTTTATGCGGCGAGAGAAGAGGTTTCTGCTGCTTCCATCACATTTCTTCCGAGTAATCACTGGGAAATATATGCGTTGGAAAACTCTATCTTTCATGCTTAAATATATCTTGGCATATATAAATGAAACATGATATTCTGCCAGCTGAGATGCTACACATTAATATTGTTTATCATTGATAGAATTAAATAACCCATGCAAGCCCCGGTAGCATTTCTTACAATTTTATTTAACACTGTTTTGGCCGAGCGGCATTTGGCAAATGCCGACCTATACACGGTAGGTGACTGCAACCGATGCGTAATTTGCGGGCCGTCATATACAACACGCAAGAAGTACCACAGAGGAGGGTCCTCTAACATTCCGACCGCCCCATCTTTCTTTTGAGCTCAACTTATTCCCTTTCTTTCCCCAAACCTGATTAAGACCCAGCCCTTCACACTTCCCTAGGAGGTCTCTGCATGTGCCGTAAAGACAGATAGCATGGAGGGTAAGGATTTGGGGTAGGCGAAGAGATAACGCTCTAAGACCAGGTCTCTGGAATGTTTCTGCTCCTCCCCAGTCTGTCAGAGGCAGCCCCAAGCCCCAGCATGTGTTAAAACCGGGAGACCAAAGGAAGCATTTTTATAGGTTCTGCAGACCCTCGGGGTTGACTGACAAAGTTTTTCGTTCAGAATGAATAAAAAAGAGCGTTGAACTTATGAAATTAGTAGTAAATTCTTCATTAAAAGAGTCACAGGAATGCTTCTTTTTTAAGGGGAAGCCGCTATCATCCCTTGAGCCCAAATGAAAACAGTAGTTACAGGCCTGCCAAGCTCACCTTTCAAAATATGTGCCGCCCCCTGGCCTAGGCTGTTGGCTGAATTATGAATGGCCTGAGGGAAAACAAAACTCAAGACCTGGGAAGTCCAAACTGGAACATGAGCAAGAAAATGGTAGAACCACAAATGAGGCTCATAGAGGACAAAAAGGCGTCTTCCCAGCCACTAGGCGGTGAAAAGAGGTTGCATTTACTTCCCAAAGCTGATGAATAAATGGAATTTGTAGGTCTTTCCACAACTTGCAAAGGCCTTCTTTTTTTTTTTTTTTTTTAATTTATTTATTCATTTGAGAGAGTGAGAATGAGAGAGAGTACATGAGAGGGGGCAGGGTCAGAGGGAGAAGCAGGCTTCTCGCCGAGCAGGGAGCCCGATGCGGGACTCGATCCCGGGACTCCAGGATCATGACCCGAGCCGAAGGCAGCCGCTTAACCAACTGAGCCACCCAGGCGCCCACAAAGGCCTTCTTAATCTCCCAGGAACCCAGGGCCAAGATCCCACGTGGGACCTATAAACCCTGCTCTATAGGATCTCTGCTTATCATCCCTGGGCTTCATTTTGGCGTGGCACCAAGATTGAGCCAAGGAACGCCCTACACCTGCCTTCCTGTGTCCTAAGTTTCTTTAACTTCTCCTGTACTGAGATCCCTAAGGCCTATAAGGTAAAGACAGCCCAAAGCAGTTGGAACAGCTATTCACCCAGCCCTGTTCCCCAAATCCTCTGCCACGCACAGTGAAGCTGCCATCAGAACTACATTTCCAGATAGCACCCCCCCGGCCCCTTTCCACCAGCAGGGGTATCAGCCAACCTGCTTGGGGGACAGCTGCATGCCAGCATCAAAAAAGTATTGGACCATCTTCACACCGCTGAAGTCAGGAAGCTGGGTCTCTGGAGCCTGGTGCCGTGGGCTACCTCCTGAGTACATACAGAAAAAGAAGTTTCCTAATGTTTGGATTTAGAAGTAGGAATGGTGAAAAGCACCCATCAATGTTTGTGCCTCTCCCCAACACAGACACATACACACACACACACACACACACACACACACACCCTGTCCATACACACAAATCATGAATCATCTCCGTGGCTGAACATTTTAGTGTTCAACAATATTCTCGGAGGCCCGAGGTTTTCAGGCAAATCCCAGGTCTGTACACAAGGACACTGCATAAATCCCTCCCCTTATGAAAGGCCAGTCTGAGCAGATGGGACCAGTCTTAAGTAAACGGCAGAGCCCTCCCTTGGTCCACCTCAGGAGGAGCAGCAGGGGGCTGGCCCTACCAGCCCGGACAGCAGAAAGCAGCAGAAGCTGCTGGTTCTGGGGCTCGTGTTCCCATCCCCAACTTATCTCTCAGAGGGGGACGTCCGTTTGACCACACAATCCTCCCTCCCCTCCCCCAAGGGGAATTCAGATCTTGAAGTCAGACTGGAAGAGGCCACCATAGACCAAGCGGTGGCCAGAGTTGAGAAAGCAAATCTGAGCGCTGGAGAGATGGGCTGGGGCTAGGAGGAGAGAAGAGGCAAAAGGACCCCTCATACCCAAATGGCTCTGAGCACTGAGTGTGGGGAAAATGACCTCAGAGCTCCTCCACTTTCTGATGATCGCCTTCATTAATATTTATTAAAAAAACGATTTAAAAAAAAAAAAAAGGAAAGGCCAGATAATTAAACACTCAGTGGCGGTAGGAGGATTCCTCCACTCTGTTGTCTTGCTGGGCCCCCCACCTGCAGCCTAGGCCAAACGTGTGCACTGTGTCATCTCCCTCCCCAGCCCTGCCCACCTCCCCAGGTGTATCAAGAAGACATGAGGCAGGTGGATGGAGAGAGAGACAGACCCAGGCACCCCAGGTGCTCACCAGGAAATGCACGGACTGTGAAATTACACCAGGGCTGGACAACTTACCACCACACTGGCACCCTTGGGAGACTGAAATAATTAACTTGCTAATCAGCTACACCTTGCTCTTTCCTTTCTTCCTGGAAAAAAAACAATCGCAGATCGCCTTCACATCAGGTTCCTATGTCAGTCACTTGGAGACAAATGATACTTGAGAAGAAATATACTCTCTGCCTCCATGTAGACTGCAACAGGGCGTACCAAGACAGGCCTCCTCTTCTTCCTCACCCCTTTCCACCAGGCCCCGGGGAGCACACAGAGACAGAATGTTTCTGGAGATGCAGGGTTTTTTTCTGTCCATGCCACAGAGCTTTTCCATCTCTGCTAAGCTCTCTCGCTTTCAGCCCTCTTTAGCCTGCTTGCTGGTGCTAAACAGCCAAGATCCATGTGGAGAAAAGAGGATTGATTAGAATCGTAATAATAATCCTTGGCATTCGTCCGGCTTTAGCGTTTACAAAATGTTTTCACACATTATCTCATTTGGTTGGAGCTGGAAGGGACCTTAGCAATCACTTAGCCCAATACGGATGGGGAAACTGAGGCCCAGGAAGGTTAAATGACTTCCCAAGAGGCCACAGCTAAGGACAGTGTGGTTGGTTCCCCCCCCATGTTCATTGTCTAGAGATCCAGTGCCGCCTCTCATCCCCTGGAAGGAGGAAAAGAGCAGAATCACCTTTTTGGTCCACAGTGGTTATAGACCAAGAAATCACAACATTAGAAGAGGAGGACCTGAGAATGAATACAACTCTTGGAACTCTTGGAAGAAATGGTTTGTGGGGTTGGGAGTAGGGAGACTAGTCCAAGTCCTGAACGGCACACATCAATTAACACACTTCCCTCTCTCTCTTTGTCCCCTCATCTCCCTCTTCTCTCTGGGTTCAAAAATATGAACATTATGCAGTTTGGGATCTAAGGCTTAATTCGGTTGTAGGTCCCAGAGGGAAGTGGGGAGTGGGGCGCGTTTCTCAGATTCCAATCTGGCACCTCCACTCCCAGGATCCTCAGCATGATGGGCTCGCGTGTGAATATGTGTGTCCACCCAAGACATTGGATTTAGCGGTGAAAAACAGGCTTCTTGATCCTTTTCACAGATCAGATGATTTGCAAATTAATAGCTCTTTCCCCCCAAGGCTCTGAGGAGGTGAAAAAAAAGATTTCTGGTGAAGAGAGGGAAGAAAAGGGTGGAAAAATATAAAACGGGGAAAGGAAGCACAATGACAGTGGATTCTATAGGAAAACACTTCCCTGCCAAGGTGCACGTGTGTTTGGATGTGGGTCTCTGCTTTTCCACAGGGCCACCTTGCCCCACCCAACCCGTTGCCCCAGCCTGTCGGAAGGGAAGCGGTTCCTTTGTGTGTTCATTTATTTCTAAGCCCAACTCTTTTCCCTCTAAAACTCCTTCTTCTCCCTGTTGAGCTGACCATGCTTCTGGATTTATGAAGAGAGATGTTTTAGCAGAAATCCCCCAGAGTGTCCCATCAGCCCTAAATCCCAGGCCCGCTCACCCCCCCAAGACCCCATGACACACAGCATGCCAACACGGCCTCCTCTTGCCTATGCATTAGCCATCCATTGTGGCAACCTGACATCTCTCACACATAAAACCGTAAGAGAGAAATAAAATATCTGTCTCTTGGCGAAAATAAAGCTTTGCCTCCCTCCTGATGTATAGGATATAAAATAAAGCCGCGGCTCCAATAGTGGCTTTTCCTTATGCCGGAGTTGCCTTTGCACACACGGAGACAATGAAGACCGATGGTTTGGGACGAGGCCCAGCCTCCTGGGGCCGCCTTCACCCTTTTTTATTAGCGCATCTCCCCCGCCCCGCCACCTCTCCCTGCCTTTTTCTTTCTTCTTCACTTTCTTTCCTTTCTGGTTTGAATTTGCCTTTTATATGTCCTTCTCTTTCTTTCCTCTGGAACTTTATTCCTTTCGTTCACTTTCTCTCTACAGCGTGACAGAGACAGGGAGAGAAGAGCCAAGTTTCTCAGCTTCTCAGACATGCCCTCCATGTCTCCCCGCCTCCCCCTTCCCAAACCCCTAGCTCTCTCAGGACTGCCAGCCCCTATGACGAATTTTGTTGTTACTGCTTGAGGATTTGCTTTGGTCAAATGTACAAATGTTCCCAAGGGACAATTAAGAATGTGTTTAGTGGGGGGTGGGAGGGAAGTGGATGATTTTTTTTCTGGGGAGCCGCCCTTCCCTGCTCCTTCTTCTCCCTACGCTAAGCAGTTTATGGATCTCAGCAATTATTTTTTTTTAAAGATTTTATTTATTTATTTGACAGAGAGAGACACAGCAAGAGAGAGAACACAAGCAGGGGGAGGGAAGAGGGAGAAGCAGGCTTCCCGCGGAGCAGGGAGCCTGATGTGGGGCTCCATCCCAGGACCCTGGGATCATGACCTGAGCCGAAGGCAGACGCTTAATGACTGAGCCACCCAGGTGCCCGGATCTCAGCAATTATTTATTTAGCCTCTGAGGAGGGCAACAGTGCAGAGTTGCCACCTCAAAGGGGTGAGAGTTGACATTCACCTCCCAAACCCAAGCCTCAAAGCTGCATCATCAAACCAACTGTGGGCCTTGGACCCCTTCTGGCCAGCTCAGCTACCAAGGAGTTGATCCAAGTCTAACACCCTCTCCCCTGCCTCTTTCTCCACTCCTGAGAACTGAGGGTGCTGTGGGAGAAAGTAAGAGGGGCCCCTCCCCATGCTTGCACGCAGAGAGAACTGTCCCCCTCACAGTCACTGAGACACGGTCATCTGCCTGCCTTCCTGCACACTTGACACTCTCTCCCACCCTGCACAGTGTCTACCTTTTTTCTCCTCTATCCCTGGAGGCCTCACTCTTGCCAGGTGCATGGCTCTCCTCTGTGCTTCTGTATCTCTCCACCTGTGTCTGAGTGGGTTTGTTTCTAGAAGCTTCTTCCCATCCTTGCCCTGGCCTCATCCCTTCCACTGTTCTCCCTCCATCTACCCAAGGCTGCTTCCCAGCCCATTCAAAACTTCACCTGCCCTACTAGGGGCTGCAAGACATCCCAGGCCCTGGGAAGACTAAGTCATGACTGAAAGAAGGGGGTGCAGGGACTGGGCTCCCAGGGGAACAGCAGGGGAGGGGGAACTTTGGTGTTGCCTGAAGGTAGGACTCGTCCTGCAGAGGGGCAGTGGGTGGCTTTCAGCCTCTGAGATTGATGAAAGGCTTCAGTGTATATGTGGACAGCTCCTGGGCACCCCTAATATGAGGAGATCTTTATAAATGCAAACATGGAGAGGCTGGTGAGGCAGCAACATCTATTGAATTCTGCACCCCCCAAAAGGAGAGAGGGGCTTAGAACTGCCAAGTCCAGAAAGAACTCAATCCCAGTCCCAAACGTGGTTAGCTTTGGGGGTCCCCCCCATCTTTGCTATCTCACCAGATATCTGCAGTGACCACTACCATTAGGTAAGGGGAGAGTCAATTAGTGAGAGGATTAATTACTCTGAGGCACGAGCCCCGTTTGTCTTCCTTACCGGGTGTGAGTGTGTGTTCAGACAGAGGAACACGGGCACGCACCCAAATACACATTGTTGTCACGCCGTCTTAGACGTTTTATTTATTTGTTGGATTCCTGCCCAGAGCCGCTCACATGCTTTTCCACGGGTGCTGAGTCGCCCACCAAACACGCCGCCTCCTTTTCTCCCGCCTACGAAGGCGACTGTCACACACCCGCACACCCTCCAGTCCCGCCGGATGTCCCCCCTGCACCTGCAGGGTGCCTGGCTGCGTGCCTCTCCCGCCGCCTCTTATGTCGCTGAGTGTCTTTCTGGGTCTCTTCTGTTTCTTTTCCTCTACTCCTCCACTCCTTTTCCCCAATGCATCTTCCCTCCTTTTATCCCTGCTTACTTTTCTGCATTCCTTTTCTTTCCCCTGGTTTTCTGTCCTTATTCCCTTTCCCTCTCCCCTCGATTTCGTCTCTCTCCTGCCTCCTCCACTCACCCTCTCCTTTCCACGATTACCCGCCACCGGTCTCCGCTCCGCAGCGCTGCCTTGCATTTGAGATCGCCACGCTTGACCTTCCCCCGTTCCAAGCCCAGAGTCCTTCCCCCCCCCCCCCCCGCCCCCAGTCCCCGTGGGAAGCCAGCCTTGTTTACCCAGCCCAAGCGCACACCGTGAAGCCCCGGCCGGATGCTGCCCTTTCCCGGCCTCGCAGTCCCCCATCCCCTCCCATCCCCAACTTGGAAACTACCGCTGGGGCAAAGTACACAGCGGTGCAAGGTGACAAGCCGCCACCCCAAATTTCTCACCTTCCATAGTGCACTGGCCCAGGGATCTCGGGCCAACCTCCTAACTTGGGTTTCTTTCCCGGGAAAAAGGAGTTAAGACTAATCCCCCCTCCCCCACTATGTGGTTCAGGGGAGATAGTGATATAAACTGTAAAATGGTGCACACAAGTAGGTCATTTCCAGGAGTGAGTGATGGAGTGAGATTAAGGCAACCTGAGTCAGGAGCAAAGGCGAGAGAGAGAGGGAAAGAAGAGAGCGGGAGACTTAGGATCAGATCCAAGGGCCCCAGGCCAAAGTTTCCGCCGTCGCATCTGCGGCTTCCTGCCGAGTCCGTGCGGAGTTCGTGCGGCCTCTCGGACCCCTCCAGAAGACCCGCTCACTCCCTCCTCCCTCTGCCTGACCCTGCGAGGCTGGTTGCGCCCCAGGCCAGAAACCCTGCGCTGTTAACCTCCTAGAGTCCGCTCCTCCGCAAGCGCCTCTTTTCACGGCCTCACCGCGCTTTTCTGGGGGTGTCGGGCTGCACGGGAGCGGGCTGGGCGAGGAGGGGAGCCGCCAGGGGCTGTCGCCACTCTCGCATCTACAGCAGCTGAAGGTGCCGGGCCGGCTCGGGTCCTTGGGCCACGCGAGCCGCTCGGGAACGTTAGGAAGCAAGGCGATCTGGGGCTGGGAACCACGGAGCTCACGGGAGGAAAGAGGATGCAGGAGAGGGCGCCATCAATCCCCCCAACCTGCAGGGCGTCTGGGGAGGGCTAGCAGAACCCGCTCCGTCCCCAGTTCCCCAGCGGGGTCCCGCCTCTCGGGACCCTCAAGGCGCTTCTCTGGAGGAAAGCTCGTACGGTGAAAGCCGCTGCCTGGCCCCTGGGACCTTTTCCAAGAGAGCCTGGGGATGCGGTGGAAAGAATTCCGCGGCCACTGAGCGAAGACTTGGCGGCGAAATTGACCCTCACAGCACCGCGCCTAGAGCTTCCGCGCCCTGGGGGCGGTGTGCGTGGTTGTGGGTCTGCGCTACTTGGAGGTCCTTGCGTAGGGAAGCGCTGTGTACTTCAGGCCGCTGGCAGTAAATGTGGCGGTGAGGGTAAGAAGGGAAGGTTGGTGCTCTTCGCCGAGCAGCCATTGGTTTAAATGCAGAGCTGGGCTGAGAGGCTTCAGAGGCGGCTAATTTGGAAAGCTGGGTCAGTTTTCTCTCCATGACTGTGCGACCAAATATATTTTAAAATAAAAGCTCAATGGAAACGAAAAAAAAAAAAAACAAACCACATTAATATGGTGTGCTGTCCCCGTGGAGGCGTTCAGTCTGGACTTTAAACCTAGAATCAGGAGCTAAGAGGCGCGCCTAGAGCTGCGCTCCGGGACTCCCTGGTAGACGCTGGGGGTTGGTTCCCGAAGACCTATTTACTGAACCATCTGGACACAGGGACAAGCAGAGCCTGATGCCCCAGAGCCCCCGGCCCGTTCTCGTCCTCAACTCCCCTATCCCGTTGGTCCGCCCGCAGGGAGGGGCCCTCTTTTCCCCGCGTCGAGGTCCCAAGATCACAGCACCCCCAAACGGGTGGAGCAGCCCCCTCCTCTCCACCCGAAAGAAGACAGGGGGCCTTGGGTTCAGGAAGGGCCGGCAGCCGGGTCCAGCTGTCGCCCCGTAGGTCTCCGCCGACTGCCCTCCACCCCCGCGGCCCCTCTGCTTTGCATGAGAAGGAGCCCAGCTGGGACAGGGGCGGGGGTTGAGCCCCTGGGACTCTGACGGCTTTAGATTCCAGAAAGGGGCGGTTGGGTCGAGGGCGCTAGCGGCGAGAACCAGGACAGCTGGGGGAGGGGGGGAGCGTGGGGGACCGCTCGACTGGACCAGCCCCTCCCCGCGGGTCTCACCCAATGCAGAGGGCTGGGGAGGCACCTCGGGGCTCCGGGTGGAGGAGATGGGGTCCCCTGAGCCAAGCAGCTCCTAGCGCCTCCGCGGGAGCTGGAGTACTGGCTACGGATCCGCTCGTTCCTGAGAGCGTCGGGTCGGCAGGAGGAACACAAAAACCTAGTCGGATCTCACGAAGCCCGCCTGCTGGGTTGGAGAACCGCCCTCCCCATCTTACTCCTGACCTGAGCGGGGCCCTGAGAGAGGCCCACGGAGGGGGCTGATGCAAGAGAGATAACTAGCCCCAACACTCCGCCCTCCCCGCAGCGGGGAACCCCAGCCCAGGTGTTTTTGGAGAGGGTGCGGAGAAGATGTTAGAGGCCCCGCATTTAGAGGTCAGGATGGGCGGAGCGCCAAAGGGGCGCACGCCGGACCTCGGCTTTGGCTTCCAATGAAAAGGTGACGCGGGAGGCAAGGTGGAGGCTGCCGGCGGCCTCGGGGTTGCAGGGTGGTACGGACGGAAGCTTGAAGGAAGGAAAGGGGCGTTGGCAGAGCCCTAAAACTCCACTCCCACAGGGCGCAAACCAAATTTTCTGTAGCGGCTTCCCGGTTCGTCCGAAGAGGGTATTCCATTTGCAGAGACCTGGATCCCGGGCCGGCTCAGGTTCATTGCAATTGCGTTTCAGCACGCATTTCCCCCAACTTAGTCCCGGGCCCTTGTGTGGGATGTCTGAGTCCCGCACCATGAGTGGGATCGAAAGGCCAATTCCAAAATACCAGCTAGACCCGGCTAGCTGCCCATCCTTATTTTCTTCCACACTAGGGTTGAATGCGCCTTCTTAGCATCCCCCCCCCCAAAAAAAACACAAAAAACGAGGAGCAAAAACAGGACTGGCCAGCCCTGCCACCTTCAGACCTCACGAGAAATCCCAGTTTGACATAGAAATGGTGCTATCAAAACGGAATTTGGTATTTGACTGGCGTAAGCCAGGAAACCAGAGTGACTCTTCGAGGCTAGGGTTCTCAGGACCCGGACCTGAACCCCACGTTTGGAATAATCTGCCTCCAGGCAGCGGTCCCGAGGTTTTATTCGGAATTAGGAAGGTAAGGGCTCCCTGAGGGGTGAACTACAGGGGGTGTGGTCTGAGGTTGTCTCGGGAAGCTGTTGCTAGCCCGGAGCCTGGAACAGGGGAGGAGGAGAAGCCGGGCCCACTCAGCCCGTGCGCTGCACACCCGAATCCATTGCAGCCTCTCTGTGGAGCCCCAGACGTCCCTGCTCCCCACTGCCACCACCCGCCAGCCGCCACTGAAGCCCCGTCGTTTCCCGCCTAGTCGTTTGTTTTTCTATGTAAAAGGTGTCTCCGGATCACAGTTTTCTCACAACTTCTCGCCTGGGTTGCAACTCCTCACCCGAGGCGCTTCCCCACCCACTCCTTTCCCCCTCCCCGGCGCCGCGCCTCCGGTCTCCCCCGCCCCCACCAGGAAACCGCCGGAATCAACTTTCCAAGACCGCGCTCCGGGGAACAGACACCCAGATCTCCCGGAGACCGAGACCCTGTGGACTTTGGATGGACTGGGGGAGGAGGCAGGGAGGGACCGGAGGAGGAAGATTCTGTGGCCCTCCCTCCTCCACTCCCGCTAAAACGCGCGCTGTGCTCGGGACCAACTTCTAGGCCAAGAAAGCACGAGGAAGGGAAAAAGGAAAAAAAAAAAGAAAAAGAAAAAGCCCAACACCCGCTGAATTGCAAAGTCAAACAGTTCACCAGGGCCGCCGGGGTTCCCGGACCCTTCTGCACCCCAACCTTCAACAAGGCTCCACCTTGGATTAATCCCACCTTCCAACAGTACTCTGCCCTCCGCCTGCGCCTACTCCCATGCTCTCTCAGTCCTTCCCATCGAAACCGAGGCCTTACCGGAGCAGGAGGGGCTCGGGCACCTTGCTGCCCGCCGCCCGCACCGCGCGGGGCCGCGGATGCGGCCGCCACTGATCCTCTAAACGCGGTCTCCCGGCACTCTCCCCGGCCGGAGGATGCAGAATGGTTTACAGAGGGACCGCGAGCCGCTGATTGGTCGCAGGCCGCGGTGACGTCGGCGGGCGCTGCATTAAGGCGAGGGGGCTTCCAGAGCTCAGCCAACAGCCAGGAGCAGTGACCGAGCCGCCGGAGCTGGGGAGAGACGCGCCAGGGCGGCGGACCGGGCCAGGAGACCAGGGACAGAGGGACGCTTGTCCGGGGACAGCCAGCAACGAACTGCGGCCTGGGCGGCGACAGCAGCGGCCCTTGCTGAGCTGTTCCAGCCGCGCAGAACTGTAGCTGCTGCACCAGGACGTTTTTTCAAAGCTCTCCAAGCTACTCCCCCTCCCCCCGACTCCTCCCGCTGCAAAAGAAAAAAAAAAAAGGAAGGAAGGAAGGAAAGAGGCTAGAAAGGAAACCCAGATTTGCCACCACAACGAAAAAAGGGGGAAAAGGAAAAGAAAGTCAAGCGACTGTGGGGTTGGACGCAGGCAGCCGGAGCGCGGGCCGAGCGATGCGGGGCTGCGCGCCCGGGCGGCCGCGAGTTGTGACTGGAGCCACGATGCACGGCCAGGCGCGGTGAGGAGCCAGACCGTATCACCTCCCCGAAGGAGTCCGGGAGCAGGGAGGGCCGTCCCGAAAACACGGAGGCCGCCAGGCAGGCCACGGGCCGAGGTGACGGGTCTGGGGCAGTGGGGAGCGAGCAAGCGCACCTGGCTGCGTCCGCCTGGAGTTGTCCCTCTGCGTTCACGATTGACACAAACACTTCTCCAAACGGGGGGAATCTAAGCAGCAACAACAATCAACAACGAGATCTTCCTCCTGCCTTCCCCTCCCTCCCTCCCTCTTCCCTTGGCCTGCCCCCGCCCCCTCCCCCCAGGCCCACCGCTGGCGCCCCGCGCGTCCGGACCCGCTGCGCGATGCCGGCAGTTTAGGATCCAAAGCTTCTCCACTCGTTTTGTTCTTTTCTTAAAAAAAAAAAAAAGAGGAGGGGAAATCCCGGTCGGTGGCAGGCAGCCCGGCACACACACACCCGCCCTCATACCCCGACAAAAGCAGATGCACTTTGACTTCTGACAGCTCTACCTCAAGCCCAAGAGAACTCCAAGGCGCTTTCCCTGCAACCTGAGCTCGAGGCGTCCTCCTCTTCCTTCTCCGACTCCGTTTTATTTATTTCTGTTCCCGTCGCCGTTCTCGGTGACCTTCACTCCTCCGCGTGCTCTGGGCAGAAGAGCCGCTTTCTCGCCCGCCTGAGACTCTTCCTCGCCCCAGGAGCTGCAGCAGTGCTGCTGTGCCCCAAGGCCCTGGGACTTCCAGGCTGCACACTCCATCGAGGTGCCCTCCGCTCCCCATCAGCCTCATTTTCACCCCCTTTTGATTTCCTGGTGTGGGTTTTGGCTTGCACCCCCTGTGTGTCTCCTCTTTTTGGAGGGGCTGGGGAGCTCTTGCTGACGTCTTCGGGAGTCATTCCCTAGGCTCTACCTGCTCTTCTCTCTCCCGGCCTCACCCGACCAAACCAAAGACCATGGTGCACTGTGCCGGCTGCAAAAGGCCCATCCTGGACCGCTTCCTCTTGAACGTGCTGGACAGGGCCTGGCATGTCAAGTGCGTCCAGTGCTGTGAATGTAAATGCAACCTGACCGAGAAGTGCTTCTCCCGGGAAGGCAAGCTCTACTGCAAGAACGACTTTTTCCGGTGAGTACTTCCCTGGCGCGCCTCTGCTGCTTCCTCCCCGCGGGCTTTTCCCCGCCAGCTTCGGATCAGAGGTCAGCGTGGCCGAAGCAACCGCGGTAGGAGCAGCCTTGGAGAGGGCAGCCAAGTCCCACGGGCACCCGCCTCTTCGCCAGCTGGCGCGCTGGGCGCCCCTGACGCAGCCCTGCTTGCGCCCTGGAAATTGTGGGTCCCGGCTTAGCTGCACGTGCCTGGGAAGAAAGGGTGTGAGTCCGCTTGAGCCCAGAAGCCCCTCCAAGCTTAGAAGGAGGCAGCACAGCCCGGGGCGTTGTAATCCTAGCTCCTGTCTTTCCCTCCCTGCACAGAGCTCTCCAGCAACGGCATTCTCCGAGCCTCTTAGGTTGCTCGCTCTCCAGGCTGAGCTTGGAAGCCCGGGCTAGATCCCTGCCACTGCCTTTTCGTCTCCAAAAGGTCTTGGCGGGAACCGCCGAGGCTTTTGCGTGGAGTGTTTGAGTCCCTTGCCTTGGCGGCGAAAGGGAAACACTCTGGCCTAATGCCTATGGTGCACATTCCAGGGTGTTCTTGAAACTCCGACCGGCCTGCCTCCAAGCGCCGGCCTGGGCAAACCGCGCCTGCCTGTGAAATGCCCCAAGGCTCCAGCCTCCGGGACGACCTTTCCCCTTCGCTTCCCGGCTGCCTGGGCTGGCGGGAGGATCGGCCTCCGCCCAACACAAACCTCGGCTTTGTGGCGCAGGCTCCGCTCGGAGCTCTTCCCGGCACTGCCCGCCATCCCCTTGTCCCACCTCCTTGCCGAAACCGCGAAAAACCAGGCCCGGCTCTTCTGAGCCGGGAGACTTCTCCAGACGCCCCCTCCTTCGTTTAGCATTTTAATTTATTCTCTTAAACACACTATCTTGCCATGAAATCCACACAAACACAAAAGTCAACCGAGAACAGGAGCAAATGCGAATTTTAATTCCTCTGTACTGGTTTGAAATCTCCCAGTTTACTCGGCTGACTTGGTCTCTGCTCTCCTCTGAGTTTTTGGTGACAGATCAAACTGGGAGCCGGGGGTGGGGGTGCGAAGCCATCCGGGTCGCTTTGCTTGGAGGCCCAGAACGCGCTGTCCCCAACGCTGCCCCAGGAAGCGTGTCTCTGATTGCCGGGAACCATGGAGAAAAGTGCTGTGCAGGCTGGTATCGCCGGGAGCAAACGCAGGCTGAGCCTCTGAACCCCGGCCGGCCGCGCCTGGTGTCCCCAATACCGGCTGGAGCCGAACTGCAGAACGGCGAACGGTGCCTAGCTGCCAGTGGGCCCCAGTGGCCTGGCTCCCGCAAAGCGCATCCCGGCACCTAGAGCCCCGCGGTGGCTCTAGCTTGCACCAACCTGCGGGGCTTTGGGCTTGAACGTGGCGGCGGCCCAGCTGCAGCCGTCTGCGCGCTCCAGGGCTGTTTCTTTACCCGCGGCAGGACTGGACCTTGCCAACCCTCGGCTTAAGCGCCCCTTTCTGCAGTGAAAGGCGACACTAGGAGAGAAAAGCGGTGCTCGGGACGCATTTACATGGAGCTCTAATTAGAATTCGACTGTTCTCTGAATCTAATAGGAAAATAGTTGCCTCCCTCCCCCTTCCAATCGCCGCCTTGCCGCCTTCTTCCTCAGGCGCTCTTTTCCTCTGGGACAACACTGGGCATGAGGCTGGGGGGGGGGGGGCGCAGCTCGGACCCCTCGCTCTCTCATTCTAACAGTGTGTATCTCCTCACTGACTTTTCACTGGTGCCCCACGTCCTCTCCTGCCTTCTTGACTGCTCGGTCGGCATTCTGCCTCTTTTTGGCTGTCTCTCTTCTTTTCTCTCTTCCTCCTCTTCTTCCTCCACTTTCTATTTCTCTCTTTCTCTATCGTCTTTTCCTGGCCTCCGTTCTCCCCTTGCCCCTCACCAACCCATCCTCTCCCATCCCGCAGATGTTTCGGTACCAAATGCGCAGGCTGCGCGCAGGGCATCTCCCCTAGCGACCTGGTGCGGAGAGCGCGGAGCAAAGTGTTTCATCTAAACTGCTTCACCTGCATGATGTGTAACAAGCAGCTCTCCACTGGCGAGGAGCTCTATATCATCGATGAGAACAAATTTGTCTGCAAAGAGGATTACCTAAGCAACAGCAGTGTCGCCAAAGAGAACAGCCTCCACTCGGGTGAGGCCCCAATTCCCAGCTCGCTAGGGGCGGGCGGGTCCTGGGGGAAGAAGGCCCACTGAGGCCACTGCTCACCTGTCCCTTCCCTCTCCCCAGCCACCACGGGCAGTGACCCCAGTTTGTCTCCAGACTCCCAAGACCCGTCACAGGATGATGCCAAGGACTCAGAGAGTGCCAACGTATCGGACAAGGAAGGGGGCAGCAACGAGAATGACGACCAGAACCTAGGCGCCAAGCGGCGGGGCCCACGTACCACCATCAAGGCGAAGCAACTGGAAACTCTGAAGGCGGCCTTCGCTGCTACTCCCAAGCCCACGCGCCATATCCGCGAGCAGCTGGCTCAGGAGACTGGCCTCAACATGCGTGTCATCCAGGTCAGGGCCTGGGCATGCCACTCATCCCCCCGACCCCATCCAGACCGACATGGCTCCTTTAAGCAGGCACCCAGGCCAAGCTGGGGAAACCCAGCCTCAAGGAGGGGACTGAGTCCTGGGAGGGTGACCTGTGCTATATTGCCCCATTTTATAGGGCATCTGGAAATCCCTAGGCTCCCTCCATTTCCCAATTGGAAGCTGGTGACGGTAGTGGCAGAAGGGGAGGGATGGGGAGTTCAGCATGAGGCTGGAGGAGGGGACATTGTTGGACACCGCTAGGGAGTCGGGACCCTTTCTTCTGCACCACGCACCTTGTTTGGAAGGAGCCCAGAGGTCTCTGAGCATGCCAGAATTAATCAATTTCACCGGCTTCTCCACAACATAGATCTCCCTCTGTGTCCCCCACCTACTTTGTGGATCTCTTGCCTCAGTTAGACAAGCCCCAGAGCAGAGACGTCTTCTCCAAAGAGAGATAGGGCATCCTGGTTTGAGGGGGAAAAGGTGTGGGCTGGAGTCAGCTCAGCCTCTGGCGGTCTAGAGTGGGATAGGGAGGGGAGGTGGACATCTGGGCATCTGTGCCAGTGTGTTGTGAGGACTTGGGGCTGCGTGTGATTTGGGCCTGAGTCTCCCGCCCAAGGTTAGGTTCACCTGCGGGGGCTCTTCGAGGATGTGGTGGCTGTGCCTGGGAGGCTGAGTGTGCATGGGCACACATATGCAGCCTGACCTCCATGGGAGGCCTTGCAGCACCCGGGGGGCCCTGCTGACGTGTGCTTTGTGAATGGAAGCTTGCATGTCTGTGTCCTTGTCAGCGAGAGGCTGTGGATAAGTATATTTGGCACTGGGAGATTTGCGTGGATGTGAAAAGGAGATTGTGGGTTTTGGTGTCACTATCCTTGGTAGACTGAGTGTCAACAGGAGGCTGTTTCGTTCTCTGTCACAATCATGCCGGGAGGGGGCTGCCAGGGACGGTGAATTGGAATCTGCGTGTGTCGAACACTATTGGGGGAGGTTGAGCGTCTGTGTGTGGAGAGGCCCCAGGAGCTGTAATTGTGATAGTGTGACTGTTGGAAACAACTCCAACTGCCTCACGTCGGGCAGGGAGGCTTGCCCAGGTCCCCAGTCGAGAATCCCGTAGATCATTGGCTCCAAGGGCCGCCCTGCACGGCCCTACTCAGAGACACACCCCCACAACACAGCAGAACACAACACAACACAACACACACACACTCGGAGCCCTGAGCCGAGCTAGCGGTTGGAGGGGTTAGGGGCCGATCAGCCGCGCACCCGAAGTGGGGGATGGGGGAGTGGGGAGGATCGTCCGGGCCTCACCTCGCCGCGTGTGTGCTTCAGGTCTGGTTCCAGAACAGACGCTCCAAGGAACGGAGGATGAAGCAGCTGAGCGCGCTGGGCGCCCGGCGCCACGCTTTCTTCCGCAGTCCGCGCCGGATGCGGCCGCTCGTGGACCGCCTGGAGCCGGGCGAGCTCATCCCCAACGGGCCCTTCTCCTTCTACGGAGGTGAGTGTGCTGCCGAGTGGCAGGGCGCGGCCAGCCGGGGTTGGCTTCGTTGGAAGCGGGTGGCAGTGCAGGAGGCGCTCCTGGTTTTCTTTAGAGAAGTGGCGAGTGGGGGAGAGATGGAAAAGGCTGGGGAGTCAATCAAGGGTCGGTAGTCGAGACCGAGGGCCGAATTCCCGACGGTGAACGAGGCGGGTGGGCTGGTAGGGAGCGGCTCCAGTGTTTGCACCAGGCTTCCCTCCGCTGCCAGCCCCGCGGGGGAGCCCCCCAACAGCGAGTTCCCCGAGTTGCCTTTCTCGTCCTTCCTCCTCCGCCCTGACCTCCTCCTCCCCGCTGCTCCGCAGATTACCAGAGCGAGTACTATGGGCCCGGGGGCAACTACGACTTCTTCCCGCAAGGCCCCCCGTCCTCGCAGGCTCAGACGCCAGTGGACCTGCCCTTCGTGCCGTCGTCCGGGCCCTCCGGGACGCCTCTGGGCGGCCTGGAGCACCCGCTGCCCGGCCACCACCCGTCGAGCGAGGCGCAGCGGTTCACTGACATCCTGGCGCATCCCCCCGGGGACTCGCCCAGCCCTGAGCCCAGCCTGCCCGGGCCTCTACACTCAATGTCGGCTGAGGTCTTCGGGCCCAGCCCACCCTTCTCATCGCTGTCGGTCAACGGCGGGGCGAGCTATGGGAACCACCTGTCTCACCCCCCCGAAATGAACGAGGCGGCCGTGTGGTAGCGGGATCTCGCACGGTCCGCGGAATGCGTGGTTGTACAGAAATGAACCTTTATTTAAGAAAAATAGAAAAAAGAAGAAAAAAAAAACATAAGAAGCAAGTCACCCCCCCCCCCCCAACACACACACACACTTCCTTCAGCCTCGGGGACCATTTTCCGTCTGGGGAGTCCGGATGGGAAAGGGGGACAAGAAACAGGATCCAAATCCGCCTGGAGGTAGAACTGGGATCCGTGCGCTGGCTGTCGAGGTGCAGAACTGGGGCTCCCGAAGGGAAATGCAGACTTCTCCCCATCTTCCACCTGGACCCGGATGCGGGGACAGACTCCACGAGCGTGCGCGCCCGGCCAGAGGGCGGCACAGGAACACCCACGGCGGCCGCGGGGGCGCACAGCCGGTGGTGACGCCAGGAGCCGCAGGGAGGGAGGCCGAGAGGCACAGCCGGGCGAGGGAGGAGAAGTAGCCCGGGGCGCTCCCGGGCCAGCCAGGAGGGTTCTGGCTCTGGGAAATCTCTCCCTAGTGTTGTCTCAGTGTTCAGGAACAGCGACAACAAACTCTTATAGCTTCAGAAACGCCGACCTGCTGTGCATCAGGTGGGACTATATATATATATATTTTTTGTCTATCTGGGTTTTTGGTTTTTGTTTTTGCCAAAATTGCAAAATTCTAAATGTAAAGCCCTCAGTATCAACTCTTCTACCTTCACAAAGCTCTACACACACACACACACACACACGCACACACATACATATACACACATACACACAAACACAGATACACGCAGACACCCTGGATAGGATGGTCTCCAGCCAGACCTCTCAGTAAAATGACTTGAACATCAACTGTACAAGAAAGTATTCTACCTTCACACATACAAAAAAAAAAGTTTTAAAAAAAGACTATTGAACTAAAAACAGTCAACTGTTTACGTATAATGTTAAATTCAGGAGTTCAGTGTTTTATTAATATATACTGTTTTGAAACCTCTTGTTCAAAAACAAAATGTTTTGAGCAATCAACCAAAATTGTTCATTTTCTTTTCCTGTAGATGTTCTGACAGATTTGCAGGGCTCGCAGCTCACTGTGCTAGTATGTAAAAAGGTGTTGTTTACACAAGGCAAAGAGAAAACATGATATTCAGACACTTGCCAAATAGAATAATTATAGCACAAATACTGTAAAGGTGCCTAGCACCACAACCTGAGAAAGTGTTAAAAAAAAAAAAAAAAGTGTTACAAGGTTTAAAAAAAAAACATCTTTGCTAATTTTTAGTCCTGTTGAACATTCATGGAATTGTTAATATGACTTATATAGACCCACACAGGTTTTATTTTTGTGTCTTTAAAATAAAAGTCCAAAATATTTAAATTTTATGGTCAAATATGCAGTCAACAGCTGCTACTTTTTTCTTTATATATTAAATTTCTCATATGTCTTTTATTGTTCTGATAAACCTAAGCTTGTGTGACCTCCAGTGCATATTAGACCATTCACTGTATGAAAGAAAACATGTTGAATAAATTTGTGAGTTTTTAATAAAAATAGAAAATCTGATGTTTAGATAATCGGTGTGTTATTTGATGTTTTAACAAGTAGAGGGGAGACCTGATGGGGAGCTGAATGGTCCCTCAGAAGCCAGGAGGAAGAGAGGCAGGACTGGGGTATCTTTTTACCTTGACTGTGGCTGAATCCCCTTGCTAATGCCAGACTAGCTTTTCTCCGTGGCTTCCTGCCGTTATTAACCACAGATTTGCATTCTGTGGGTTTAAGTGATATAGGTGAAGAGATATTTGCTGACAAGTTAATATAGAATTTGAAATAGAAATCAAATCCAGGGCTAAAAATGAGTGCTCCCAGTATGATTAGGCATGAGATCCCATGCACTTTCTCTATCCCCCATTCCGCACACATGAAACTGCACTTGTGAAAGTCAGTTACCTGTAAATATATAGTTAGAGGCGGTCCTTTTCAGTTTCAATTCACTTCCCATAGATAATCCTGCTCTCTAATTTGGCGGTTTAAAAGATAATGTAAAATGAATGTACAGTACAGCTAGAAATTAAATACTTTAATCCCTTTCAGAGAACCGACGTGAAGTAGTTGTTTTATAGTGTTTGTTACATTTGAAGTTTCCTAGAGGGAAAACTATTTTGCCTTGCACAAGATACATACTACCTTTTTCTGAAAGATGAGCAAAAAATAACCGATATAGAAATCAAATTTCACCTGGGGATTGCCAATATGTTCTGAAAAGTACTTCAGTCCCTTCCAAGCCTTCATTAAACATGGAAGGAATTTAAATATTTATCTACTATGGAATAGTGTGTGTTTTTAATATTAGATGCCATTAGAATTCCAGAATTTCTTTTCTATATCACCTAGATTCCAGTCTGGATTATTTATTTCATTTTAAAAATCAAAAGTTTTACATTAAATGGTATGTAATTTCCATTGTCGTTTTCATATTTTGTTAAGACACAACCAAGTGTATTTTTCCTGCAGGGAAGGCTTTAAAATAAGCAATATTTCACTGCATCCATATGACGGTTTGTCTAATGGGGAGGACTATCAGGGAGGAACCTGACAGTGTTCTTTCAGAAATCCAAATTTATGAAATACGGAGACTTTTGAAACTCCTAGCCTCTGCATGCAGCACAATTCTTTATCTGCTTTGTATGCAATCCCTGGATCGGCTGTTTTTGCCCTTTTAGTGTTTATATACATTAAATCACAGCCAACTTATTCATTATAGCCACCCCCCCTTTAAAGACATTCATTTAACTGAACGTATGCTCATGGGAAGCTGCATTTTCCTATCAGGGCTGCTGAATTATTTAGCAGCTTTATTGTGGAATTGGGTACTTGTTAAGAAGGGGTTTGAGTTGGGCGCTCAGTGTGGACTTATTTCCTCTCTCTGACTCCGTGGCAGCAGGGCAGTCTTTCCCTCCTGGCTCTGTATACTGAACCCTAAAAATACCTGAACAGGTGGCAAAGCTTAGCAGTCAAATTGGGAGGCGCCTGAGAGGAGGAGGTCTAGAAATATCAGGGACTATTCTCCTTCCCATCAGAGCAGCACTGTCCACCTCTGGCCCTAAGGTGCAGAGAAGTGCTGCACCATCCGCAGGTGGCCGCCTGGGAGCTCCCAGGAGAGGCTCAAGGGCCATGGGGAGCACCACGGGGTTCCCCTCCCTCCTAGGAGGGCAGTCTCCTCTCCAGTTAGGCTTGGCAGTTAGCTTTCTCCCTGCGGCCATCTTAAAGCTGCCACCTCTGTGCCTCTGGCCATCTGCCTTCAGGGTTCCAGCCTGCCCTGGGCTAGGGAGCCAAAGCTCACCCACCCAACTTCCCCAGGCTGGGGGAGACTGGGGGCTGCTTTAGTGCTAGACAAGGTCGGGGAGAACTAGGCATGGAGAGCCAGGACAGGCATTGGCAGGGACCTGGGACCTAGGGATTGATGGCATCTGAGAAGAGAGGCAGGATTCCTGGTCATAGGAATAGTTGATTGGGACAATGGGGGGGATGGTGATCTAATGTCACCCCTGCCCATCTTCTGCTATTCCTACATCTGTCTGTCACTTTGCAGCCCTTGGGCAGCAGCAGAGAACTGTGAACGAGGAGACCCTCTGACCTCCTCTGGAGATGACTGTTCTTTTTGGAGAGTGCTCCCATTTATTCCCATCCCCTTGGTCATCAAATCTGCTCACATCTCCTAGAGCAGTCAGAGGCTTAAGTTTCTTCTAGGAGGTATAGTCTTTGAAATATCCTCTCTTGTAGTCCACCCTCCATCTCCAGACCCGTTCCCAACAGGAAACCCCTCCTCCCTTCTCAAGACACTAGAATGCAAGCAGGAAGGGCCCCCTAGAGAGAGCATTTAGGAGGGTGCTCCCCTGCCCCGTGCTGTGCCTCAACTTCTCTCAGCTGCATGTTAAGTCTTAGAATTCTTTCCTCTTGCCTCCCCTCCCTACCTTCAGTATGGGGTAAGAAAGCAGGAGGAGCATTTTGGGGGCCCTGGGATGTATGTGACTGGAGTAGAGTAGTCTTAATTCCTTCCTCCAAAGGCTCCCCGAGTCAGTGGGGACCAGGACGGAGAAGGGATAGTAGGTAAGCAGAACTCGGGCATTTTCTGCCCAGAATCATCCACCAGTGTCCTGTTTGTATGACAGTTTAGAGGTGGTCTCTGAACCTATCTTGCCTCCCTCCCCCTTTTGTCCTTTTTCTTTACCCTGAAGGCAAGGATTCTAAGCACTATTGTTCAAATAGGAAGGGAAGAGGATTGGGGGAGGTAGTTTCCTAAATGTGGAAACATTTTTGTCCTTTTGAAGCCCAAGGTGATGGCTCCCCGTTGCAGCCTGAGGGGCAGGCTTTTGTCCTGGAGGCCCAAGACACCCACACCAGACTGCAGTTGCAGGGGATATGTTAACAAAAACAAACAACGCTGTTTTCTAGCCTGAATTCTCTTGCTGCTGGTAAAAAAGCAGTTTTCTTTTGCCTTAGTCCCCTGCCTAGGGTGCTCCTGTCCTAGCCTGGCACTCTTTCCCTTTCATGTTTGAGGGGGTCTACCCTACGATAGGTTCCCCTTCCCCTCTGCAGTCACCTAGGAAGGGGACATGAAACAAGCCTCACTAAAGGGATGGCCTCTCATTGCTCTTGACCCTGAGGGCGTATTAAGACTGTGAAAGTCAGGGACCCTCACTTCTCTTAAGTTCCACAGGAAACACTGGTGAGCTGAGGGTT
>NC_138383.1:31159873-31182592 GCF_054177405.1 Leptonychotes weddellii
TCAGGAGAGAATTTATTTATTTATTTTTTTAAAGATTTTATTTATTTATTTGAGACAGAGAGAATGAGATACAGAGAGCATGAGAGGGAAGAGGGTCAGAGGGAGAAGCAGACTCCCTGCCGAGCAGGGAGCCCGATGTGGGACTCGATCCAGGGACTCCAGGATCATGACCTGAGCCGAAGGCAGTCGCTCAACCAACTGAGCCACCCAGGCGCCCTTCAGGAGAGAATTTAACTTACTCATCTTTGTATCTCATCTAGCGGTGCCTGCCACACTGCAGGCAGTTAGGGAATGCTTCATGAAGGAAAGAGAATATAAAGGGATTGTATCTTTCCATGTGATTGGGTGTAATTAAATTGATCCTATTAAGTCTTTATATTCTGAGTCTACCTGTGCCCCTCTAAGGTAGGCGTGAGTTTTTCTGCATTGTGTTCAAGTGTCTGAGTATGCCTTCCCCTTTGAACAGATATCAATAATGAGGGTATGAAGTAATCGTCACCACCCCCTTTTCCCTAATTCAAGGCTACTTGGAGAAACTACAGAATCGATCTTTATTTATGAACAGTCAGAGCGACTTCTAATTATTCCTATTAATAACGACGCCAAGAGTCCGCCGCACACTTATACATGCACAGCCCTGACGTAGGATTCTTAAATCCTGACCACCACGGGGTCACAAGCGTGTGCCCGGCCCCCAGACTCCTCCAACTTGTTAAATGCCAAACCTGTCTTGGTCCCAGTCTGTGAGTGCCCGAAAGCGCACCTGAGGCTGGAGATGCTTACCCTTTACTCCCCCTTCTTTTTCAAATCAGCCACCATAGGCCACGGCCACACCACACTTTATTTCTAAGCGAATCTCGGACAAATCTTGAAGCATATTCTATGCAAGGGGACAAGGGCCGCGCGCACTGCAACGTCTGTTCCGCGCCAACGGTGGCCACGTGCCCTCGCGCGCTCCCGGACCGCCCCACACACCCCCTCCGCGCCCGCGCACGCGCGCCGGGACCGCGACAATCCCTACAGCCTTCCGCGCGCTTCCGCCTTCTTCCTAGCAACGCCCGTAGAGACACGCAGGCCCCGCCCCCTCCTGCGCACCTCCCGGAAGTGGCCGACCCCGAGCGAGAGCCCGGTCCTGCGCGGTCCCTGGCTGTTCTGAGAGGTAGTCTCCGGGCGGCAGGGTCCGGCTGGGAGAGAGCGTCCGGGCGGGGGCTGCACACTGACGAGCGCGGCGCGGAGCGAGACCTGGTGACGATGGCGGGGCCGCTGGCGCTGCAGCTGGAACAGTTGTTGAACCCGCGCCCGCGCGAGGCAGATCCTGAGGCCGACCCAGAGGAGGGTGAGGCCTGACTGGGAAAAGGCCACGTGCGGAGCGGTGGGTCCGGCCCAGGGCAGACCCTGGCGGCGCGAGCGGGGTCGGCAGCCAGGCCTCGGCGCCTGGCCTACTCGGCTCGACCCTGGCGCGGAGGAAAACAGCCTCCCAGGAGGGTTGCCCCGGGCTCGGGAGGAGGGCTTCGGCTTCTTCCTGACCCGCACGCTAGACTTGGTGCTCGGGTGGGCGGAGCATCCCGGCCACTCAGTCTTCCAGGGCTGTTGCAGGGAGCTCGGGTCTGGTAGCTGGCTGGAAGTTATCTTTCAGGATGCCCTGACTGGTATTGAGTTAGAAATGAGAAGAAGTCTCAGCCGTTTTTTAAGTCGGCCTGCCCCTAAGAACTTACTTGGAGAGTGAAGGAAGAAGTGGGTTTCCGTGGTGCTGTTAAGCCCCCTTAGGCCTCAAGACACTTGCTCAGGGGCTGACTGACTGAGACTGCTGCTCTGTAAGTTGGTGTTCAAGGTCTAGTTGGGAGTAATCCTGCTTTAGACTTGAATCAGAGAAGTGTGAGGAAGGAAGAATAAGGAAGGATAAATATGAGTGCTGGATCTTGTCTTAGGAATATCAGTTGAAGGAGCTGAGGTCTTGAGTCAGGATAAGCAAACTCCCTTAGGGATGGGATGGAGTGAGGATAGATGGCTGACTTACAATATTTGAGTGACTGTCACAAATGAAGAGGAATTAGGCTCGTTTTTATGATCCAAGGCATAGAAATATGTCCTACTAGTAGTGCAGAGGTCAGCTTTCTGTTCAGGAACAGCAGTAAGGTAGTGGTCTATCTTGAGAGGTGATGAGTTTCCTCTTCCTGGAAGTTGGTTGGGGTTTTGTAGAGTATGAGTTAAAAGGGTTGGATAGGGTTACCATTAAAGTTCCTTCTAACCTGGAGATTCTGATTACTTTCCCCCCTCCCCTGCAGCCACTGCTGCCAGAGTGATTGACAGGTTTGATGAAGGGGAAGATGGGGAAGGTCATTTCCTGGCTGTGGGTAGCATTAGAAAACTGGCATCAGCCTCCCTCTTGGACACAGACAAAAGGTATTCTGGCAAGGCTACCTCTAGAAAAGCTTGGAAGGAGGACCATTGGGAGCAGACTCTGCCAGGTTCATCTGGTGAGTAGACATTTGCATGGTACTTTTTCTTTCCTATTTTTTTTTTTTTTTTTAAGATTTTATTTATTTATTTGACAGAGAGAGAGAGAGACAGCGAGAGGGGGAACACAAGCAGGGGGAGTGGGAGAGGGAGAAGCAGGCTTCCCGCTGAGCAGGGAGCCCAATGCGGGGCTTGATCCCAGGACCCTGGGATCACGACCTGAGCAGAAGGCAGATGCTTAACGACTGAGCCACCCAGGCACCCTGACTTTCCTACTTTTTTAAGGTTAAAGTTGTGTTTCTTTGTGGGGTGTTTTTTGTTTTTTTGGATGATCTGTGCAAGACTAGTCTGTGTGTGTGCCCCCACTTACTGTCTCAGAAGAGACCATGATTTTGGCATTAGGAAGGACCTTAAGAGGTACTTAATTTCAGTTCATAAGCAATCTAAAGCTCAGATCTATTAAGTTTCTATAATCCTTATATTTAGCCTAATGGTTCACCCTAAAATGGAGAGGAAAGACAATGCGAGGAAAGACAATGCATATTGGATATTGGAGAGGGCTATGTGTTGGAAAAGAATTGCATCTGATGAACATGCTACTCATGGATTTTGACCCTTTTCTTTTGGTTTTTCAAGTCTTGCATTGGGTCACTGTATAACAGTAATTTGTGAAGCTCAAAATGAGCTTGCCATTGTAAAAATAGCATAATCCTTCCCTCTCCCCTGCAGGAGCCTTAGGAGGATGTGAGGACATGAGCTTATAGTTTTAAAACATTGTAAGTTTCTCAGTGAAAAAAGGGAGGGGCTGGATATGGTGATTACTGAGTGGATGCCATCTTTTTTTTTCCTTTAGAGAGGTTCCATGTTGAGAATCCACAAATAACTATAAAAGAAACTATCATTCATCACTATGATTTGGCCCTTGATATAGTTCTGGGGGCTCCTGATAAGTTCATTTCACATTCTTTGCCTAGAGAGTGATAAAGGGACCAATCATGAAACAAATGTTATATTTATTGGGCTTTCAGCATATGTCAGGCATTGTGGTAAGTTCTTTAAGTGCTAAGAGACTGGAACACAATAAGTCTTCAAAAGATGTTGTTACTGTTATCATTACATGTATCATTTCATTTGACACTCCCAATAGTTTATGAAGTTGGTAGCATTTATCCCCATTTTACAGGTAAGGAAATTGAGGGACAGATTGGCTTTGTAACTTGCTCAAGGTCATATAGCTAGTAAGCAGAAGAGCCAGGATTCAAATAAGGCAGTCTGATTCCAAGATCTATACTCCTAACTACTACTCTATGAATATACCTTAATCTGAGAAATGGCACACATTTAAAGAACTTAAATGATTAATTTCTGCTTACTATTTTTGCACTTAGTTTTTGTATTTATATTTTGACAGCCATCTCCATGTCTTGAGTTTATATGTAATTCTTTAAAGAAGTATTGAAGACCTATCACATAAGCTGTTACTTATGTTTAATCAGGAAAATTATGTCTCCTTCACATGAAGCCAGTTCCTCACCCTTTCAGGAGAGTTAGATGGATCCTTTTCCATACACTGTGTACTAATGACAGTATAATAATAATAATGATATGAATGTTGGCATGCATATCTACCACTCCCACCAGGCTATGGACCCCTCCCCACAGGTATTACAATCTACTTGTCATTTCTTAGCTTTTATCTATACCTGGCTCATAATAGATACTTAATAAGTATTTAAAAAATAGGGTACACTGGTGTGATGGAGATTGTACATTTGGGATAGTTAATGTTAAATTATATTTTTTCAGATGTGAGTTTGGGAAAACTGTTAATTCCCAGTTACCCAAAAATCTTACCATTCTCCAAGGTCCAGACCAAAGGCTACCTCTTTCTTAAAAGCCTTGTTTAAATCCACTTGCCCCACACTTAAAATTTCTCCCGTCTCTGGGTTATAAAACTTTGTCAAGTCTTGTCTGTGTTACAGTTTCAAAGGGTCTGTTTTTCCCACTAGAACCTTTCGTTAGGAGGGTAAGACCCATGTTTTGTTCATCTTTGCTTCTCCCTTTAGCATTTTAGAGATAGTAGATGTACAATAAATATTTGAATTGAATTGAGTACAATAATACATTTTATTTTTTTGATGGATACTGTAATCCTTTACTCAAAATGAAAGATACACCCTAGTATTTGTCTCAGAGTGACATCTGTCTTTTTTCCTTCTTTCGTCTCTTGTTTAGACAAGGAGATATCTGATGAGGAAGAGTCTAGAGATGGAGATTCAGACGGGCTGGGTCTGGAGGGATCTGATGAGGATGTCATGAGTGCTGCTGAGCAAGAAGAGTGTGATAATGACAAGGACAGTAATCCGGCCTGGAGGAAGAGCCGAAGCCGCCCTGGGAAAACACCAGGTTTTAGTGTCCAGAGCATCAGTGACTTTGAAAAATTCACCGAGGGAATGGATGACCTTGGTAGCAGTGAGGAGGAGGAAGATGAAGAGGAGGAGGAGAGTGGCATGGAAGAAGGGGATGGGGAGGAAGACTCCGAGGGTGAGAGTGAGGAAGACAGGGCTGAAGACAGGAATAGTGAAGATGATGGTGTAGTGATGACCTTCTCCGGTGCCAGAGTTTCTGAGGAAGTGGAGAAAGGAAGAGCTGTGAAGAATCAGATAGGTTTGTACACGGTTTTGCTGTTGGCTTATTTTTCAGTGTCTGCATTGGATCTCCTGTTTTGGCTATCCCCTCGCTCCTGTGTCATTCCAGTTAATTTGTGATGCCTCACCTACCTAGAGGCTTAAAGCCCCATTCTTCTCTGCTTAGCCAGTCATTTCTACACTGAGCTGCTTAGCTGGTTCTGTTCTAGTCCTTTCACAGCTATGGGATATTAAAGAGAAAACAGTTTTTTCTTTGGACTTTAGCATTCCCTCTCTCGTATAGCAAATATTTGCTTCCACGATACTGAATTTATTTCTTATAATGGCAAGTATTTTCATGGCAAGAAGCTGTGATAAAGCCGTGCTTCGTAGAGACTGCTGTGATTTCCTATCCCCCCCACCCCCAACCAGGAAGATTTTGTAACTGAGGAATGAAATTCTTTTTTCTTTCTTAGCACTGTGGGACCAGCTCTTGGAAGGAAGGATCAAGCTACAAAAAGCTCTGTTGACCACCAATCAACTTCCTCAACCAGATGTTTTCCCTATTTTCAAGAACAAAGGTGGCCCAGAATTTGCCAGCGCCCTAAAAAATAGTAAGAATACTTATACCATCTGGGGATACTTAGAACCACTGGGGTACATTGGGATACACTGGGATTGTATTTGTAGCATCACCGAGTTGAGGAAGGGAAGATTTGATTTTAGTGATAATATGGTACAGAATGGTATTTACCTTTTTTTAAAAAAACAATATAACTCTTATCAAATGAGGACAACTTTGATTGAAATGGATTGGGTACTTGTGTCATGTCTATTCCACTTTTCTTTCTTTTTTTTTTTTGAAGATTCTATTTATGTATTTATTTGAGAGAGAGAGGAAGGGGGGGGAGGAGCAGAGGGAGAGGGACAAGCAGACTCCCTGCTGCACATGGAGCCCATCATGGGCTTGATCCCAGGACCCCAAGATCATGACCTGAGCTGAAATCAAGAGTCAGACGCTCAACTGACTGAGCCACCCAGGTGCCCCTGTTCCACTTTTCTCTTACCTGCCTTCACTTTCATCCTCCTCCTTCCCTTGGCTTTCTGAGTTACTTCTTTAATGCTCAGAGGATTCTATTTGCAAACCCGCTGGTATAGAACAGAAGAGAGACAATGAATGGCTGATCCCTGTTCATTTTGGTAGTATCATGCTTACAAGATGCTTTTCTTTGTTGGGAGGTTTCTAGAAAACATGCTAAGGCAATCTTATTTATATCTCTCTTTGGGTTGCATAGAGTGAGGAAAGGTGATGACTGCAGAGTGAGGAAAGTTTTGGGAGAGAATTGCTGAGCTCTAAAGCCCAAGAATTGTAGAAGAGGGATTTAGAAATTATTTGGTTTGCAGTCCCCTCATTTTACAGATGAGAAAACCAGGGCCCAGAGAGAATGAGTTGCCCAAAGTTATAGAGCTTGCTCATGCACAGCAGACCAAACTCCGGCTTTCCTGCCTTACTGTTGAGAAGTCTTCCTTCTGCACCGCCTTACGCCCTGTGGGCTGTGTGCTATGTGCCCAAGGGCACCAAAGGATGGGTGCAGAGGGAGATTTAGGCTTAGTGCACTGTGGTTGGAATTGCTATTCCTATTTGCATGCTGAGACCTAAGTGTTTTCATTTGCTCTTTAAAACTTGTTTTTTGTGTTTTTTTTTTAAGATTTATTTATTTAAGAGAAAGAGAGAGAGTGCACAAGCGGGGGTAGGAGGGGCAGAGGTAGAGGGAGAAGCAGACTCTGCTGAGCAGGGAGCCCGACGTGGGGCTCCATCCCAGGACTCTGGGATCATGCATGATCCAAGCTGAAGGCAGACGCTTAACCGACTGAGCCACCCAGGCGCCCCAAAACTTGTTTTTATAGTGTTGTGGAGTTAGAATTAGAAGGGCCCTGAGGAGGACATCTGCCTCCAGGTAGAATCACCTCAAACTTCAAAATAAATATGTAGGATTTCTAGGGTGGGGGATTCTGCAAACCTTTCTTGTGGGAAAATACCTGCTTTTTTTTTTTTTTTTTTTTTTTTACATGAACTCTATGCCGCACATGGCGCTTGAACTCACAACCCAGAAATCAAGAGTCGCATGCTCTACCGACTCAGCCAGCCAGGGGCACCAGAATACCTGCTTTAATTAGGAATTGCTTCTTAGGGTCCAGCCTGTAGATTTTATGTCCTGCCATACTTGAAGTCAGGAACCCTGCAGATATTGTGAGGGTAGAACTTTTATATCCCCTCTATTAGATTTCCCCCCTTCTTCCCTTAAATAAATGATGGTTGGCAGTTTTCAAAATCTTTGAGATTTTTGGAGCACTTACCTGCTATTTTCTTTTTCTTTTTAAGTAAATTCTTTGCCCAACATGGGGCTTGAACTCACGAAGCCAAGATCAAGAGTTGCATGCCCTACCGACTGAGCAGGCCAGGCGCCCCATTTCTCTGCTGTTTTTAATGCCCTGGTACCCTAATTCTTGGTATGCTTTGGAGAGACCTAGACTGCTCTAGGTTAAATGTCTGAAGTGTTTCATGAGACCTTTCCCATTTTGTTATTTATTACTCTTCTTGCTTGATCCTTTCCTTCTTTTTTTTTTAAGATTTTATTTATTTATTTGACAGAGAGAGACAATGCGAGAGAGGGAACACAAGCAGGGAGAGAGGGAGAGGGAGAAGCAGGCTCCCCGCTGAGCAGGGAGTCCGATGCGGGGCTCGATCCCAGGACCCTGAGATCATGACCTGAGCCGAAGGCAGACGCCTAACGACTGAGCCACCCAGGCGTCCCTTTTTTGGATTCATCTTAAAATACTGCTATTTTAAGGGTTAGTCCATGTCAGGTTGACACATTCTTATTCTTGGGTACTAGTTTCTTTAGCTACTTTAATATTATTTGCAAGTGTTCTGATCTTCTTAATCTTTTTTGTACTTAACCAATTTCCTCTTTGTCTCATGGGTAAATTCCAGTTAATGTGACAGATGTCTGTTACAATCTGACAGGGTGGGTTGCAGTGGAGGAGGGAGAAGAAAGGCATGTTTGTTTAGTGTCACATATTCTAAGATGGGAGAGTGGAGAGTATTCTAAGTAGGATTTCTGCACATCTGAAGGGTGGCTAATGTTTTTTTTTTTAAGATTTTATTTATTTATTTATTTATTTGACAGAGAGAAATACAGCGGGAGAGGGAACATGAGCAGGGGGAGTGGGAGAGGGAGAAGCAGGCTTCCCGCTGAGCAGAGAGCCCGATGCGGGGCTCGATCCCAGGACCCTGGGATCATGTCCTGAGCCGAAGGCAGCCGCTTAACCAACTGAGCCACCCAGGCGCCCCTTTTCAGATTTCTTTTTAAAGATTCATTTATTTGAGAGAGAAAGCATGGGGTGGAGGGGCAGAGGGAGAGGGAGAGAGGGTCCCAAGCAGACTCTGCGCTGAGCACAGAGCCCAGTCTCACGACCCCGAGATCATGACCTGAGTGGAAACCAAGAGTCGGACACTCGACCAGCTGTGCCATCCAGGTGCCCCTGAGGTTTTATTTTTAAGTCATCTCTGTACCGAACAAGGGGCTCAGAACTCATAACCCCAAGATCAAGAGTTGCATGCTCTACCAACTGAACCAGTCAGGCACCCCAGGGTGGCTACTTTTTGTTTGTTTTCAATCTTCTTATGACAATATGACATAATATGTTGTATACCTCCCTGTGTTGGTAAATAGTTTAAGAAAAACTGGGCTGCATTACTCTGGATGCACCATTAATACTGTGCTCTATGGCTGGTATGGAACCTAGGCTGAATTTATACTGACCCCAGAACAGGTACTGGAACTTACTGTCTTTAATTAAATCTCTTGTCAGTTCGCTGGGTCTTAAAGGAGTTAAAGTTAAATTGCCTGGCTTTAGATTCCATCTCAGCAGTGGATTTACCTCTGTGACCTTGGGCAGGTTACTTAACTTCACAGCAAGAGGGCGATAGTATGGTTGTGAGGATTGAAGGACATGGTCAGTATAAAGCATTGGCACAGTGGCTGGCACACAGTGCCCCACAGATGTTAGGTGTGGGTATTTTTCTGCTGAAAGAGGCATTTGGTAATAATCAGCCATGTGAATGATGGCCATCAGTGTAATGACCATCATCCCCACGGTCTTCAGTATTTTTTGACTTTTATTAGTATTCAGATTTCCTGTATAACTTAAATTAAGCATTCATTCTGGAAAGTGTAGTGTTACTTTTTTCTTTAATGCTTATAATTCAGCTTTTGTTTTGTAACTATGAAAAGATGACCAGAGATTTCCTTGCCACCAAAGCCAGCTGCTACCTCCTTGAAGCATTCAACCTTTTTCCTTGAAATATTGCCTTTGGCTTTGGTGACACTATGAAAGCTATTTGGGTTCTCCTGCCTTTCTGATTTCTTCTGGTTTTGGACACCTTTTACCCTTTCAACTTCAGTTTCATTGTGTGTGGGATCCTGTTCTCAGGTTGTGTTTTCTTGATATGTTCTCTCTTGTCACTGCTGTTTACTCTCATAGTCCTAAAATAGCCTCTAAAGCAGCAGATTTTAACCACAGTAAACTGATGAGCAGCATGCCATTCTAACATCAGCACCCTAAACTCTGTTTTTCAGAAACTACATAAGTATCTCCTTCCTTCCCCAACACGCGTGCACTTAAGTCCCCAGTCACCTTGGTGTTACGTGTTGGTAATTATAACTCTTGAAGTGTTAAGTAATTTCAGACATTTTTTGATATTTTAGTAGTTGCATAATTGGTAAGTCATAAAGTAACCTTAGCAAAATTAAGGGATTTTTCTGTGCCAAAAGCATTTCTCTAAAGAGGTTACCTTTTCCTCTCTGATTTTCTTTTTAAAAAGTTCTACAGATTTAGGAGGCAGCAATGTGTAAGGAAGAAGGCAAGTTACTTAAGGAAACCTGAGTATATCAAACTTATATAAAAGCATGGAGAATTTGAACCCACATACCTTTACCAGCTAAGCAGTCATCAATTCCTGGCCAATCTTATTTCATCTGTATTTATACTAGCTCTCCCTCTATTTCTGGATTAGTTTGGAGCTAGGAGTTTGGAGTAGACATTCTGTCATTTTATCAGTAAATCAGCATGTATCTCTAAAAGGGTTTCTTAAAAAATCACAATACTGGGGCACCTGGATGGCTCAGTCAGTTAAGTATCTGATTCTTGATTTCAGTTCAGGTCATGATCTCAGGGTCTCAGGCTCCCTGCTCAGCAGTGAGTGTACTTGGGATCCTCTCCCCCTACCCCTACCCCTGCTTATGTGTGCGTGTATACTCTCTCTTTCTCTCAAATAAATAAATCTTTAAAAAAGAAAAAAAATCACAATATTGTTATTCATGTAAAAACATTAACGGTGATTTCTTAATAAGCGTAACTGATTTTAATGGATGGGAGAATTGAGAGCATTTCTGTAACAGGCACTCTCTACTATCTTTTTCAGAGTTTGCTCTATAGCTTTAAATGAAGTGATTAAAGGAAAGCCAAATTTCAGCCATAATAAGTTGACCTCTTAGTGAAATGCATGTTATTAATGTATTTAATGAGATGCATTACAAACTGCAGTGAGCACCCATGTTTCATTACAGGTCTAAAATGCAATATCATTAAAGACCTTTAATAGAAACAATGGTTGACATTTTGCTATTTCCCATAAGCAAAAGAACCCAAGAACACAGTATAACGTAATATAAATATAGAGGAAGTGTTGAGATTCTTTACTTGCCTACAAGTATAAAAACAAATTCCACTATTGATAAATTACATTGTATTTGCTCCCCTCCATCTTCCCACTTCTAGCTTATATTCACCCTCCCCTCATTCTTTGGCCCTTCCCCCAGCCCTTCAACTATTTTGACTTTTTTGGGTTTTTTTAAAAGATTTTATTTATTTTTTTTTGAGAGAGAGCGAGCACAAGTGGGGGGAGCTGCAGAGGGAAAGGGAGAAACAGGCTCCCCGCTGAGCAGGGAACCCAACGTGTGGCTCGATCCCGGGACCGTGAGATCGTGACCCGAGCCAAAGGCAGACACCCAACCAACTGAGCCACCCAGGTGCCTCTAGACTACAGTTTTTAATGCTAATTTGATTTCAGCACCAGTAAACATCTTAAGAGTGACTTTTCTTTTTTTGATTATTTATTTATTTATTTATTTATTTATTTATTTATTTATTTATTTAGAGAGTGCCAGCAGGGGGAAGGGCAGAGGGAGAGAGAGAATCTCAAGCAGACCTCGCACTGAGCATGGAGCCCAACGCGGGGCTCGATCTCATGACCCTTAGATCCGTGACCTGAGCCGAAATCAAGAGTTGGACACTTAACTGACTGAGTTACCCAGGTGTCCTTAAGAATAACTTCTTAAATTTTGAGTAAGTCATGGGCAATCATGGAGTGTTTGTAGATGATGTTTCTGTTTTGTTTTTAAAATTTTATTTATTTTTAAAGTAGGCAGTAGATTCACAGGGCTCAAAATGCAAAAGATACCAAACTCTTATATAGAGAAAATTTTGTTTCCTCCCCTTGTGCTACTCAGGAACTGCCACCAGTTCCCTATTCCATAGACAACTAGTATTATCAGTGAAATGCTCCCCTTTTTAAATTACTTAGCTGCCTTAGGTGACAAATGCATGAACATCTATTTCTGTGTTCTCTCATTTAATACCTTATGGGTTCATGGCAGAGTTTTCACAAATGATATGTAGAACCCGGAAACATTCTTAATTACTTGAGATAAGTTTAAGTATAGCTTGGGACAGGTATTTGCAAGCTTCTCCTAGTGTAGGATTAAGGACACTTGTTACTATAGACTTCATCTAGCAGAAGTGATATAAAATTGATCTTTTTGTTTTAGCCGATATCTCATTTTTAAGAATATCTTTACTATTTTAATTATAAAATTATGTCATGCTTACTTCAGAAATTCAGAAAATACATAAAGGCATAAAGAAGAAAATAAGGATTACCTGCAATCCTACTGCCCAGAGGTAATCACAGTTGTCATTTTGATGAATAACCTTTCAGACCTTTTTCTGTGCTTACAAACACACACACACACACATACACACACACACACACGTGCTCCTTTTGAAAAAAAAAGGAATCTTATAAATATGTACTATTTTTAAACTTATATTTTCTACTTAATATATCATTTCATATCAGTATATTTAGATGTACACAGCATTTTCAGTGGCTACAGAGTATTCCATTTTATAGATTTACTGCAATTTATTTAACCAATCTGTATTGATGGATGCTTAGGTTTATTCTAGCTTTTCACTTTTATAAAGCATGCTTTGATAAACATCCTTGTACATACGTATTTGTGCAATTTGTCTAAAAGTAGCCCTTTGATAGAAATGTAATGTAAGCCACATAGGTAATTTAAAATTTTGTATTAACTACATTAAGAAAAAGTCCAAGAAAACACGTAAAATTAACTTGTAATATATTTTATTTAACCCCATGTATCAAAAATATTTTAACGTTTAGTCAATATACAAATATTAGTGAGGTATATTATGTATCTTTTTTTCATGTTAAGTCTTTGAAGCCCAGGATATATCCTAGGTTTACAGCTCATCTCAATTTGGACTGACCACACTTTGACTGCTAATAGCCACATATGGCTAGTGGATACTGTATTGGACAGCACAGATCTGTATCTCCTGGAAATGCAATTGCTGGGAAAAAGGGATTGTGCCTTTTTTTTTTTTTTTTTAAGACTTTCGGAATATATTGCCAAATTGGTCCTTAGAATAATTGTAACATTTGAAATTCTCATCTGTGACTGTTGTTTTCCTACTCTCCTGCTACCTTAGAGCATTATTGATCTCTTATTTTTCGTAAACTGTAGGTGGGAAACGAAGACAGTCATTTTTTGATAACTTTCTGTTTGATATTTACATAATACCTGTTGATTTAGCATTGAAATATATGCTTTGTTTTGTCTGTTTAAGAGGATGAGTTTTGTGTAGGAAGACTTTTGGTCCCTGTTGAGCTACTTAATTTGTCCAACCTGGTTAATTAGGCGTTTCTACTATGAAGAGAGTAAAACTGGATCACAGAGCAAGTGCTTTCCCAAAGTAACTAAGTGGTAGGACAGGAGGAGAGTGTTAGATTGTCATGCTGTGATTCCACCTACCTTGAAGAGATGAACCCTAGGTCAACAGAGTTGTGGAAGCATGAAAACAACTGAAACCAGTCTAGTCAGAAAATTTGTTTTATTGGTTTGGGTTTCTTAGGAATTAGGCATGTCTGTGGCTACAGAAGCAGGACGCAGCCCTGACTTGGAGTAGCTGGTAATAGTAGTGGTTCCCTAATAAGATACTCAACCTGTTGTGTTCGTGGGGAAGCTGTGCGCATCATTGTATGTTGGCGCCTCATTATATATCTTTCAATATATTTATATATTTATGTATTTAATTAACCCACCTTTAACTATAGGTGCCTGGCCAAAAAAAGAAGAGAGAGAGAGAAACCGCTTCAGTAGTGCAGAACTTCTGCCTGCCATTGTATTCAGTGAACGAGGGCCCCCGAGGAAGCCTGCCTGAGGTGATGGGCAGGAGCTGTAGTGGCTCTGGGGAGCATCTCATCGGACAGACTGGATCTGGTGTTTAATGGTTGAACTAGCTGTGTGCTCTGGAGTTTGAGGGGAGGAACTGCCTGGGTCCAACTTGGGGAGAGACAGTACAGTGCTGAACTTTATAGGAAGTTTTAGGGGTTTTTAAGTTTTGTCAGAACTCGATTTTTGCTTTATGCTCAGGCTTGAGAACCTAACCACTGCGTAAGATACTACTCTCCTTTATTACTGTTATTCATGTCTTAAAACCTGTGCTTAAATCATTTTTTTAATATCACGCAGGAATATAATAAGTAGCACCGAAGCATTCAAGGAGACAGCAGTAATCCTTTGCCTTACAGTTAGTCTCATTCTATTTCTGTTTTACTTCTATAATTGTAGGTAGCTTGTTTATATCTGTTTTTTGACTCATTGATTCTTTGGTATGAAAGATGGGAATGCTACTGACAGGCTAAGTAAGCTGAGAATTGACCATTTAATTTAGCAACATGGTGGTCAGCTGTGACCCTGGTGAACAGTTTTGGTGGAGTGGGATATAGGCTGGGCAGGAATGGGTTTGGATGAGGATGGGAAAAAGGGATTTGAGATCGCGAGTGTAGACAACTCTTTGTAAGGATGTGGCTTTAAAGGGGAGCAGAGAAATGGGACATTAGATGGAGAAGGATGTGGAGTCAGAGAGAAGTGTTTTGATTATTTTGAGACGCAAGGAGTAAGCTGTGTGTTTGTATATTAAGAATGATCATCTGCTGTAGCAATGTGCTTGGGTAGGTAAGTGGACATAGGACAAGAAGGGTGGCCTTCGATAGCAGTGTGGACAATTTAACTGTCATGACAGCTGGGAAGAAGGTAGTGTATAAATAGACACCAATAGGTAGGAGCCTGTGAAAATTCTCTTTTGATAGTTCTATTTTCTTTGAAATAGAAACCAAGGTCATAAATTGTGAATGAGGAATCGGGGATGAGATAGCAGAATTTTGAGGAAGACGTACGAGGTAGTCATCCCGTCTTCTTTCTGCTGCCGTTTTAGCCTGCCCTGCCACTACTGACCAGGAGCCCAGGGCCTTCCCCCTGTGTTGACCCCAGGAGTTGAAAACCTATAAACTGCATTTACACAGTGTTATTACTATGTAAATAAGGTATAATAGCAGGATGGGGAAGAATTGGAGACTTACACTTCTTTCCTCTGTGTTCAGAGTCATGGTTCCTGGGCCACTAAACAGAGAATGTTCTTAGTGTAGTTCAAGTTTCTAGTTCCTGGTTCCAGTAGATCTTTTATTAATAACCCTGCATCAGGGGGCGACTGGGTGGTACAGTCGGTTGAGCATCCGACTCTTGGTTTTGGCTTGGGTCATGATCTCAGGGTCTTGGGATCAAGCCCTGCCTTGGGCTCTGCGCTCAGCGTGGAGTCTGCATGAGATTCTGTCCCTTTCCCTCTCCCTCTGCTCCTCCCCCTGCTGAGCCACCCCCTTTCTTCTTTTAAATTTTTACCCAAGTTTTATATGTATATAATTTAAAGAGTCAAATAATTTTATAAAGCATTATTGGAAAACCAGTATCTGCTGCCTGTGTACCACCACTCCCTTGCCAGGACCTACTATCCAAAGCAACAATTTTATGTATATATTTAAGATTTATTTATTTTTTGGAGAGAGGGAGAGCGTGAGTGAACATGCGGAGGGGAGAGGGGCAGAGGGAAAGGGAGGGAGAGGGAATCTCAAGCAGACTCTGCACTGAGTGTGGACCCTGACCTGGGGCTCGATCTCAGGACCCTGAGATCATGACCTGAGCTGAAGTCAGGAGTTGGACATTCAACTGACTGTGCCACCCAGGTGCCCCTAAAGCAGCAATTATATTTTTAATTATTTTGTTGTATTTTTTTTTTTGAATCCATGGATTTCTGTCCTTATCTCTAATGAACAAGTTTTGTTTCTACTTGATTTTTCAGTTTTAGGCATTATCTATTGGTGCTTCATTATGAAAATGAGGATTTAGCTCTTGTTCCTCCTACATTCATACACAGTTTCTATCTCTTCATGGTTGTATATTATAATTTGGTTAGATCAATAGTCAGTATTTACATTATTGTCTATGTAAACACCATTCACAGCTGAGCCGTGTAGTATATATACTATGATTATTTGTCCTTTCCTACAGATCATTCTGTTTTGTAGAGTTAATAATTGTTACATTTCTGTTTGTATTTTTTCTGTGCAGTTATTTAAGCCCAAACTTTTCTCTGGTTGTCTAAATCTCCCTTTAAGATACTCAGTTGCATCAGGTATTCTGCCAATTTATTTTCCTGAGTAAGTCTGTTCCAGAGCCTTTTGACCTGCTCCAGTCTGGACTGTTCACCTTCTCTGGTGCCCACCTATCATGCTGGCATCTCCCTTCATCATCCTGGGGATTACCTTAGCTTCTCACTTCTGTGCATCTCCTACTCCAGGATCTTCCTTGGCTTACTCCCTTACTTTGATGAAGTATATCCTTTAGTAGTTTGCTGAGAAATGGTACAGGAGATGTAAACTATTTAGACCTTGGTTATCTGAAAATATCTTTATTCTGTCATCACGATTGATTGTATAGAATTCTATGCAATATAGAACTGTGTATAGAATTCTATAAAACATTTCATTGCCCTCCACCCTCCAAAGTTGCTCTTGATAAGTCAGAAGCCGACTGATTCCCGATCTTAGTGTTTTTTCCTCCCTTTTTAGAAGCTGGAGACTTCTCTTTGTCTGCAGAATTCTGAAATTTCATAATGCTGCACCTTGGCGTAGATCTGCTATAGCCACTGTGTGGAGTACTCACAAGGCCTTTTCTACCTGGACACCCATCTTTCAGTCCTGGAAATTTCCTTGAAATTATTTTGTTCATGATTTTCTCTCCTCTGTTTTTTCTCTCTTTTTTTGGAAGACCTGTCATTTGATGTTAATCCGTCCTTCTGATTCCTTTCTTTTTTCCTCTTCAATTTTCCATTCTCTCTTTTCTTTTATGGTTCTACTTTTTTTTTTTTTTTTAAGATTATATTTTTAAGTAATCTCTATACCCAACGTGGGGCTCAAACTTTCAACCCCAAGATCAAGAGTCACACATTCCACTGTCTGAGCCAGCCAAGGCATCTCGGTTCTACTTTCTAAGACATTTCCTCAGCTTTATTTTCAAACTCTTCCATCCAGCATTTTTATTTCTTCTATCATTTCAGTGTTACTTCTCTGAGGATATACATGATATATATTTTCTTAAGTGTACTTCCTACATAGTTTGTTCCCTCCATGCTTGCTTGCTTTTTTTTTTTAAGTTTATGTATTCTTTTTTTTTTTTAAGTATTTATTTGAGAGAGAGAGAGGAAACATGAACAAGGGGAGGGGCAGAGGGAGAGGCAGACTCCCTGCCGAGCAGGGAGCCAGACGTGGGGCTGGATCCGAGGACCCCGGGATCATGACCTGAGCCGAAGGCAGACATTTAACCAACTCAGCCACCCAGGTGCCCCATTCCCTCCATGCTGTCTTTTCTTTTGTTTTAAGCCCTGTAGAACATGAAAGATGTTTTTCTTAGATGTTTGGTAATCCTTTTAAGGGTAGGGTACTGGGGCACCTGGCTGGCTAGTTGGAAGAGCATGCAACTCTTAATCTCAGGGTCATAAGTTTGAATCCCGTGTTGGGCGTAGAGATTACTTAAATAAACTTAAAAAAAGTAGGGTACCAAAAAGTTGATTAGAAGTTTTGTATGTTTAGATAGGGCTCTTTTCTGTGTTTTCCATTTTGAAGTGGTCTATGTGGGCCATATTTGGGGAACCCCAGTGTCAATATCTTTAGATCTTTGCACTTTATGGGATCATAGTTGCTAGAGGAATGCCAGCCTTCTAGCAGGTGGGCAGGTGGGCAGGCTGGGGATCTGAGCATTCAGTCTCTGAACTTCAATTTATTTCCTCTGTTTTTAATATTATGGCCTTTGCCCTCCACTATGTCTGGTGTCCTCCTGTCTAGAGACACTATGTTTACCTCTCTTCAGAGGATAAAGCTCTTAGCTTCGGCCTGTGGGAAAGGATCTGGTATACTGACTGCTTTTAGCCCTGTCTTGCTCTCCTCTTCTAGAGGTGCCCAACACTGCCAGTTCCTGAATCTTCTGGGGTTTTGTTCATGGACTGTAGGGGACTGCTTCTCATTCTTCTTCACTGCTAACACAAGAGTCAACCTGCTGAGGTTTGTTACGTCAGTTATTAATTTGTCTGCTTTTTAAAACCTGGTTTATTGAGGTGTAATTGACATATAGTAAGCTGTATATGGGTCCCATCTCTCTGCTCCCCTTTAAAGCCACATCCCTAGAAAGAGTTATCTGTATTCATTATCTCAGATCCCTTTTTCCTATTCTCTTTATGAACCCATTCCAGTCAAGCCTGTATCTACCATTCTACCCGAACTGCTCACTAGGATCACAGATGACCCCCCAGATTGCTAAATGAAATGGTCAGTTCTTAATCCTCAGCTTACTTAACCTGTCAGCATTTGTACAATTTGACATGTATACACCCATGAAACCATGATCACAATGACAATGAACATATTCCTTATCCCCAGAAGTTTATTCAGCTTCTTTATAATCTTTCCTTCCTGCTTCTCCCTGTCCCTAAGCAACCACTAATCTGTTTTCTGTCACTATAGATGAGTTTGTGTTTTCTGGAATTTTATATAAATGGAATCCTGCAGTTGTATTCTTTTTTTTATCTGTCTTTCACTCAGTGTAATTATTTTGAGATTCATACATGTTTTTGCATATGTCAATAGTTCATTGCCTATTATTGCTGAGTGATACTTCATTAGGTGGATATACACAGTTTGTTTTGGTCCTGGTTATCGGCTATTACAAATAAAGTTGCCGTGAACATTTGCGTGCATGTTTTTACATGCATGTACTTTCATTTCTCCTAAGAATGGAATGGCTGAGTCACATGGTTAGTATATGTTTAACTTTTTTTTTTTTTTTAAGATTTTATTTATTTATTTGACAGAGACACAGCGAGAGAGGGAACACAAGCAGGGGGAGTGGGAGAGGGAGAAGCAGGCTTCCTGTGGAGCAGGGAGCCCGATGTGGGGCTCGATCCCAGGACCCTGAGACCACAACCCGAGCAGAAGGCAGACGCTTAACGACTGAGCCACCCAGGCGCCCCAACTTTTTTTTTTAATTCTTTTTGTTTTTTGAGTAATCTCTGCACTCAGTATGGGGCTCAAACTCACAACCTTGACATCAGAATTGCGTGCTGTACTGACTGAGCCAACCAGACACTCTAGTATATGTTTAACTTTTAAAGAAACTGCTAAGCTGTTTTCCTAAGTGGTTATACCATTTTATAATCCCACCAGCAGTGTGTAAGAGTTCCAGTTGCTCCACATCCTAGTAAACACTTGGTGTGGTCAGTCTTTTTAATTTAGGTATTCTTTTTTTTTTTTTTTTTAGGTTTTATTTATTTATTTGGAAGAGAGTGAATGTGTGCAAGAGAGCACAAGCAAGGGAAGGGACAGACAGGGAGGGAGAGAAAGAGAGAGAATCTCAAGCAGATTCCATGCTGAGCGTGGAGCCGGACTCAGGGCTCCATCCCATGACCTGAGTCGAAACCAAGGATCAGACACTCAACCGACTGAGCCACCCAGATGCCTAATAATTGTATAGTTATTATTATAATAATAATATATAGTTCTAATAACTATATAGTTCATTGATTTTTTAGCTTAAGAAACTGAGTTGCTATCATCTCTCTCATACTTTGTCCTTTCTTTGTGGGTTTATTCCCTTAAAAGTTACTTTAATCTGGGCGCCTGGGTGGCTCAGTCGTTAAGCGTCTGCCTTCGGCTCGGGTCATGATCCCAGGGTCCTGGGATCGAGCCTCACATCGGGCTCCCTGCTCAGCGGGAAGCCTGCTTCTCCCTCTCCCCCTCCCCCTGCTTGTGTTCCCTCTCTCGCTGTGTCTCTCTCTGTCAAACAATAAATAAAATCTTAAAAAAAAAAAAAAGTTACTTTAATCAATGGAATAGAATAGAGTCAGAAATAGATTGACACAGATATGGACAATTGACTTTTTATAAAGGTGCAAAGTCAGTTCAATGGAGAAAGGATAGTCTTTTCAACAAATGGTGCTACACCAGTAGCATATTTATTTGCAAAAGAATGAACTCCAACCTGTAGCTCACACTTTATACAAAAATTAACACAAAATAGATGAGTGACTTAAAAATGAAGCAGAACTATAAGGTGTTTTGAAGAAAACATGGGAGAAAAAGCTTCATGACCCTGGGTTAGACAGAGAGCTTTTAGATACGACATCAAAAGCATAATCCATAAAAGAACAAATTGATAGTTGGGCTAACTCAGAATTAAAATCTTCTGCTCTGCAAAAGATGTGTTCACAGAATGAAAAGAGACGTTACAGACCTAGAGAAAATATTTGCAAATCGGACACATCTGACAAAGGATTTATGTCCAGAATATATAAAGAACTCTCAAAACTGAACAATAAAAAAAGAGGACAAAAGATTTGGACAAGAACTTAGCCAAGGAAGATATATACTGGCAAAGAAGTACATGAAAGGATGTTTAACATAATCAGTGTTGAGGGAAATACAGATTAAAACCACAATGAAATGCCACTGCATACCTATTAGAATGACTAAAAACAAACACCTGACAACACCAAGTGACACCTAGGATGCAGAGCAGTCAAACTTTCAGGCATTACTGGTGGGAATGCAAAGGAGTACAGCCACTTCAGATAAGAGTTGAGTGGTTTTTTATTAAGTTAAACATATATTTACCAGATGTCCAGCAGAATGACTTAGATGTTTACAGTAGAGAAATGAAAGCGTATCTGCACACAGAGACTTGTACATGCATGTTTATAGCAGCTTTATTCATAATCATAAAAAAATGGAAACAGCCCAAATGCCCTTTAGTAGGCAAATAGATAAATTGTGGAACCTTATTCAGCAATAAAAAGGAACAGACTTGATAAATTCAAAAACATGGATGAATCTCAGAGGTCTTATGCTAAGTGAAAGATGCCAGTCTCAAAAGATTATATACTTTACAGTTCAATTTATGTTGCCATTCTGGTAAGGTAAAACTACAAGGATGGAGAACACATCAGGGGCTGGCGGAGGTTAGGGGTGGATGAGGGGTCTGACTGGAGAGGGACAGCCCTGCTCTCTGTTCCTGGAAGGTTCTGTTTTCCTCTTCAGTAGCCTGATTTCCTTGGAGTGTGTCCCACCTGTTTTTCCACAGTGGTTCACCACTGAACCCTAACAGCTTGGCTTGATTGTGGACATTTTGCTTGGATTGAGGGGGTGGGGGGAAATAGTTGTGTGCTTATTCCCGGATAAGTCTGGGAATATTTCTTATGGTAATGGATACATGATACAGTACTTCTAGGGGATGGAGGAATGGGCTACATCAACCTATAGTGTCATTTTTTGCTTGAAAAATATATCTTTGGCACTAAAACCTTACCCAGAAGAGAATAATAGATTGCACAGAGCTTCTAGATTTTGATGTGGGTTAGAACTGAAAAATGAGATGTCTTTAAACTCTTTTTCCTTCTCTCTTTGATAAGTGATATAATGTGGTTTGGACACTCAGAGATTCCTGAGATTCCAGGTTCTGGTTGATGATTTACTGCAAAATTGCTTATAAATTGAAGTAGAAAATGTTTTGCAGACCTGGCAGCTTTCTGGCTTCACACCCATTTGTCACCCAGCATTTCCCTTTGTGTATAGAACAAGAATTAATTAGGCTGCACTGCAGGAAAAGTTTATGGCTGTAATTTATATAGGATGAATTTCTTTTTAAAGAGACAGCATTGTTTTGTTATACCTATATACATATAAGCATGTATATATATAAAGTGATTTTTTTCTCTTAAAGCAGTGTCTGAGCTTCCGGAGTAAGCCTTCATTTTTCTGCTTAATGCAAAGCATTGGTAGACTAGACGCTTTTATAGTGATTGCTTTCTGATCAAACTGTTGGTTTCCTGTTTCTTGTTTTTAAACACATTGTGTGCTAGTGAGCGGCACTCAGTTGTAGGTTTGCATTTTAGACATTGGTCAGACTTGTCTGGCTTCCAGAGCTTTGTATTCTTTTGGTCTCTTCGAAGACTTAGAATTCTGTCTTTTTTTTTTAGGGTCTTGCTCATTCAATTAATGTTTTCATAATCAATGCAAGTCAGAACTTGCAATTTGTTCCTGATTTGCACATTAAAGAGCTCCATTAATTAAGGATCCTGGTGTTTGGCATGTTCCCGCAGGATCTGTGCATTATTTACACGGTGAAAGTGCAAGATGCACGCTTCCCAGTTGTAGTGGCAATTGCAGTTAATCCTGCTTTTTCTCTTTCTTTCTTCTTCTTTTTTCTTTTTTGCTTGTGAATAAGAATTAATTCACAACTCATTGAAACTCCTAAGGGATACATTGGACCAAAATAGGAACAAGTGATCCAAATGAGGAGGCTACAGTGGAAGAGTAGAAAGTAAATCCTTTGTTTAAAAGGGGAAAATCCCCCTGGAAGACATAGAGAATTTATGTGTTTGGTTTTTGTTGGTTGTTGCACTTGGCTGAATGTAGGAGGCCTAATGGTGTTGAGTTGTAATTCTGTTTACTCTGATTTTCCAGATTTTTTTCTTCTCCATAATAGTAGTTGTACTGATAAATGAAATTGCCTTTCAGAACCCAAATGACCCCAGAGATTTAGACAAACATGCTCCTATGCTTATGTCAAGTAAGCTGTTTCACAATATTCCTATTTTTAGTTGCTTTTTCATGGAATCACTTTCCAGAGTGTTTGGGTTCCGTTACCATTTCTTTTGGAAGCTTAGTCTAAGGCAGAGGTTATGTAAGAGGGTGTAAAAAGCAGTTGGAAACATGAAATAAGATCACTGGTTCAGCAGGTTCCTCCTTTCTGGTCTCAGCCATGGCTAATGCTTATCTGTTCCTAATGCATTTTCCTTTTTTTTTTTTTTTTTTTTTAAA
>NC_138383.1:31183092-31225372 GCF_054177405.1 Leptonychotes weddellii
ATCATGACCTGAGCCGAAGGCAGACGCTTAACGACTGAGCCACCCAGGTGCCCCCCTAATGCATTTTCCTAATAGTAGCTGGTCTGTCTTTAAAAATACTATGAGAGGGGCGCCTGGGTGGCTCAGTCGTTAAGCGTCTGCCTTCGGCTCAGGTCATGATCCCAGGGTCCTGGGATCGAGCCCCGCATCGGGCTCCCTGCTCGGCGGGAAGCCTGCTTCTCCCTCTCCCACTCCCCCTGCTTGTGTTCCCTCTCTCGCTGTGTCTCTCTCTGTCAAATAAATAAAATCTTTAAAAAAAAATACTATGAGAAGCTGCAAAGCATTTTCAAGAGTGGAGACATTTTTCCTCTGATATTTATGAAACTTGCTAGGGATTTTGTGGGACTTAATTTGTCCTTATGTTCTTATAGATATAGATATATAAAATCCATATATATTTTTATATAAGTGTGTGTATATAATATTCACTGTAAAAATATATATACAGTATCAATGTGTGTAAAGGAAAATAAAATTTCTCTCACTTTCCCAAATCCCTGTACCTTCTTCTCAGAGAAAACAATATGAAGTGGATTATCCCAGACATTTTAATATGTATATATTTTTTTCCATTAAGTTTTAGTGGAAGCTTGATGAGGGGATGGGAAGACCAGTTTGAGGGAAAAAAAAATAGGCTATAAGGTTGCTTGAGAATTATATTAGAGAAAATTTCAATATCATGATACCTTTAAGACATAATTCTCTGTTATTATAATTATTATATTTATAACCTGACCCCAGATATGTTTATCCATATGATTAGCTTTGAAAGTTTGTTATACTTGGACTGCACTTGAATTTAGCTGCACTTCTTTGGTCATTTTTAATTAACTTTCATATAATATTGATTGTTTTGCTTGGTGTTTAGTTTCAGATCTATCACAGTCTGTTTTTCTTGAGGCAGTTGGATAAATTTGCCTCCGGATAATACCCAAAATGCTACTATTTTGAGAAGAGTTCTTACTAGCTATTCATACTATTTCATACAAGGAAAATTTTTTAATTTATTATTATTATTTTTTAAGGAATCTCTGCCCAATGTGGGGCTCAAACTCATGACCCCAAGATCAAGAGTTGCACACTCTACCAACTAAGCCAGCCAGGTGCCCCCATACAAGGAAAATTTTTATGTGTAGACAAGCTATTTAGACAATCTTAAAGATTCTTACATTCTCAAGAAGGTACATGAGTGTTATGTGGTGAGGGTTGGGGGGAAGGGTAGAGACAGACATTCTAACTCAAGTTCTAATTAGAAAGCATTTCTGGTGTCCTCAGTAAGACTCATAAGATAAAAGAATATGAGTGAAAAGAAATTAAATGTGACAATTTGAAAACCGAGATGATCAATTATCAATTTACTTCTATCTCGGTATTTTCATTGTGCAAGTACATTGTCAGATGCCCTTATACTTAATAACTAATAAAAATAGCTCCAATTTGGTACTTGTGCGCTACTGTCCAGGCACTGTGTTAAGTTCTTTACAAATGTCTCATTTAGTCCCCACAGTAGCCTATGAAGTAGGTGCCACTAACTGAATGTGCCGGACATAGGAAGACGTGAAGCCTTGGAGAGGGTTAAGGAACTTGCTTAAGGTCACAGAGGCAAAGTCAGTGTGGAAACCGGGGTCTGCTCCACTTCATAACCTCTGCTCTTGGCCACACCACCCAAGCACTGTGCATGCAGTTGAACTCTTTTGTCTGTTGGGTTTTGGGTTTTTGTTTTGTTTTTTTAAGATTTATTTATTTATTTGAGAGAGAGCTCACATGAGTCGGGGGGAGGGGCAGAGGGAGAGAGAGAGTCCCAAGCAGATGTCCCACTGAGCGCGAAGCCCGACCCCAGTATATATCTTTTCCAAGTTTTTTCCCCACCATGGGCACGTAGTTAGAACTAAAGTGGAACCATATTCTATATTCTGTTTTGCAGTCTGTTTTTTTTCCCACGTAACAAAGATTATGAATGTTTTTCCATGTCATTAAATACTGTTCAATAGGATTATTTTTAATGGCAGCATAGACTTTCCATCATAGGGATAGTTTAACCAGTTCTTTATTGTTGGACATTTGGATTGTTTCCATGTTTTCATTTTTATAAATAATGTAATAAACATCATTGTTATTAAATCTTTACTTACATCCATGATTACTTTGTTGAGTAAAATAAATTTCTAGATGTGGAATTAGTATGTGTTCTAAGGATATGTGAAATTTTAAGGCTTTTGATCTGTATCACCAAATCGCCCTCCAGGAAGGTTGTATCACTTTACATTCTGACCTTCTTTATATGAATGTCAGTTTCCCTTATCCTTGTCAACACCAGACTTTATAATTTTGTTTCATCTTTGTCACTTTGATAAATGGAAAATGGTTTCTGCTTATTTTGGTTTACATTTTTTTAAATTTACACTTCCCAGTGTTTAATGAGGGTAAACATTTTTTTCCCTTACATTTATTGGTCCGTGGCATTTCTTTTGTGAATCACACAGGGGAGATTTTAAACTAGCTCTAGGGATAGATGATCTCCTTATCAGTCAAACTTATGGCCACCTCTGATTTCTCCTGCCTTTGTTTTTTTGTTTTTTTTTTTTAAGATTTTATTTATTTATTTGACAGAGAGAGAGCACAGGCAGGGGAGTGGCAGGCAGAGGCAGAGGGAGAAGCAGGCTCCCCACAGAGCAGGGAGCCCAATGTGGGACTTGATCCCAGGACCCTGGGATCATGACCTGAGCTGAAGGCAGTCGCTTAACCAACTGAGCCACCCAGGCACCCTCTCCTGCCTTTATTTTAATCTGTTTCTCCTTGTTTGATTTTCTGTCAACAGGCAGAATTCTACCTCAGAAGACCTCTTTGTATTATTGTATATATTTAATCTTAATTACTTTTTTTGATAGTCATAAAAGTAAAATGTGTTTGCAGTAAATTTTTTTTTTTTTTCTGAACAGTATTTATTCCCCTCCTCCCCAACAGTGCTGAAATGTAATCTGGATTGTGAAAGTCTTCTTTTTCCCTCCCGTAAATAACCATTTGTAGCAAGTTGGTGTATATCCTTCCAGATACTTTGTCAGTTTAAACTTTTTTAAAGGGTAAATGGCATCACACTTTACATCTTCCCATGTTAATGAATATAAATCTACCTTTTCTTTCTTAAAAAAAAAAGACAACTTGGCTATCTTTGTTTTCTTTTTCTTTTTCCTGAAGTATTTTATTTTACTTTATTTTTAAGATTTTATTTATTTATTGGAGAGAGAGAAGGAGAGAGAGAGCATGAGATGGGGGAGAGTCAGAGGGAGAAGCAGGCTCCCCACTGAACAGGGAGCCCGATGCGGGACTTGATCCCGGGACTCCAGGATTATGACCTGAGCCCAAGGCAGTCGCTGTTTAACCAACTGAGCCACCCAGGCACCCCTCCCGAAGTATTTTAAAGTAAATTACAATCATCATGCCAGTTTGCCTCTAAATACTTCTGTAAATGGCACTTAAAAAATGAGAATATTTCTTACATAAACACTGTCATCTCACCTAACCAAATTAATACTTCCTAATAATCCTAATGATATGTCCACTCCATATTTCGATTACTTGAGTTATCCCAAAAAGTATTTTATAGTTTAGTTTATTCAGAACAAGTTCTGTTTATAATTACCCTTTCCAACAGCTGCACAGAAAGTTATCTGGCTAAAATAAATTCATTTAACCAATCACCTATAAATGGGCACTTAATATGTTTGCAATTTTTACCAGTTATAAACAATGCTAAAAATAATGTTTTTGTACCTGCCTCTTTGCTTTCTTATCTGATGATTTCGTTAGGATTAATTTCTAGAAATGGAATAGTAGGGTCAGGTGGTATGCATGTGCAAACCTTTGATACATTTTCCAGATTGCTTTCTGGATATGTCGTGCTAATTAAACTCTTATCGGTTGTATATGGAGCGTGCCTCTTTCCTCACATTCTTGCCAGCATCAGGTAATATCAGAAAAATATCACATTGTTTTAGGTTTCTTTTTCTTTTTTTTTCTTTTCCTTAAGTGAGGCCAAACATCTGTTCTGATGTGTTTGGCCATTTGAATTTTGGAGACTATTAAATCATTTCTTACCATTCTTTTTTTTCATCTTAAGCGAATATCCCTTCATTTTGCCTTACTAGGCCTGCCTTCTGTCCATATAGATTTGGGCTTCCTTTATTTTCTCCACTTTGTTTTTCCTAGTGTGGGAACCAGATTTGGACATAGCATTTTAACAGAGTCTGACTAGTATTGTGTTTTTTGTTTTTATCATGTAGTGGTATTAGGGAGGGAGGGCAGTTTTGTCATTCCTTTTTTTTTTTTAAGATTTTATTTATTCATTTGAGAGAGAGCGTGGGACAGAGAGAGAGAGCATGAGCGGGGGGGAGGAGCAGAGGGAGAGGGAGAAGCAGGGTCCCCGCAGAGCAGGGATCCCGATGCGGGACTCGATCCCAGGACCCCGGGATCATGACCTGAGCCGAAGGCAGACGTTTAACCGACTGAGCCACCCAGGCGCCCGTGTTTTGTCATTTCTTATAATTGGAAATGTCATTATACTTTGCTTTCCAGATTGTTTTGATACATGACTATTTAAGGATACATTGATGGAGAAAATGAACAATGTGTAGTTCTTTTTAAAGCTTGTAGTAGTGTTTAATTTTCTTCATCGGTATGACGGCAGTATAATAGTACCCACCTCCAAGGGTTATTGAGAAGGTTTAAATGAGTTATGTAATACATATAAAGTGCCTAGGCTAGGGCCTCCCACTTCGTGGGTTCTTCCTGATGTTAACTGTTTTTTGTTTTTTTTTTTAAAGATTTTATTTATTTATTTGCGAGAGAGAATGAGAGACAGAGAGCACGAGAGGGAGGAGGGTCAGAGGGAGAAGCAGACTCCCCGCTGAGCAGGGAGCCCGATGCGGGACTCGATCCCGGGACTCCAGGATCATGACCTGAGCCGAAGGCAGTCGCTTAACCGACTGAGCCACCCAGGCGCCCCTGATGTTAACTGTTAATAGTGATAGTATGGTCTTCTCTTAGGCTGTAGCTCTATGGCCGCAGTATCTGTTTCCCCATTCTTAAAAGGGTTATGTAATGTATGTAAATGAATACCAATACTATACTTGCAGTTACTTCTTTGAAGACTTGAAAGGCACCTCTGTCCACAGAGCTGCCCCCTCCTTGACATTGTGTGGTGAGGATGCAGCAGAGTTTCCGGGGAGTAAACCTCACTTTCCTGTGAAGCCAAGAAAATGATTAGGATGCCGTTTTTATTCAGTTACTCGTTCAACAACCTGCCATTTGCCAACACCAGGTATACCAAGGCGAATTGTTCCCAATCCCTGTCTCAAGGAGCTCATAGTAAGGTGTGGAGAAAGGTGAACCACTTCTAAGGCATAAATATTTAAGTGTTTTCACATGAAAGCAACCTCCCAAAGTGTTTTCATTTCGGGTTGGCAAATGAGTAATGCTTAGTCTTACTGATACTAAAAGAAACACAAAAACAATCTTATTTTCTGAGCCTCTTTTATCCATCTAAGTGGTAATGATTATTATGTCTTCATGTGAATACATTGTAATGTTTGTAAGTTCCTAAATCTGGTAAGATGGTTTTGAGACTCTTAGGAGTAGCCTATACATCATAACATGTTAATTACAGGAAAAAGTTAAGTTTGATTACTTTGCTTTTGTTAACAAAAGTCAGTTTGTTGAGGATACATACTTGTTGGAGTTAGCGAATATGTAGTTCACATTTTGTTTGCTTCTCAGCATTTACTTTTGGAAATGATAGTGTAATTAGATGTTCTGCCATGTGGCTGAGGAATCATTTCTCTGGAACGAACCTATATTTGTAGAAGACCTTTTAGGGCCCAGGGGATATGTTGGATGCCAGAGTGACAGGACGAGGTCTGTGCTCTCAAGTAGCTTGTTACAACATAGCGAAATCAGACTCAGTACAACATGACAAGTGCTATAGCAGTGATGCGAATGATGCTGAGAAAGGAGTGATCGATTCTGCAGGGGAATCCCCATTTTTCAGACCCATACTATAGAGAGAATTGGGGCATTTAGGTTAGGAGTAGTTTCACATTGCCTAAGAGGCTGTTTGTTTAAAGGCTTTTTAACAAAGAATCAGGCTGTCTTATATGAAACAGAGAGGGTTACTTGGGTTGTGGTTCTAATTTTATTTTGAGTAGGTTTTCTTCAAAGTTTACTTTAAATTTTAGTAATATTTTAAATTATAAAAGTAATATATGCTTATATTCAAACCGTTCGAAAGTATATCAGATAAAAATGAAAGTATCTCTTCTCTCCCTGGGTAACTCTTATTAGACAGTTTAAACAATTACTTGTAAATAAGCTTGGGTTTTAAGCACTTCATATTCTGAGCATTTATTCTTTCTGTTCAAAGGGGAAAAAAACATTTCTCTTTTTAGGGAAGTACCGTGGAGCAATGGAGGTTGTCTGGGGCCTGTGAAGTGGAAGGGAACTGTAGTGGATTTCGGGAAGTACATTGATCAGTTAGATTGCTGTGTCCTATAGGGCTTTTTAAGGATTTATTGACATACTTCATCAAGGTATTTGAGGGAGTATTCAGGGAAACCTAAGAAGTTCTGCAGTTCTTTTCCTTTCCTTATAAATTCATGCCTGGTCAGAAATTACAGCTTGAGTGGGATGTCCCTCCACAGAATTCAAATGCACACTATCTATCATGTTACTTAGTGTGGCAGTAATGTAAAATGTTAAGGATTTTTTTTTTTTTGCTTTTTGCTTTTCTCTGTGAGGGGGCTCACCCAACATATTTTATCATATGTCTCTTCATCTTTCCCTTATTTCAACTTCCACTTACCCCCCCAATTCCCCACATCATTCTCTTAAGAGAAAAATATAAGTTTTGTCCACCGAGTCCTCTTTCTTACTTGATTTAATATGTCTTGGGTTGAATGTTTCTCACAAAAACACTTCGCATTCAGCATTAGCCTATCAAACCGTTTCCTCCATGGACTCCTCCATAGACTGCACACCTTCTACTGTGGTGCCCCCTGAGGTATGGAAACCCAAGGCTGCTTTTGGCTTTAGCCATAATGATTTTAGAATATCAGTCCCCATGCTCTGCTTTGAAAAGTTATCCTGGTGGTTATTTTGTACCATTAAAAAAATTCTGCTTTTGGTCCGCAGAACCAACCAACCAACACACGGAGGTAGAACTCCTTATCCTGTTCCACTTAAAACCACAGTCCTCGTAATAACACATCCACTTATCCAGATCTGGGAATACATATGTGCACACACCTCTATATGTGTATACATACGTGGATATATAAAAATTCCAGTTGGACACACATTGGAGGTGATGGCAATTCATCCATATGGTTGGTGTTCAGGAATTTGTAACCTGCAGTACTCTTTCTTACTGGTAACGCCATTCTGCTTGGGGAATATACAACAAGCCCAAACAGTAATACTGACAGAATTCGGAATTATGATACAGTGGAGCCTTCACGTAATTCTTTGTTGAAGAAGTTAGGGCCTAAATGTTAAGGCTTATTGTTATTCTGAGTTGATAATCTCTGCCTTGCTTTAATAATTTTTCCTCATGCCTGGGTAGCCCGCGAGTTGCACAATAATCACTCACACAGCTTTGTAATCAATGCCCAAAGTAATAGGATTCCTCTGGCCACCGGCAATTAATAAATTTGTGTCTTTTTTAAAACACTAGCAAGTCGGGCCTGAAATACGACTGACTGGCTCTCCTCATTTGCATATTTATTGCAGTGGAAAAATTCTTACCAGATGATTGATGCTGAGCCTGCCTCTTGAATTCCAAGCAGCACATTATTATGAAATGAAAAATGCCGGCCATACAGTTGATTAAAGTTGAAGACAGTGGAATCGGTGTTTTTTAAGATTGTGGGAGAATTAAAGGCATATTTTAATAGATGTTGACAAGAAGTGAACTAACAAAAGCAAAGCAAAGGATTTGCTTGAAAAGATTTAATCAAACGTCTTTCTTGGGGGATTAATTGCTGGGGATGACTAGTGCAAGTGGCAGGCTTGTGTGGGTTTGAATGAAAAGTATTGTTCTCAGGCCAATATATCGTGTGTCATTTTGACCTATAGTTTAGCTCTGGTTCTAGAGTTACTTTTGAAGGAGAAAAAAATGCTCTTGTGATCCATACATTCTAGTCTAGTATTTATCTAGCGTAATAGGAATGTGGGAATTTATGTATACTTGTACATAAATTATGTATGTTTTCATGTTTATTTTAAAAATAACTGTACAGATATTTAAAAACTGATAAGGTAAGCTTTATTTTAGTTATAAATTCACTGTCTGCATTCCCCCTCCAATCCCCTTGCCAGAAGTTGTACTTATTGGTTTATAATCTAATTAATGAACTGTGCCTATGTCCAGACTTATTCTCTGCCTACAATTTTGTTTATGTTGAACAGCCAAGATGAATCAGGGAGAAAAATAAAGCTGTTAGGTGAAAATGGTTTTTAGATTGGTGACATTTTATATATAGAATGCTTGCATATGGGTAGCGTGTAAATGAATACTTAATACAGGAATCTATGAATACTAGTTCAGTCCTAGCACTGTCGATCAGTGCAAGCAGAACTTGGGATTTTCACCACGTGAAAGATGATGATTTTTTTGATCATGATAAACTTTCTATATCCACAGCATTTAAAAATTTATGAAATGTCTTGATATATAAAAAACACATTTATTATTTTTCACCTAAATTCTGTGGGATACACAGGCACAGGATTATCTACATTTTACAGATGAGAAAATTGCGACTCAGAGATTAAATTGGTCTGCTCAGTATAAAATGACTAGTTCGTAGTAGTGTCAGAATACAGGGCTTCTGACCCTTAGTAAAGCCCTCTTTCCATTGATTGTCTAGTTGGAAGATTATTCCTAAAGCTGGTGCCCAGATGCTGAGGTTGTATCTTGATAATACAGTGAGGCCTATGTCCTTCTTAATCTCCTCTTAAGGGAAAGGCCTTGGAAATGGACCATGTAGGACAAAATAAACATATATATCCTTGACAGTCTCCATTTGTTTTGTGGCCACGTGCCAAGACGGAGAGAGAAGAAAGTATATGCCTCTCTGCTGCTTTTTTTAACTTTTGTAACTCTGACAGTAATTAGGAGAAATATAAAAGGTGAATTAGAAACCATTGGTTCCATTCTCTTCATTTTTCATAAGGTTGAACAAATAGAATTTGGTCCTATATGAGTGATAAAAAGAAGGCTGGCTTTGGTTTGGTTTTGTATTTTGGCTGGGAAGAATCCACTGTTGGATTTGAGTCTCCAGGAGAGTCTTTCCTCACTCTTATCAGATGTGGCCTGTTGTATCCCAGCAAAGGATTGTCTGGTCTCTTCAGATTTTACATAAAATCTTAGTGGAAGGAAGTGTGGCCCTAATATTGCAAAGAAATGAGAATTGGGTTCTTTCTTCTATATCTCTTTACAGAAAACTGTCCATGTGTTGGTCACTGGTGACTTTACTTTGATAAACACTTTTTTTCTTTTTCTTTATTTCTTCTTGTTCTTCTTTTTTTTTTTTATTGTGGTTAGAAGCACAGAATTGCAGATTTCATCTCTGGTAGGTCTCTTGACACTTTGATGCATGGTGGTGCTATCCCTGAATGGAGCTTAAATACTTCAGGGCTACTTTCTGACTGGGTGAAGGGGTGTATAAAATGAGAACATATGAGAGAGTATTAACAGAAAGGCACACTTTGATTTACTGATATTGGCTCTCTGCTTTCTTGTTGGATTGATATGCTGTCTAATGTATCTGCAATGGATTTTTTTAAACTGACTTGAACAAAATAAAAAGGCTTGTATAGCTACTTGAAAGTGGCCCTTAAAAGTAGTAGTCTTTTCGTTGGATGTTTTCACAGTTCTTGGTTATGCTACATGTGAGAGTCACATTACGACTTGCTTGCTGGGGGCAAGCAGCTATGTATGAACATTACAGACTGCTCTGCAGCTTCCCCCCTGCATGGTTCCTGATTTCCTATTTTACATCATGGACACATGGTACCTATAGGAAGTAAGGGACAGGCACCTGCTTTTCTTGTTCTTTTAAATTTTTTATTGTGAGAAAAACACATAACTTAAAATTTACCTAAGATAAAATTTCATTCCTGTATAGTTAACATACAGTGTTATATTAGTGTCAGGTGTACAATATAGGAATTCAAAAATTTGCCCTAACCATTTCTAAGTGTACAGTTCCGTAGTGTTAAGTATATTCACACTGTTGTGTTACCAATCTCCAGAACTTTTCCGTCTTGTAAGTCTAGAACTCCATAGCTGTTAAACAAGTCTCCATTCCCCTCTCCCCCAAGCCCTGGTAACCCCCATCCTACTTTCTGTCTCTATGAATTTGACTACTCTAGGTACCTCCTATAAGTGGAATGATATAGTACCTTTTTATGGCTAGCTTATTGCACTCAGCATAATGTCCCCAAGGTTCATCCATGTGTTGTAGCCTGAGTCAGAATTTCTTTCTTTTTAAAGGCTGAATAATATTCCATTGTTTTTTTTTCCTGTTCTTTTGACTAGGCTCAAGATTGAAGGGCTATAGATGACTTTTTCCTGTACAGAGATGAACTGGGATGGTAGAATTATTCATTATGCCCTACTTTGGGAACATTTAAAGAGTTTTTTTTTCAATTGTGTTAAAATATACATGACATAAAATTTACCAGCTTAACCATTTATAGATCAGTATCAGTTAAGTACATTCACATGGCTGTCCCAACATCCCCATCATCCATCTCCAGAACTTTTTCATCATCTCAATCTGAAACTCTGTATCCGTTGAACAGGAATAGGTGTCCATTCCCTTCTCCCTGGACCCCCGACCGCCACTGTTCTGCTTTCTGCTTCTGTGAATTTGACTGTTCTAGGCCCCTCGTGTAAGTGGAATCACACAGTACTTGGGCTTTTGCAACTGGCTTATTTCACTTAGCATAAGATTTTCAAGGTTAGGTCTTGGGAATTTTGAAAACTACTTTGCAAATGCAAAATTGGTTTGTGGTTTCACTTTGGAAAACATGGGCTCTGTCTCTTAAGATATAACCTTTTCTAGAAAAGGCACTAAAAACCATGGTTAATGCTAACTGAAGTTTGTGTGAGCTAAAGTCCCTATGGAATATAAAGTAACAACGAATGTAGGGATTGCTAAATGAAAGTAGGGGTGCTTGTGAGGTTACATTTATTTAAGGGAAAGAGGGAAGGTGTGAGAGAAGCATGGCCAGGGATGAATGGACAGCTATTACTGATAATAAGAATGGAAAAATCACACAATTTAGCAATGGATTAAATATATAGAATAAGGGCACCAAAATGTCAGTGATCGCCTAAGAAAACACATTAAACAGAGAAAATCAGACAAGGGAGAAATATTAGGTAGGAAGAACAAAGTTCTGTTTCTGACATGGTATATTTGGAGGAGTGATGGAGCATCCATGCGAAGATTTTCTTGCAGTTACTGGAAATGTGGAAGCTCGATAATAGGAGAAATGTCTGAGCTACCAACGCATAAATAGTGATTATCAGTGTCTAGTTAGCCCCTTTAACAGGATTAGGCTGATAAAGAAGGTAAGAGTTCAGTTCTCAGAGGGCCAGTTTTTTTTTTTTTTTTAATTTATTTATTCATGAAAGTCAGAGAGAGAGAGAGAGGCAGAGGCAGAGGGAGAGAAGCAGGCTCCCCGCCTAGCAGGGAGCCCGATGTGGGACGCGATCCCAGGACTCTGGGATCATGACCTGAGCCGAAGGCAGACGCTTAACCATCTGAGCCACCCAGGCGCCCCTCAGAGGGCCAGTTTTTAACCGGAAAGTTCTTAGCCGTAGACTGTATACTTCATCCTGACTAGCTTTGTTACAAATGCATCCTGTCGGCTATGTGGAGAACCAGGTAAGAACATGTTCTCGATGCGCAGAATTTTAATACACAATACAGTACTGCAAATAGTAAGTCATTAACTTGGGTTTTCATACGTGAACAAGAACTTTTCATGGGCATGTGTGCGGGGAGATTGTGTGTATGAGGTGGCAGCTCAAACCAGAGGCAAATGCGATCTCCTGAGGGAGGGCGGCAGCGGTGGTGGCGGTAGGGAGCCCAGGACAAAGTTGTGCTCTTGAGAAGAGGAGGAATTGCTTAAGGAGTTGATTGATAGAGGGGTAATCCAGGAGGTCGCTGGGTTACCTGTACAAACTGGCACCATAGGGAAAAACGATTGGTTATGACAGGCAGGGAAGGAGTTTGTCAATCTTACTAAATTTGAGAACTCACAGTAAATTGCAGACCCTTTCCTACACACCTTACATGTGTTACCTCACTTGTTCCCCACAACAAGCCTGTGAAGTAGGCACTGGCATTATCTCCTTTCAAGAATTCTGTGTTTCAGAGAGTTCTTAGTCCCCAGCTGCCCTTTGCCTGCCCCCCTACCCCGGCCAGAACTGCTCAGGAGTCATGAGTTACAGGCATTGCCTGCTTTGGGGAATTGTAGATAATTGATTGTTCCTTCTCTGTGCTCTATTTCCCAGGTCACAAGGCCCTTAAAGCATTATTGAGGTCATTGGCAGATCTTCAGGAAGAGTTACTTTTCCAGTACCCAGACACTAGATATTTAGTAGATGGGACAAAGCCCAGAGCAGAAAGGTAAGGAAGGAATGGAGCTGTGGGGTTGCTTATTTTAATCTGAGTAGTTTCCCATCATTTTTTGAAAAAGAAAGCCAAATCTTCTGCAGACTCAGTAAACAGAAAGACCTTCTACATTTAACTGGTGGCCAGGATGGCACATAAATTGGGAATTAGGTTTTCCATTTTTATATTTACTTGTGCCTGCTTTTCTTTGTGGGCTTCCGTAAAAGGCTTGCCTTTTCTTTAGACCTATTGAAATTAGGAGATGAGGGGTGCCTGGGTGGCGCAGTCGGTTGAGTGTCCCGACTCCTGGCTTTGGCTCAGGTTGTGATCTCAGGGTGGTGAGATCGAGCCCTGTGTCAGGCTTTGCATTCAGCGTGGAGTTGGCTTGAAACTCTCCCTCCTCTTCCCCTCCCCACCTCAAATAAATAAATAAATAAATCTTTAAAAAAGAAATTAGGAGATGAAAGCACATTTTGTCATTTTAAATCGTTTTTTTTTTTTTTAAGATTTTGTTAAGAGAGTGAGCGCATGGGGGTTGGGCAGAGGGAGAGGGAGAAGCAAACTCCCCTTTGAGCAGGCAGCCAGATGTGGGACTTGATCCCAGGACCCTGAGATCATGACCTGAGTCGAAAGCAAACACAACCGACTGAGCCACCCAGGCGCCCCTTAATTTTAATTCTTTTGTTTTTTTTAAGATTTTATTTATTTGACAGAGAGCACAGCAGCACAAGCAGGCAGAGGGAGAGGGAGAAGCAGGCTCCCTGCTGAGTAAGAGGCCCGATGCAGGGACCCGATCCCAGGACCGTGGGATCATTACCTGAGCTGAAAGCAGATGCTTAACCAGCTGAGCCACCCAGGAGCCCCTTTATTTTTTTCTTCTTTTTCTTTCTTTCTTTCTTTCTTTTTCTTCTTTCCTTCTTTTTTTTTTTTTTAAGATTTTATTTATTTATTTGTTGGTGGGGGAAGGAGAGAGAGAGAGCACAAGCATTGGGGAATGGCAGGCAGAGGGAGAAGTAGGCTTTCTGCTGAGCAAAGAGCCCGATGCGAGGCTCTATCCCAGGACCCTGGGGTCATGCCCTGAGCCAAAGGCAGCCGCTTAACTGACTGAGCCACCCAGGCGTCCCTTAATTTTAATTCTTAATTAATGTTTGTGAAGCACTTTGTGCCAATACCATGGAGTTGCTGGTCACAGCCATCTCCTTTTCAGTGAGGAAAGGAGTTACTTTGAAGGGTGGAAAATTTTCAGAAAAGCATGGAATAAACAAACTGTTTACTTTTTCTGAAGTTGTCACATTTGATGAAGGATTTCCACAGCTCCCCCGCCCCCCACCCGTTGTTTGAACCTGCTGTATATGGTACCTGCTTGCATTTTTTTCCTTTGGGCTTATCCTTTGCTCCATTCTTTTTTACTGAATTAGTTAGAGGGACAACAAGTAAGCTCAAATTTATTGAGCACCTACAATGTGTTGGGGTCGGTAGTCCAGGGAGTATACGTGGCTTGAGAGAGGCTGTATTACTTTCTCTGAGCAGTTGCCTTTATTGCAATTTAGTTCCCATTCTGTTGCCCACCGCTTTGAGTTTTCTTCACATTCAGCTCTCTTCCTTTGATTCAACTAATATTATTCGGCTTTCCTGAACAATTGGTTACAGGGAGGCACATTTCCCTTATTGATTTGGGGATTAAAGTCATAAAAGTATGATTATGTGTTTAATTTTTAAAGACCATCTTGTAACAGTATAGGCCTGGTTCATATGCATTTCTAATAATGTTTTACAACCTCATTTATTTTTACGGTTTGCTTACCTTTTAAAAAAATATCTCTAAGCTAGTAGTTTTTATATTTATTTGAAAAGTTAAAAGAGTTTTTGATTGACCTCACGAACATTCTTTTCAAACAAAAAAAGCCACCCTCACATCTATGGTATTTTTTAAAATGTAGACAGACTAGGGAAGGCCTAAATACTCTCGACTTCATGTGAGCCTAGCTTTTTACTTGGGTAGTGTTTGTGCCCATTGAGCTGAATGTTCTTACTGGCTTTTTAGTGAGGAGATTTCCAGTGAAGATGAAGAGCTAGTAGAAGAGAAGAAGCAGCAGAGAAGGGCCCCAGCAAAGAGGAAGCTGGAAATGGAGGACTATCCCAGCTTCATGGCAAAGCGTTTCTCTGACTTTACAGTCTACAGGAACCGCACACTTCAGCAGTGGCATGATAAAACCAAGCTGGCTTCTGGAAAACTGGGGAAGGCAAGTGTGTGTGTGTATGTGTGTGTGTGCGTGTGTGTAACAGAGTTTGGGGCAACCTAAAAAGAAATTGGAACTACAGGGGCGTCTGGGTGGCTCACTCAGTTAAGCACCTGCCTTCAGCTCAGGTCACGATCCCAGGGTTCTGGGATTGAGCCCCGCATCGGGCTCCCTGCTCAGTGGGGGGTCTGCTTCTCCCTCTCCCACTCCCCCTGCTTGTGTTCCCTCTCTCGCTGTGTCTCTCTCTGTCAAAAAAATAAATAAAATCTTAAAAAAAAAAAAAAGAAATTGGAACTACATCTCATTGATATGGATAATGTCATGATGTAATAGTAATCCATCATTTCCACAGAAAAATTTACTGAGCTCCTGCCATTCAGACCTGGGATTTTAATTTTATTAGAAAGAATATTTTGGGGGCCCCTGGGTGAGTCAGTTGGTTAAGCCTCCGACACTTGATTTCAGCTCAGGTCATGATCTCAGGGTCATGAGATCGAGCCCTGTGTCAGGCTCCATACTCAGCATGGAGTCTGCTTGGGATTTTCTCCCCCCTTGCTCGAGTGCTCTCTCACACGTGCCCCCTCTCTCTCAAATAAATAAATAACGTCTTAAAAAAAAGAATATTTTGTTCTAGAAATTGTGGGCTTGTAAGTGTTCAAATGTTTGGGAATACAAAATACTGAAAGAAATGGATTTTTCAACAGTTACGAAAGGTGTGGAAGTTAATCTCTGGGTATAGGAAAGTAATAGACCTGCCTTAGACTAATTTTTTTTTTTTCCCCCTGAGAACAATTACAGCCATTCACAAACTCAGTCTGTAGCACGAAGTCCCTCTGAAAGGAGGATTGTCTGTTTCTCTGCTGACACAGAAAGATAGAGAAACCAATGTAGCTGCCTTCAGCACAGACTTTCTGTATTATCTGACACTGGTAAATGTTGTTGCAGGGTTTTGGTGCCTTTGAACGCTCCATCTTGACTCAGATCGATCATATTCTGATGGACAAAGAAAGATTACTTCGAAGGACACAGACCAAGCGCTCTGTCTACCGAGTTCTTGGCAAACCTGAACCGGCAACGCACCCTCTCCCAGAGAGTTTGCCAGGACAACCGGTAAGAGCTCTGGGATGCTGGGTGATTACAGGGAGCAGTTTCTGTGAGGCTAATTAGCTGAAAAATCTGATCACCTGCTTGTAGGTATTACTCTTGGTATAAGAAGTTAGTGAAAGAAAGGGAAAAAAGCACTACTTTACTAGATTGTAAATTTACTAGAAACAGAGTTTATGGGAGGAGAAAGTTCTGTTAAAATGGAGCTATTATTAACTTGTGTGTAGTCTTCTCTTATTTTTGAGTTTGACATGAGTTTGGTAATGGAAGCATTTGTAATCCAATTTTTAAAAATTCAATTTTAAAGCTGCTTCTCTAGAAATGTCAGTACTGAAAGAAGTGTGTCCTTTGGCTTTATGTCTGACGTTTAGATACTATAGAAAAGGATCCATAATTGGAACACATTCTTTTGTTTAAAGGAAGCTTTTACTTATAGAAATATATACTTAATAATTTTTTTCAAAGTTCAGAAGAATTTAAAATGAAAAGTAGGGTGCCTGGGTGACTCAGTTGGTTAAGCGACTGCCTTCGGCTCAGGTCATGATCCCGGAGTCCCGGGATCGAGTCCTGCATCGGGCTCCCTGCTCAGTGGGGAGTCTGCTTCTCCCTCTGACCCTCCCCCTTCTCATGCTCTATCTCATTCTCTCTCTCAAATAAATAAATAAAATCTTTAAAAAAATAAATAAAATGAAAAGTAAAATTTTGCTTCTCCGATTGAACCAGTGTTCATAATTATAACAAGGCATTTTCTATTCATATAACTATATGTACGTATATAAAAACATGGTTCTATTTTTTTTAACTAAATGGGATGGATATATGTGTTTACATAAAATGTTATACACTCTATATAAAATCTTATAATTTTTTAAATTTAATTTTTCCTAGGCACTTTTCCAAATCATTACATAGACGTTTATCTCATTTTTCCTAATATTAGGCTACGGGGTATCCCATTGTGTGGGTGTGTACTATAATTTATTCAAACAGTGGATATTTATGTTGTCTCCAGCTTTAGACACAGTGCTATAGGAAACATTCATGAGCATTTATAATACGTGTATTTGTGTGAACATATTTCTCAAAGTGGAAATGTCACATCAAAGAGAATACACATTTTAAATCCTGATAGATGTTACTGACTGCCTCCCAAAAGGTTGCATTAATTTCCATTTCCACCAGCTCTGTTTCTGGCACTTAATGTTGCCAGTTTTAGAGCTGAAAGATGGACACCGTGTCTTCTCATTTTAATTTTCATGTATTTATTTAGAATGAGGTTAAACATTTTTATATGATTATTGACGATTTGTGGTTCTTTTCATGTCACATGCCTAATTAATGTCTTTGTCCACTTTTTTATTGGAATGTTTTTGTTGTTTAATTTTAAGAGCTCTTTATATCTTAAGGAAAACTGCTTTGACTATTACACACATTATTTATAGTAGCTACATTACTTCGATAACCCTTTTGGATTCACTCCTTCCTTTTTTCTCCTTGATATAGGAGATCCTTCCTCAAGCCCCTGCCAATGCCCACCTGAAGGACTTGGATGGTGAAATCTTTGATGATGATGACTTTTACCACCAGGTGTGATTTTTACACTCTTTTCTTTTGTTACAGATCAGGTTTTAGCATTTTAAAACACCTCATAGAATTCTCTGACCAAAAGGTAGCTTACTTTGTAAGGAGGATAGAGTCAGGGAGTTAAAACTGCTGTCTATAGAATTGACTTACTATGTAGTTCTGAGTCTGTTTTTGTTGTTGTTGTTGTTTTTAAGAGTTAATTTTTTAAAGTAATCTCTACACCCTGTGTGGAGCTCAAATTCACAACCTGGAGGTCGAGAGTCTCATGCTCTACCAACTGAGCCAGCCAGGTGCCCCTGTTGTTCTGCTTCTATGTTGTATTTTCCCTTTTGAAATGAAAATGACTACAACTACTTTGTTATTGCTGCAGAGTGTAAAGTATCTGTAAAACAGCTGCAACTTCTTTGAGTCAGGTGGTTTATTCTTTCTCAGCCATTTTTGCTAATGTTAATAGAGGACATTTGTTAGTTATTTGGTTTCTTGTCCTACTGCTATTAGATTGGGATATGGAGCTAAAGGGCAGGGATCCCAGAGTCCTTGAATTGCACTTCTGGTTCTTTTGCCCATTAAGTGTCTCGTCTTTGTGGGGGGGGAGTGTGCGCGCGCACATGCATGTCTCTTCAAATCAGTTAAGTATATATCGAGATTGTCTGCTACTGTTGATTATAATAATAATGTAGTGTTGGGGCACCTGGGTGGCTCAGTCGGTTAAGCGGCTGCCTTCGGCTCAGGTCATGATCCCAGGGTCCTGGGATCGAGCCCCATGTCAGGCTCCCTGCTCGATGGAGTCTGCTTCTCCCTCTCCCTCTGCCTGCCTCTCTGCCTACTTGTGCTCTCTCTCTCTCTCTGTCAAATAAATAAAAAAAAAAAAATAATAATAATGTAGTGTTTTGAAGACGGACAGAATTGGTAGAAGTTGAAATATGGCCCAGTTCTTGAAATCTCTCCCAAATGTCCCCCAGTTCTTTCGCTGACATTATTATCTGCTGGCATGCTGCTCTTTTTCATGATGCTAGTGACTGTAGAGGGAGACTAAACATTTGGGCTGTTCTAAAGAACTAAAATAATTTCCTGTAATCCTGGGTCTCCTGATAAGTCATACTTAATGAAATGTGCTTTAGGATGTCCCCTTTCTAGCTCTGGAGAATCAAGGATGCTGTTCAACAGTGATACACCAGCTTTTGTTGAGCCGTTATTTATCGATATATTCTTTTTTTTCTCTGCTGAATTTTTAGCGTGCTAACTTTTGCCAAGGAATTTGCAACTGCTTCTTGAAGGTTTAGCCATGATGACTATATTATGTATTTGGAATATGAAGGAAGGAACGTGGGACAATTACACTACGAGGCCAGTAGAACAGGTGATTATGTAAAGGGGATAGCTCTGAGTCTTTGCCCTAAGAAGAGAAATAATAATCTCTCTGTTCACTCTGGAATGTTCAATGAAATTATTGCCATAAGTGAACCTTAAAAGTAATGATGAGAGGGTATAGGAAAGAGGATTGGTGTGTCCTCAGGTGTTCCTAGTCAGAGGCCCTGATTCTTTTTTCCTTTTCTTCTCTTATTATATCCATTTGTCAGAAGAGTAGGGAACTCTGTTTTGTTCTAGAGTGTCTAAGGAAGTACCTGATATGGGATATTAATGCTGTATAATTGTGTGAGATCATGGGAGACAATCAGAAATGCTCCAGTATTCATTAATTGAAGTGTACATTGTTTGATGGAAAGTGCATCATAAATTAAATAGGCTTAATAAAATAAACTGAAATTACTGAGAAGTTGCTTCCACTGGCAATCTTAGTCTGAAAGATTTATTTTTTTATCTTTTTTTTTTTTGCCTGGCGGTCTGTTTAAAAAGAAATAGCATTACTTGATTGGCCCTTCATCCCAATTAATAATAATAATTCTGATTTCAGAGTTATGACTAGTCACATCTTAGCTTTTCCCCTTGCTGGTTAATTGGGGTGCTGGGGTTAATCTAAATTAAAACTTAAACTAATAGAGGTCAGCAAGGCAGCTGAAACACCTGAGTGAAACAAATGGGGCTGCCAGGCGCAACTTTATCTTGGCTGTTTCCCAAGAGGGAAGTGGCAGCAAATTGGAGTTGTTTCAGCCTTCTGTAAAGGTGAATGATGGGTGACACTTGTTAATGTACAGCATCTCCGGAAGCATTCCAGATTGCCTTGCTGCTGTACCAACTGCTGCCATCCATGCACAGTCAGTAGGAACTGGACCAGTTGCTAACATCTGGCAGCACAGCAAGGAATGGGTGCAAGTCTTGAAACCCCGCAGATTCTAAATATGGTGCTTAGAACTGTGCAGGCTTTAATCACTTACCGCTTTTTGGCAGCGGGCTACGACAGCTTATCCGAGCCTCGTACATCACATCCCGACATCTGCTGAGCCGCAAGGCAGCTGCACATTCATTTTCTTTTCTTGCCTTTTCTCTTTGCCTCTTCTTCTTCCCACTTTCCCCCTGCCTCCCTTCAGTTTTCCTCTCCCACCCCAATATACTTCTTGGGAGAGATGATCTGTAAAGATTACTGCTTCATTGTGTGCAAGTAATTGTGGTGATGCCAGGCCCTTGACAGACAGAGCACAGCACCTGTTCTGCTGACCTGGTTAATTTCTTCTGTTGAGTGGGATTTGCCCGAGATTGGAGCTGAAGCCAATTCAATGATAAGGCTAAAGAAAATGGCTGTATGTTTTCTGTCACCTCCCAATTAAATTGGCTTCATAAAGTGCTTTCCTTTATTTGTCAGGGTAGTAAGCCTGAGCTAAGTGTTGCATTCAGAAGTGGTACAATGTATTACAATGGGCCTGTGAGTTTTCATTTGTGTTTTTTTAATGTGGTCATATGGAAGAGCTGGGTGGTGAATATAATACACTTCGCCTTTTTTTTTTTTTAAACCATACTTGAAGCCAGACTCTTTGGGTCCATGTTTTGTAAGGAAGAGATTATAGCCACATTGAATTTTAATGTTTCATTGTAAGGGTTTAAAGGCTTACTTGGTTAATTCAGGCTGTGTAAATGCCCTAACTACTGAGAATGATGTTCAGGGTCAGAATACCCAACATACACACACATTCTCCCTCTCTCTCTCTCCCTTTGTTTCATAATGGCCCTTAAATTACTACAACTTTGAAAATATATCTGTATTATTTAATAAAGGTACATATGTATAGGTATGTACATGTGTGCACATATACATAGAAAGGGGGCACTGAGGGGTATCAGATATCATAAGTAATCATATCATTTTTGGGTTGAAAAGAATCTTACAAGAAACTGCATCCCTGAGAAGTTAAGTAACTTCCTGGAAGCCATATAGTAAATGGTAACACAAGTACTTGATCTTAAGACTTTTTAGACCAAGTCCTGTTCTTTCTGCACCTCTATTTCTTAAATATTTCATTCTTGAGCCATAAAAAGACTTCACTATCGTATTACACACCTTTCAGTTTGTAAATAAGCTTTATTTTCTTAGAACCAGAAGAAATATTATTTATTAGAAAGTCATTTTTTGGGCACCTGGGTGGCTCGGTTGGTTGGGCAGCTGCCTTCGGCTCAGGTCGTGGTCCCAGGGTGCTGGGATCGAGCTCCCTGCTCGGCGGGGAGCCTGTTTCTCCCTCTCCCTCTGCCTGCCTCTCTGCCTACTTGTTCTCTCTCTCTATCTCTCTGTCAAATAAATAAATAAAATCTTTTAAAAAAAAATCATTTTTTTTTCTTAGAAGGCAAATGATTTATTGAACTGTTACTTAACAATTCTAATGTAAAAATTAGCTTTATAGGTGTGCTACCGGTTTATTTGGAAACTGGAATTGCTGAAAGCTTGAAGTATACCCAGTGGGAAGATTTTATGAGAGAAACTGTTCACCTGCTGTAGGCATTTCTGAGTTTCCCTCTCAAGTGGAATTAGTTTGCGTTTGGCCTCTTTCTTGTCAAAGCTCATCCCTAAAGACAATTTCACAAAACAGGAAGGTTGTAAATGACCACAAAGGATGAGCCATTGAGAAATGTTTTCAGTATCTGTTTTTCCTTTTCATTATCCTGTTTGCTGAGTTCTATGAGATGTGTTATCTGTATCACCATGTAAGGTTTTTCTTTTGTTTTGACTTGCTTTTTTAAACCATCAGTTGATGTTTGACTTGATAAGCCTGTATTCTTTTTTTTTTTTTTAAAGATTTTATTTATTTATTTGACAGAGAGAGACACAGCGAGAGAGGGAACACAAGCAGTGGGAGTGGGAGAGGGAGAAGCAGGCTTCCCGCGGAGCAGGGAGCCCGATGCGGGGCTCGATCCGAGGACTCTGGGATCATGACCTGAGCCGAAGGCAGACGCTTAATGACTGAGCCACCCAGGCGCCCCGATAAGCCTGTATTCTTAAAGATTTGAGGAAGGACTAACATTTACTGAATACTAGTTATGTGTCAGCTCCTTGGCTTAGTAGATCGGTATTTGACATACATCTTTATTTAATCCCCACAAGATCTCCAGGTTGAGATATGACTGCACTTAGCAATGAGCAATATAAAGTGACTGCTTTTATTCTTTTCATATCCCAGACCTCAAACTAGTTTCTTGTCACTTCATGAGGTACTTTGTTCTGAAAGGACTAATTGAGCTTAGATATTGACAAATCGATACCTGGGTTCTAAGGGTTCATTAGGATTTTGTATGTTGCTTCTAGCTCTGTTTAGTTTTGATCTGGTTTGTCCTGTCACTTTGAATTTAACCAGGAGTGTCTAGAGAAAGGGATAATAGGTTTTGCTCTTTCGATGACCACTTTGATGGGTTAAATTTCTCCTTTCACATGCCATCAGGGCATGTCTATAACTGACCTTGCCACATGCTGGACTTAGATATTTGATAATGCCATAAACAAGTAATTACTAATTCGGTGAACTATAAAAAGTCGATAATGTTAAGAAATAGGGAAGAGGCAAGCTTTCTGACAAGATGGTTTACCTTAATTAAATTGGTGAGTGATTAATATGGACAGTTGATGTGCTGGCTTTAATTGCATACATTTAGATCTTAGTGTGAATAAGATGTTTCAAGCCATTCCTGTGGTTAATGGCAGTACAGTATTCTTACTGTTGGCATATGTCTCTACAGTGGTTCAGTTGATGGTTAATAATATATTTTAAAGTTTCATTTGAGCCTGTTCCTTTTAATTCATTGTCAAAAAACAGGTACCTTCTGGTTCAGAGCAGTATTTCATTTTTAGTTTTACTTTTAAATGTTACTGTTATTTGAGATGTGGGTTGTGTTTCTTAAAAATTTGATGAAACTTATTACACATAGACCTATATGATGATTTTAGAGAGGAGATATATATATATATGAAGTACATAAACTTGAAAATTGGAATTATGGCAAAAATACAGCAGAGAATTAATCAGTTAGGTTTCTTGAGGTGTAGTATAGGTTTAAAAAAACCCAGCAAAACAACCTGGGGCACCTGGGTGTCTTAGTTGGTTGAGTGTCCGACCCTTGATTTTGGCTCAAGTCATGATCTCAGGGTCGTGAGATCAAGCATCAGGTTTCGCGCTCAGGCAGGAGTCTGCTTGGGATTCTCCCTCTCCCTCTGCCGCTCCCCCCCCACGCATTCTCTCTCTCTCTCTCTCACTCTCTCTCCCCCTCTTTCAAATAAATAAATAAATTCCAAATAAATAAATACAAAACAACAACCCACACCAAATACCAATGTCCAATTAAACTCCAGTTTTAATAATTACAAGGTTATTTTGTGTACCATGTGTAAGAATTTTATTTGAGGTACATTCTAGCTTCTGTGCTGCCATTGTTGATCTGTCAATGTTTAGACCCAAATTCAGCATCAGTATTGGCATTTGATTGCTAGCATGGGCTTGCTATTGGGAGGCTGCATAGGACAGGAGGCCCAAAGCCACATTTTAAATGCAAGGTCCAGAAATTTCATCTAACAGTAGTGTCCGAGGGAAAGTACATGCAGCTGGCCCTCATTTGTTTCCGTTTCTTTGCTTTAAAAAACATCAGAGCATGACTTCAGTACTACTACCTCGTTTAATAAAGGTAAAACCTCAGAACAAAGCCTGAAACAGTACATTTTATGGAGCCAGCTAGGAAAGAGACAAGAATTGGCTTAGAACTGTTGAAGAAACTTTTTCAAACACAAGTGGTACCTTAGGAATTTACTAGGCAAATATGTGGCCAAAATGGCCTTTTCTATACTAATAAGCACAATGTCAGCCAGCTGAGTATAAATCAAACATAGGACCCCAGCAGTATTTTAGTGGCCCCAAGTGAAGAATTTGGTACTTCTCGGGAAATGGGGAACACTACCTGTTCCCTAAAGTAAATATGATCTCTTCTTATTAAATCATACTCAATGTATAGCTCCTTTAAAGTAAATTATAGGGAAGATGATTTGGCATAGAAAGGTAAGTTAATAAGCATCTTTAAAAATTTTTGTGTACTGTGGATCTAGAATAGAACATAATTGCTTTAAAATTAGATAGCATCTTTGAAGAACATCAAGGCCAGACTGTCTTTTTACAAACTGGAGCCTAAAGCAAGTACATGACTAGTATAGGATCACCGCACTTAGTGAGTCAGGACATTGAAATCCAAGAATTCTTGCTCCCGGTTTGATTTTCTTTCCAGCATATTAAGCTGCCCTTTGATCTGACATGTTTGAAAATCCATTTGAAAATTTCCTTTTCAGAATATATCTGTTTAGGAAATTGGAGGTCCAGTGAGTATGTCTGTTTGCACTCTGACAATTCATATGTATCGCTTTTATGCAATTATGAACTTGATTCAATTAACATTTATTATACCAGATGCTAGGTTTATAAAGACTAAGAAGACAGAATCCCTGCCCAAGGAATTTGTGTCATCCAACAGGAGTGAGAGCCTCTCTTAATTTGTGTGGTCACATAGCTTCTCCTTAAGAGTGTGACTTCATTAAAATTCGTGTGGAGAAAGTAAATGGTGAAGGAGAGTAATCGGTCCTTGATACAAAAACATACATGTAGTTTTCTGGTGTCTGCCTCAAGCACTGATTTGCATACCAGTTTTTCCCCCCAACATATACCTGATCTGATTCCTAAAGTCATTTTGTATAACTTCTAAAAGACCCTAAGAGGGGTGCCTTGGTGGCTCAATCGGTTGAGCATCCGACTCTTGGTTTTGGCTCAGGTCATGATCTCAGCAGCCTGGGATGGAGCCCTTCATGGCGCTCTGCACTCAGCGGGGAGTCTGCTTGTCTCCCCCTCTCTCTGTCCCACCCCCAGCTTGTGTGTGCAGGTGCATACGCGCCCATGCGCGTGCGCTCTCAAATAAATAAATCTTTAAAAAATAAAATTAAATAAAAGACCCTAAGAGATGCTGTTTGATATAAACTCTGGATAATATAAAATCCCTATTTTCCAAGAATGTAGTAATTGTTACAAGCTGGATTGAGATGCCGATATCTACTGAAACTTATTTCAGGTTAGAGGAGCCTTCATGTTGGTGATAGGTATTGGAGGGTTCATTTAGCTACGGCCTACTTTTGTGTATTTCTGAAATTTTCTATGATAGAAAGTTAAGGAGAAAAAAAGCCTTCAGATTTCTTTCTTCCTTGCATCATTCATTCAATAAATATTTGCATACCTGCTGTCTTTTTGAGTAACTGCTGTTTTAGGCTGTGCTCTGCTGTCTAATGCAGTAGCTGCTAGCCACATGTAGCTATTTAAATTTAAATTAATTAAAATAGATTAAAGTTAAAAATTCAGTTCCTCAGTCATACCGGCCACATCTCAAGCGCTGCGTGGCCACATGTGCTAGTGGCTACGCCCCTGGACGGTGCAAATACAGAACTTCTCCTCATCATAGAAAGTTCTCTTGGAGCTCTGTTAGGGGCTGCAACAAAGCAAAGTTCTGTCGTTGTGAGCATCCATTCTAGCTTAGAGCTAGGGGAAATGTATTGTGACTGTACAATAGGAAATTCTAAAACCAGGTATGGGTGAAGGGAATACTAGGGTAGGGAGGGGATGGTTACTATTTTTATGTAGGAGGTTCAGGGGATAAGGCTGTATTTGAGCAGAGACCTGAAGACAATAAATAACAGCCATGGAGGTATCTGGAGGAAGAGTTCATGGGGCAAAGGGAATGGCAAGTGCAGAGGCTCTGAGGCACAGTGGTGGCTAGCATGTTCTAGGAAATTCAAGGAGGCCAGTGTCATTGGGGTGGAGTAGGCAAGAAAGAGTGATAGGAGAAGAGGAAAGAGAGGTAATGGAGGGCCAGGTACTGTAGGACTTTGTAAGCTACTTACAGCACTTTGGCTTTGATTGTGACTGAGATGGGAAACCGCTAAAGGGTTTTGAACAGAGGAGTTCCATGATTGGTCTAATATTTCAAAAGAATCTCTCTGCTGGTTCGTGTTGAGAATAAACTGTAGGGGGTAGGGTGGCAAACAGGAAACTAGTTAAGAGAGTCTAGTGATAATCAGGTAAGAGATGGTGGTAACTGGGACTAGGGTGGTTTTGTAGAGTGCTAAGTGGTTGGATTCTGAGTTTATGTTCAAGGTGAACTGACAGGATTTGCTGTTGGATTTCATATGGGGCATGGAAAGAGAGGAGTCCAGGATGACTTTAAGGTTTTTGGCCTGAGCAGTTGGAAGGACAAAATTGCCATTTACTGAGATGGGGAAAAACAATGAGAGAAGCTAATTTGGAGGAGAAATCTGGAACTTAGTTTTGGTTTTATTAAGCTTTTTTCCCCCTCCATGGACCTGTTTTAGCTTTAATGATTTTGATCAATTATATTAAGTTTAGGTTACCTCCAAAACATTCATATGGAGTTGTTGAAGAGGTAGTTATAGCTATAATTTTGGAGTTCATGGAAAAGTTTGGGCTTGACTAAATTTGAGAGCCATCAGCATATAGATTGTATTTAATACCATGAGACTGAACAAGATTACCTAGAGAATGAAGCAAGAGAAAAAAAGAATTGATTCAAACCCCGAGTCCTGGGACATTCAGACATTTAGAGGTTGGGCAGATGAAGGGCAGCCAGCAAAGGTGAGTGAGAAGGAGCAACTGGTAAGCTAAGAGAGTGAGGGAAGAGTGATTTCCCAGGTTCCATATAAAAGTGTTTCAAGAAGGAGGAAATATAGTATCATCCTGATAACAAAACCAGACAAAAGCAACACAGGAAAGAAAATTACAGACCAATATCTCTTATGAATATAGATGCAAGAGTCCTAGCAGACTCAATCCAGCAACACATAAAAAAGATTATGTACCATAACCAAGTGGGATTTAGCCCAGGAACACAAGGTTCATTTAACATCAAAAATCAATTAATGTAATACACCATATCAATAGAATAAGGACAAAAACCACATGATCACCTCAATAGATGCAGAAAAAAACATTTAGCCCTTTCATGATAAAAACACACAGCTAACAAAAACAAAAATAAAAAACAAACTGGGGATAGAAGGGAACTTTTTTACTTGATAAAGAACATCTGTGAAAACCCACTTTTACCTACTCAGTGCTGAAAGACTGAATGCTTTCCTCTAAGATTAGGAACACGACAAATATGTCTGCTCTTGCCACTAACACTCAACATTGTACTGGAGGTCCTAGACAGAACAGCTAGGCAAGAAAAAGACATAAAGGCATCAAATTGGAGTGGAAGAAGTAAAACTATCTCTTATGTGCAGATGGCATGATCCTATATATATATCCTATATATGGAAAATCCCAAAGAGGGCGCCTGGGTGGCTCATATGATTAAGCATCTGCCTTTGGCTCAGGTCGTGATCCCAGGGTCCTGGGACCGAGTCCCGCATCGGGCTTCCTGCTCAGCGGGGCGCCTGCCTCTCCCTCTGCTTCTCTCTCTCATGAATAAGTAAATAAAATCTTAAAAAAAAAAAAAAAAGAAAATCCCAAAGAAGCCATTAAAGAACTATCAGCTAATAAACGAATTCAGCAAAATTGCAGGATACAAGATGTACACAAAAAAATTCAGTTGTGTTTCTGTACACCAGCTATGAACAATCTGAAAAGAAAAACTATTCCATTTATAATAGTATCCAAAAGAATAAAATACCTGGTAATAAATTTAACCAGGGAGGTGAAAGATTTGTACACTGAAAACTATAAACACTGTTGAAAGAAATTTTAAAAGACCTGAATAAATGGAAAGTCATCCCATGTTCATAGAGTAGATGAGTTAATATTCTTAAGGTGGCAGTACTCCCCAAACTGATCTTCAGATTCAACACAATCTCTATCAGAATCCCAGCTGCCTCTTTGTAGAAATTGATAAACTGATCCTAAAATTCATATGGAAATGCAAGGGACCCAGAAGAGCCAAAACCATCTTGATAAAGAACAATTGGAAGACTCATACTTCCTAATTTCAAAGCTTACTACAGACCTACAATAATCAAGATGTTGTGGTAGTGGCATAGAGTTAGGTATATAGATCAATGGAATACAATCGAGAATACAGAAATAAACCTTTACGTTTATGGTCAGTTGGCATTCAACAAGGGTGCCAAGACAATGCAATGGGAAGTGAACCATCTTTTCAACAAATAGTGCTGGGACAAATGGATATCCACATGCAAAAGAATGAAGTTGGTGCCCTCCCTCACACCTACACAAAAAATAATTCAAAATGGATCACATACCTAAATGTAAAAGCTAAAACTATAAAACTTTTAGAAGAAAGCATAGGAGTAAATCTTCATGAACTTTGGTTAGGAAATGGGTTCTTAGGACTTCAAAAGCACAAGTGACAAAAGAAAAAATAGATAAATTTGACTAAATTGAAATAAAAAACTTTGGTGCTGCAAAACAGGAAAGTGAAAAGACCCACAAATATTTGTGGGAGAAAATACTTGCAAATCATGTATCTGGTATCTAGAATATATAAAGCACTCTTACAGTGTAATAATAAAAGATAAATAACCTAATAAAAAATGGCAGGGGCACCTGGGCGGCTCAGTTGGTTAAGTGTTGTCGGACTTTTGATTTCAGCTCACATCATGATCTTGGGGTTGTGAGAACGAGCCCCGTGTCAGGCTCCATGCTCAGTGGGGTGTCTGCTTGAGATTCTCTCTCTCCTCTCCCTCTGTCTCCCTGCTCTCCCTTTCTCTCAAAAATAAATAATTTTTTTTAAATGGCAAAGGATCTGAATAAACATTTCTCTAAAGAAGATTTTTTTTTCAAGATTTTATTTATTTGAGAGAGAGAGTGAGCATGGTGGGGAGGGGCAGAGAGAGAGGGAGAAGCAGACTCCCTACTGAAGAGGGAGCCCAACACGGGGCTCTATTCCAGGACCCTGAGATCATGACCTGAGCCAAAGGCAGACGCTTAACTGACTGAGCCACCCAGGCACCCCTCCAAAGAAGATATTTAAATGACCAGTAAAAAGATGCTCAACATTATTAGTCTTTAGGGAAATACATATCAAAAGCACAATGAATGCCACCTTACACTACTAAGATGGCTATAATCAAAAAGATGATATAACAAGTATTGACAAGGATATGGAAAATATTGCTGGTGGGAATATAAATTGGTGCAGCCTCTGTGGAAAACAGTTTGGCAGTTCCTCAAAACATTAAATTTAGAGTTCCCATATGACCTGGTAATTTCACTCTTAAGTGTATATCCAAGAGAAATGAAAGCATATGCCCACCCATCGTACATGAATATTCACAGCATTAATTCATAATAGCCACAAAGAAAACAGTCCGAATCTCCCTTAACTGATAAATGGATAAACAAAATGTGGTGTACCCATGCAATAGAGTATTATTCAGCTATAAAAAGGAACGAAGTACTGATAATTGCTACAACATGAATAAGCTTTGAAAACATTATGCTAAGTGAAAGATCCAGTCACAGAAGACTACATATTTTATGATTCCATATATATGAGATATCCAGAATAGACACATCTGTATAGAGAGAAAGTGGAATAATGGTTGCCTAGGGTTGGGGGTCATAGGAGGGAAATGGGAAGTGACAAGTAATGGGTAATGGGTTTCTTTTGGGAGTGATGAATATATTCTAAAATTGATTGTGGTGATGGTTGCACAACTCTGTGAATATACAAAACCATTGAATCATATAGTTTAAATTGGTGAATTGTACCAGTTTGTGAATTATATCTGAATAAAACTTTTTTTTAAAAGAAGAGTGTGACCTATGTCAGTTGCTGCAGATCAAGTGACATACAGACTGAGAATTGACCATTGGTGTCAGCAAGTGGGAGTCATGGTGACCTTGATAAGAACTGTTTTGGTAGAATGATGGAATGGGTTCAAGAAAGAATGAAAGAAAAATCGGAGATACTGCATATAGACAGCTGTCCCGGGGGGGGGGTTGCTGTAACGAGAATAGAGAAATAGAGCAGCTGGAGGGGGGAGGGGAGATTTGGGAGAGATTGTCTTGTTTTGTTTTGTTTTAAGATAGGAGATGTACTTTGTATGCTGATGGAAATGGCTCAGTGAGGGGAAGTGGATGTTTCAGAAGAGAGGCAAGAATTGCTGGGGAGTATTCAGGTCAAGAGGGCTTGGTCTGACGGACACTTCATCCATACGTATTAGAGGGAAGGCAGAGTATATGGGTACATTTGCAAGTAGATACAGTGGAAGCATGTGGAAATTCTCATCTGGGTGCTTTTGTCTTGTTTCATTGTACTTTATGAATTAAGAAGCCGTGAGTGAGAAGATGTGGCAGGGGCTGGAAGTTTGAGAAAAGAGGAGGTATGGGAGAGTCCCCTGACAGAGTGGAGCAGAAACCCATTGGGGAATTGTCAGGTAGCACTGAAGTCAATCCACGTGAGGTCAGTGCTAATGACTTACAGTGGGGGACACCAGTTCCCATGGTCTTGTCTTTCTCCAGCCCTGCATGGATGCAGGTACTGAGATTTAACATGGTTGGGGGTTTTGCCAAAGGAATACAGGTACATAATCCCTTTACTGCATTTCTGAAGTTTAAAAAGTTCTGAAAACTCACAGTTTTTTGTTTTGTTTTGGTAAGTTTGGCAAACTTTTGTGGTGGCAACATCTGATCTGGAAGGTCACGAAGCTATTATAAACGTGTAAGGCTTTATTTATCCCACTTAGTGGGGAAGATTCATATATTTTGCTGCAGCGATATTCATGTGTTTGACTTTAGGGTGCTGTCCTAGACTCTGCTGGGGCATTTGTGTTTTATACTCTGTCTTATCCTCCTAATATCCTCAAAATTCTGAATTCCAAGACTCATCAGTCCCCAAAGGATCATGAATCTGTTTGACAAAGGGATATCACATCGTGCAAGGAAGTTGAGAGTGTATACCAGGAGTGATTATCCTGATGGACTGTGGAGTCACTTCCACCTGAGGAAGGAGGGGAGTAAGCACATGAGAAGAAGCAGGATGCTGCAAAGGTGCCAGGATCAATGGGTTATTGATCCTGGTGGGGCCGAAGAATTATTGAAGTCTAAATGCTAGAAGGAGAATGTTGGAAAGTCAGGGAGAAGTTTGTTTCAGCTGGGCTTTTCATCCCTAAAGAACATCATTACAGAGCACAGGTTAGTACTACCCTTCCAGTTTCTTCCTTGTGCATCCTTTTAGTAAAATTTTCTCTAGTTCTGAATGACTTCCTCCTTATTCTTCCATACAAAAGATATATTGTTTGATGCCATTAAAAACAACTTTGCCCAGGAATGCCCAGAAATAGTCAGTGACTGAGCTGGGGTCCCAAAGGATATATAACCCTTCTTCCCACCTTTATTAAAGATAGAAGAAAAAAAAAAAAGAAACACCAGGATAACCATCTGGTGTTCAAGGGGCAGAATACTGGAAATGAGGACTGTTGGAAATTCTGAACAATAGAACTCTCTGTACATTGTTAGTTTGGTATGGATTAGGACGAATGGCTAAATTTGTCACTTGATTCTTGTAAAATTGTTTTTATTTGTAAGAAAAAGAAAGGAAAAGCAAACTGTCAAAAAAAGAAGTTCTTTAGCATTCGAATTGCTTAATTCTTACCCTGTCTGCACATATCAGGGCCTAATACTGATTTACTTACACTCCCAGTTAATAATTAGACATCGGGAGACATTATATATCATGCCTAATGGAATATATGGGATCTGATGAGAAAGTTTTCTGTTTTGACTAATAAATTTTAATCCAAATGGCCAAGCCTAGTGAAATATTATGGCCTTTGAAATATTTTAGAACTTGTGCTGAGAAAACAGTGTTACTTTATTCAGTGAATGAATTTATCATCCCTTCCAAATTGTAGGCCTTACTTGGCTCTCGCTCTGGAGTGGAGGCATGATGCAACACTGAATCAGAAAGTGGAAAAACTAATCAAATCCTTAAAGACCAAGGGCAGCGAGGCAGAGTCAGGCTGACTTTCAATGGTAGCCTCTAGCTATACGTTTTCTTATTTTAGTGACTAAAGGTGGGTTATTTGTAACGTCAGTATTAAGATGCTTCTTGGATTTTATTCACACATCCTGATTTCTCTCCATTCTTCTCTATACTACTCTTCCTGTAATTATTGTACTTTCCATTGCAGAAGCTAGATGCTGTTCATCCCTGATCACCAGATCTAGAAGAATGCTTGCTACATAACTGTCATTTTAGAAATGGTATTGAATAACCGCTGTGTGCACCGCAGCGTTCAGACTTCTGGGGGAGGTGAGCGTTTGAGTCAGACTATATACCCTGCCTTCGGGAAGCTTACAGCCAGGCACAGGAGATGACAGAAATATAAACAACCAGCATGCTTGGTGAGGGGGTATGAAAGAATTCAGAAGAGAGAGAAATAACAGTTTGGGGGAGTTCAAGAAGACTGCAGGGAGGAGGAGATGGCATTTGATCTGGACCTTCAAAGAAGGGTGGACAGCGCATTAATAGAGTGAGACTGGGCGGAGTGGGGATACTGGGTGGAAGGGATCTTGTGATCAGAGGATAGTGGCCAGAGTTGCAGGTCATGGAAAGGGAATAGCAGTTAGTTGTTCAAATGGAATAAATGATAAAGGAGAGGGTCACTTTTGCTCTAATTTATCATGGTCCAGTTTGGAAAAGTCCTACAACCAAGAGCATACTTCTCAAGTATTGACTTACCATTTCTGTGAATTTTCTGTGCTTTTACATTTTCTTCATTCTGCTTTTCCTTCATTTTATATCTAATCTACTGTCAAAAATCAGTAGAAAGGAAAACTGAATAATTGCACTTGTTCATTGTTAGCGTCTGTGGTGGTGGTGATTTAGCTATGGAAGGTGTTGAATTTTTTTGCCCAAATGGGGTTTGGGGGTTATTATTGTTATCTGATGTTGACAATATCTCTGTTTATTGAATACTTAAATTTTGCTTAAGTGCATTACTTTTATCATCTTCTAAAATACCAAATCAACTTTTATGAGATAAAATTATTACTCCCTTATGGTTGAGGAAACTGAATCTCTGGAGAGGTCAAATAACTTCTCCCAGATTACACAGCTAGTAAGGAGCATAGCTGGGATTCAGAACCCAGATCTGTCAGACTCCAAGGCCATGATGTTATACTGACTCATGAGCAGATATTTACATTTATACTGAATTATACAGCACACATATTCACATAATGAAAGCTCGTATCTAGAATCATTGCATTTTAGAAAATGGGAGATGAAAATCCGAGATTTGGAATTTGAAAAACGTATTTCGTAAATAAAAGATGTTTAAATAAAAAACACTATATTGAAATTAATTCAGATTTTTATAATAAAGATGTCAAGACACCTTTTTTTGCAATAAAGGGACCATCTCAAAGAGACTACAGAAAGAGGGTATGGATGGATTAGAGGAAGCACAAAAGATCTGTTCTCTCTCTTCTTTTCCTGAGAAGAACCAGCTTTTTCCTTTGAGAAATGAGATCCAAGAGGGAGGACAGATCTACATCATTTTAACATTAAAAGAATGAAAAGTGATTGAAGATCTTTTAATTCATTTGGATTAATTTTTTGTTTTTGTTTTAAAGATTTATTTATTGGGGCGCCTGGGTGGCTCAGTCGTTAAGTGTCTGCCTTCGGCTCAGGTAGTGATCCCAGGGTCCTGGGATTGAGCCCCGCATCAGGCTCCCTGCTCTGCAGGAAGCCTGCTTCTCCCTCTCCCACTCCCCCTGCTTGTGTTCCTGCTCTCGCTGTGTCTCTCTCTGTCAAACGAATAAATAAAATATTTTTTAAAAATAAATATTTATTTTAGTGGGGGAGTGTGAGAGGGGGAGGGGCAGAGGGACTGGGAAGGGGAGAGAGAGAGAATCCCAAGCAGACTCCCCACTGAGTGCAGAGCCTGATGCAGGGCTCAATCCCATGATCCTGAGATCATGACTGGAGCCAAAAATCAAGAGTCAGACACTCATAAAGAAGATGTGGTGTATATATATAAAGTGGGATACTACTCAGCCATCAAAAATGAAATCTTGCCATTTGCAACAACGTGGATGGAACTAGAGGGTATTATGCTAAGCAAAATAAGTCCATCAGAGAAAGACAGTTATCATATGGTCTCACTGATATGTGGAATTTAAGAAACAAAACAGAGGATCATAGAGGAAGAGAGGAAAAAATAAGACGAAACCAAAGAGGGAGATAAACCATAAGAGATTCTTAATCATAGGAAACAAACTGAGGGTTGCTGAGGGGAGGGGAGGGGGGTGAGGGGATGGGGTAACTGGGTGATAGACATTAAGGAGGACACATGATGTAATGAGCACTGGGTATTATATAAGACTGATGAATCACTGACCTCTACCTTTAAAACCAATAATACATTATATGATAATTAATTGAATTTAAATTAAAAAATGAAAAAAAAAGACACTCAACCAACTGAGCCACCCAGGCACCCTGTTTTTGTTTTTTTTAATTCAAGTACTCTTGGGATGGTTTTAAAAAAGGGTAATTCTTTTTTTTTTTTTTTTAAGATTTTATTTATTTATTAGAGAATGTGCATGCACACACAACCAGGGGGGAGGGGCAGAGGGAGAGGGAGAAGAAGGCTCCCTGCTGAGCAGGGAGCCCAACACAGGGCTCGATCCCAGGACCCTGGAATCATGACCTAAGTTGAAGGCAGACGCTTAACTGACTGAAGCACCCAGGTGCCCCAAAAAGGGTAATTCTTGAGATGATGCAAGGAAATGAATCAATTCATATTTGCAATGCTGAGGTGCATTGCACAAAGAAAGCTAGTTCTGTAGCTCTGTAGGAAATAAACTCTCATGGACGTATTCATATCTTCAAGGGTCTTGGTTTTATTTTCCTAATTCATGCGTGTTGACTATTATTAATAAATCAATGAATAAGTCAAGAACAATATATTAAATGAAGGAGAAAAAAAGGGTAATTCTCACCCACTTAAAACAAACCACCCACTTCTCTGGGCCCTACTAAAACATGTGAGAAGGAGAGTATTGTTTGGGAAGGAGATTTGCTGATAATGATAATGACATCAGTTGCTTAGGTAGATTGTGGTACTCTGGATTAGAGGAGGAGATAGGCATTAATCAGGTAATCCACTAACAACATGTAAATTAAATACAACAAAAGCCGTGTGTGTGTGTGTGTGTGTGTGTGTGTGTGTAGGGTGCAGTTAAGAAAGATTTCCCTAAAGAAGAGATGATTAAACCGAGATTAACAAATGAGTAGAGAAGGATGTGGGGTGCAAGCAGGTAAATGGTTAGGGAAGCATGCCCCCAGCAGTGCCTGTGCACAAGGGTTCTGTGATGGGAGTAGGTCTGGGAGCATTTCAGGTGCAGAAAGAAGACTGTTGAGACTGGAGCACAGAGATGGAAGGTTAGCCTGGAGAGGGTAGATAAGGGACCAGACAAGACTGTTGAGCCTTGGGGCTGCAATAAGAATTTTATCCTCTGGTGTATCTGCATTTTTAAAAATACTACTCTGACCAGGGCGCCTGGGAGGCTCAGTCAGCTAAGCATATGACTCTTAATTTCAACTCAGGTTCTGATCTCAGGATCGTGAGATCGAGCTCCACGCTGGGCGTAGAGCCTACTTAAGATTCTCACTCCCTCTGCCCCACCCCCCCAACTCTTGTGCGTGTGCTCTCTCTCTCAAAAAATAAAAATAAAAATATTACTCTGACTATAATTAGGAGAGCAAAATGGAGGAGGGGCAAGAGAAAATATATGGAAATCATACTAACTCAGGTGAGACCATGTCTGTTTTATTTTTCATTATTTTCCCAGCGTACTCAATACATATTTATGGAATGAACGAAGATGATGTTAGCCTATAGTAGGATATAGGCAGTGGAGATAGATAAAAATGGACAGATTCATGAATGAGTGGATCACATACACAGGACCTGGAGACAGATTAGATATTGAATGTAAAGGAAAAGGAATTCCAGGGATAACTCTTAGGTCATTGAAGTCTTGAGAACAGAATGAAACTCTTGGAGAAAGCATATGGAGTGAGAAGAAAAGGCAGCTTAGAACTGAGTCTTGAGGAATGTTAGCATGTAATTTTGGGCAGAGGAGATGGCTGATTGTGGAATAAAACCAGGGAGATGCCTCAAAGATGCCAAGAAAGTGTTTAAGGAAGGTGAGAATGTCTAGTGTCACTTGCTGCTTCAAGAAGTCTAGTAGGATGAGTCATGACACATGTCCATTAGACATGGAGATCTTGAGACCTTCGCTTGAGTTGTTTCAGTTGAACAATGGAGGCAAAAATTTTAGTGTTATAGAGTTGGTTGAGGAGTGAATAGGCAATGTGGAAAGAAAACAGAAAAAATAGTTACCTATGGGGAGTGGGTTACTTTATGGCAATTTTATACTATAGGCATTTATAGTAACTCCTTCCCAACTATTTGAAATTATAGTATATGTAGATTTATTTTTTTACATACTTTAAATATAGTATATAAAAATTGAAAGTGACTCCTTTGGGGGTTAATTTGAAAGACTGGGAAGCTGATAAGAAAAAAATGTGGTAAAGCAGGAGGCAGAGCAGAAAGAGATATATTTTCACGAGGATTTTTCTTTTTTTTTAAAGATTTTATTTATTTGACAGAGACACAGCGAGAGAGGGAACACAAGCAGGGGGAGTGGGAGAGGGAGAAGCAGGCTTCCTGCAGAGCAGGGAGCCCGATGCGGGGCTCGATCCCAGGACCCTGGGATCATGACCTGAGCCGAAGGCAGACGCTTAACCACTGAGCCACCCAGGCACCCCTTCACGAGGATTTCTTGTGGGAGCTAGAGAGGAAGCTGAAGGAAGAGTAAACCCAAGCCTTGTGAGTCTGCTTTCCATATCTCAGTGACAGAGGGACTGAAACACATGTAAGAGAAGTTGACTGCACTTGCTTCCCATGTGGTCTATGTATTGGGGAGGGAGTTTGAAAAATTCTGACTCAGCTAGACTAATAAGTTAAATAGAGGGTTGCCGCAATCTTTTTTCCATCTCAAGCATTTGTGGCTATGAACCATGGAAGACTGAAAGGTTAGGAATCAATAGCTATACGTCACAAATTCAGAAAGCCAGGGAATATGTGGCCATAAAACCAAATGCTTTAAAAATTACTTGGTTTTTTTGGCAAGAGTGCCAAAACAGTTCAATGGGAAAAAGAATAGTCTTTCAGCAAATGGTGCAATTGGATATCCACATGCAAAAGAATGAAGTTGGATCACTACTTCACAGCATGCACAAAAGTTAACTTGAAGTGGATCATAAGGGCGCCTGGGTGGCTCAGTTGGGTAAGCGACTGCCTTCGGCTCAGGTCATGATCCTAGAGTCCCGGGATCGAGTCCCACATCGGGCTCCCTGCTCGGCAGGGAGTCTGCTTCTCCCTCTGACCCTCCTCCCTCTCATGCTCTCTGTCTCTCATTCTCTCTCTCTCAAATAAATAAAATAAACTCTTAAAAAAAATTAAAAAATGGATCATAATATAAGAGCTAAAGTTATAAAACTCTTAGAAGAAAACACAGAAGTAAATATTCATGGCCGTGGATCATGAATGATTTCTTAGATACAACCCCAAAAGCACAAATGACAAAAGGAAAAATTGGACTATGTCAAAATTCAAAACTCTTCTACTGCAAATGATACCATCAAGAGGGTGAAAAGACAACACACAGAATGGGCATTGATAAGGGACTGGTATCTAGAATATATAAAGAACTCTTACAGCTCAATAATAAAAAGACAGCCTAATTAAAGAATGGCAAAGGCATCTGAATAGGCATTTCTCCAAAGAAGATACACAAATGATCAGTAAGCACAAGAGGATGCTCAGCCTCATTAGCCATCAGGGAAATGCAAATCAGAACCACAATGAAATAATATTTTATACCCAGTAGGATGGCTATAATCAAAAAGTCAGATAATAACAAGGGCTTATGAGGATGTAGAAAAATCAGACCTGTCCAACACTGCTGGTGGGAATGTAAAGTGGTGCACCTGTTTTGGAAAACAGGCTGGCAGTTCCTCAAGATGTCAAACATAAAGTTACTATGTGACCTAGCAATTCCACTCATAGATATTTACCCAAGAGAAATGAAAGCACATGTCTGCAGAAAAATTTGGTCATGAATATCCATACCAGCATTATTCATAATAACCATGAGGTGGAAATAACTCAGATATGCCTCAATTAATGAATAGGTAAATTTGTATCTATACAATGGAATATCATTCAGCTGTAAAAAAAAAAAGGAAGTACTGATATATACGATAACATGGATAAACCTTAGAACACATGTTAAGTGAAATAAGCTAGTCATAAAAGACCATAAATTGTATGATTGCATTTATATGAAATGTCAGGAATGGGCATATCATAAAGACAGAAAGATTAATGATTGCTTAGGGCTATGGGAGTATGTGGGTGGGGTTTACTGGGGATGGTAACTAATAGGTTTGGGGTTTCTTTTAGGTGGGATGAAAATGTTCTAAGATTAAATGGTGGTGATTGCACAACTCTGTGAATTGACCAAAATACACTGAATTATATACATTTTGCATGGGTGAATTATATAGTAAGTGAAGTATATCTCAATAAAGTTGTTAACAATTGCTTTACATTATCAGCAAATCAAAATAAGTGTTCTTGGTATTATTTCTAGTGTGTTGCCATATTTTGTTTTCGGGAGCAGAAAAATATTCATAAGGGCTTTAATCAATATATCCTTGATCCTCCTTTTTCCCCTGTGGGAATTACAAAATTTCTCAGTGTGAATTTGCAGACTGGCAAGATTTTTCAGAATACCTATAGTGGTCCACCCTCCCCCCCCCCCCATCTACAGCATATATGATCCAAAACTCCCAGTGGATCACTGAAGCCATGGATAGTACCAAACCCAAAATATACATTTTTCCTGCACATACATACTATGATAAAGTTTAATTTATGAAGTAGGCTCAATAAGAGAATAATAACAGCTAATAATGAAATAGAACAATTATAACAATATACTGTAATAAAAATGTGAATGTGGTCTCTGTCTTATTGTGCTGTACTCCCCCTTCTTGTGATGATGTGAGATGATAAGATGCCTGGGTGGCTCAGTCATTGAGCGTCTGCCTTCGGCTCAGGTCATGATCCCAGGGTCCTGGGATCGAGCCCCGCATCGGGCTCCCTGCCCCCAGCGGGAAGCCTGCTATTCCCTCTCCCACTTCCCCTGCCTGTGTTCCCTCTCCCGCTGTGTCTCTGTCAAATAAATAAATAAAATCTTTAAAAAAAAAAAAAGATGCCTATGTGATGAGACGTAGTGAGGGGAATGACGCAGGCATGTGACATAGCGTCAGGCTCCTGTGGATCTTCTGATGATCCGTCAGAAGGAGGGTCATCTGCTTCTGCACCGCGGTTGGCGGCGGGTAACTAAAACCGGGGATAAGGCGGGGACTACTGTATACTCTGGACATTGCCAAATAAATCCTGACCAATTCTTCTTGGGTCATGCAGTATCTAAGAAATGGTAAAGTATTATGTTGCTGAGAAGTTTTGGAGGGCAAAAACTTCCAGTACTTTATACTTTATTTAGGTTTCAAGTAGTATGTTTATATTACTATTGTATCAATTTCAGTCATTTATCAAATCATCTCTTGACTTCCCTTAACGGCAGTGAGGTGCTAGCCCTTCTGTACTTTCTGCCTCCACGCTTCTGTTCTCCGTTCTCCTGGTGTACTTATTATCACAGTTTTGTGAAAAGTCAGTGTTTATAATATTATGACTAAGTAAATGTACTATGATTATATTTCCTTACACGCTTGTTTTTCCCTAGAGCGAATAATGCCTGTTTTCAAAAGATATGCTTAGTGTTCTATGTACCTCCTGCTATTTTTTTCCCACACACACACCGAATGCCTTGAATACATAAACTAACCTATCATTTCCCCCCTCCCTCTGCCTTTTTCCCCTGGTGACCTTATTTCTAGGGCTCTCGACTCTGTTCCTTTTTGGAACAGTTGCTCTCTGGGCTTCTGCCATCAGTAGTCTTGGGACCTGCCTTTGCTGCTTACCTGAGTTAGACCTGTTTTCTGACATCTCACGTCTTTCTCCTTCTTGCTGTATGCACTCATTTTACTGAGGCACAGCTTCCTGTGAAGGAGCACGTGGAAAGTAAATCGTTGAGTCTCTTTACACGTGTGAAGATGTCTCCATGTAACTCTCATACTTGGTTAATCCTTTGTGTATGGAATTTGAGGTTGAAAGTCCTTTTCTTCAGAATTTTGAAGGCATTGCCCTGCGGTCCTCCGCTACTTGTTATTGCTATTGAAATGTCTAGTCCCGCTTAGTTTTCATTTCTGAATATGCAGGGTGACTATATAATTTCTTGCCAAAACTGGGACATTTGAGGTACTAACCTGAAAGAATACTAGGACAACAGGCGTAAACCAGGACTCTCTGGGGTAAACTGGGACATACGGTCACCCTCTTTATATGTGACCTATTTTTTCTGTAAGTATTTAGGATCTTCTCTGTACTTCCAGTGTTCCACATTTCATGCTGATGTGTCTTGGGAAAGGTCTTTTTTCATTCATTGTACTAGATTTTTGTAGGCTCATTCCTGTCCTTCTATTTGGGAGATTTTCATTACTGTTTCTCTAATTATGTCCTCCTAGCCTTTCTTAGTCGGATGTTTGACATTCTGGATTGTCCTCTAGATTTTTTTCTTCTCTTACAAATAAGCAAGGGCATGTTATCTTTTTGCCTTTTTGTTCTATGGCTGAAGGATTTTTGTACATCTGTTTTCCAGTTCTTTTGAAATTTAATTTTTTTTCTGTTTTGTGTTTAATTTCTTGTTTTACTCTTTTCTCACATCCTCCTGTTCTTATGGGAGTGTATCTTCTTTTCACTTCTCTAAGGGTATCCATTCTTCTTTCTTTCTTTTCTTAGGTTTCTTTTGTTTTCCTCATTGCTTTCTGCGGTCCCCTCTTCTGTCTGCTTTGGTCTGTCTGAGCCTTTCCTCAGGTGCCAGTGATCCTTAACTCTCTTCATATTTAGTAGTAAAACATTCGGAGTATCTCTGAAACCTGAGCAGAGCTTTTTGGCTCCGTTAACTATAACTGCGCTGTGAACTAACGTCTTATTTGGAATACTCTTCAAAGGGCAGAACTTGGAGATATTTTCCGGGGAGTGGAGGGATCAACCATGCAGTTTCTCCGAGAGACTCCTCTGCTCTCCTGCCTGGGAGATTTTGTGTCAGGCTGCTGGCATTGTGTGTGTAGGGTAAGGGAAGGAGGCAGAAGTTCCCAGAGATCGGCATGGCGCCTTTCCCTTCTGCCTCATCCCAGCCTTCTGTGCCTCCTAGCCCTCTGTCTGGAGCTTCTGGGGCTCAGTTTTTCCAGAGAAGAAAACTTCTTTTCTCCTGGTGAGAGGGGCTGGGGGGGATGGTCACTGGTGGGATCGTGGAGAGGCCCAGTGGCGCTGTCCCTCCCACTTCTCCCTTTTCGGTGGTAGCCGCCGCTGCCAGAGCCACTCCTCACAGGGACTCTGTGGGCCTAATTAGGTTCCCCCTCACCTTTATTCCCTCTGGGCACTTGGGTGGTAACTGCCTCTTACTCTTCCATCTCCTGACTGTCTTTGAAAAATTTATGAAAATCTGCTCTCATTAACTCTCCCTTGCTCTTCTTTCTCGTGGGTTAATACATTTGTTTTATTCCTCTCCTGTCTTTTAGAGGGGTTGGGAAGGGAGAAGAGATAAACTAATGTGTTTAATCTGCCATTTTTAACTGATTCTGGCATGCATTTTTCTAGACAAAGTATTACAAATGCTGATTAGATGCTGAACAGTACCATCAGGGCTATTCCTCATGTATGTTGTTATGGGTTAGATAGGTTTTTGTGGGCTGACCTGGAGACCTAACATCTATGATTTTCCCCTAGAACTAGAGAAACAATCAAGCTTTTGTGAGCTGACCCCGGAATTAAAACAGACTAGAACAAAAATATTTCATGCGTGTCTCCATTTTCCGAGTCACAAAGAAAATTACAAATATTGTGTCATTATTGTCGAAAAATAAAAAGCTCCAATAACTGTAACAGAAACCTGTATTTTAATGGAAAAGTTTATTCATAAAGTTAAGCTATAAAAATTGAACCGAGAAGCAAAATTAAGTTCTTCAGCAATATTCCTAAAGCTT